>NC_083317.1:123617245-123920275 GCF_963455315.2 Globicephala melas
TTGCCCCCCACCTTCCCGATCCCTCCTGAGAATCACCCAGCACTGGGCAGGTCCTGTGAGAAGCCCCTGCCAGCTGCCTCTCCTGAGCCTCTGGGGCCATCCTCTCCTGCTGCAGCAAGTTCAGTAAATCTAACATCTTTTTTTCTTAGACTGCAGGTGAGTGTCTGGTAATCTTTGGTCAGCGGGCTTTAACAGAACATCCCAAAGCCAGAGTTTTAAGCCCCTCCCACCTCTAGTGGTCCAAATAGAGGTTCAGGAATGGATGCCAGGAGCTCCTGGCAGACCGCAGCATCTTGGGAACTGGAACTGTCGCTAATTCACTCATCCTTGCCCTCAAATAATTTGTTCTCCACACCTGTCTGTCTGTCCTTCCAGCAATGACTGGAGGGGTAAGAAAAAGGACAGTGGACCCTGAGACAGCTGTCACTACCATGCCCACATCCCCTACCAGAGTTCTTGGGGAGCTCCCCTCTCCTGTTTGCTCTCTGTGTAGTCATCATGCAGTCCTGACTGGGTCCATGTGGAAAAAAGAGGTAAACTCTACAGGGAGGAAACAGCGAGACCCTTGCATCAGGCAGGGAAGGAGGGAGTTTCTTCTAGGGTGTGCTTAGAGGGAAGGTTGGGCAGGCCTGAGATTCATCGGCACTAGATGTAGCGGGTTCCTTGAGCACTGGCCCTGCAATCATTTGCAGGTGTTTTGGAAACATGTTCTGATCAGAAAAGACATCCCAAATGAAGATTATAACTAAAAGGGTCAAGGGATGTTTTCCAATGAGAGAGTCTATGGAGTAGGATGTCTGAAAACAAGCTTCAAATAGTTTTTGAAGGTGAACAGGATGATGATAAAAAACTGAGTCTTCAGTGTGGGCTATATCAGTGCTTCTCAACCCGACTACATATTAGAATCAGCTGGGAGAGTTCAAAGAATGCCTGTGCCTGAGACCCTACTCCAGTCCAATCATATTAGAATTTTTCAACCAAGGAGATAGTAAAAAGCCTCAGGAAGCTCCTTTTATGCCACTTTCCCTGTATGTACCAACTCTTCTGCCCATCAGCTCTAAGGATCTTCACTCTCAGGCAGTCTGAACATGGGGGTAACAAACCTCTCCTCAAAGCCTGAGACCAACCATTCCCCCCTTCCTGGGCCGGATGCCACCAGGCTCTCTTAGGCCAAGTCTGGTCACGTCTCACTTCACCCAATGGAGATGAACAAACACCGATTTTGAGATCGTAAGTTTTGCCTACCAAATTAGCAGTGATTTTTAAAGAAAGCTATTACTCAGTGACTCAGTATTGAGAAGGTTGTGGTGAGAATGTGTCTCACATATGCTGATGGGAGTGTAAATTGGAACTCTTCTGGAGCGAGATTTGTCTGTATATAGCAATAATCTAAAGCTAGAAATTCCACACCTGGGATCCTATTCTAGGAAATCATTTAGATTTATATGTAGGAGTTAGAATGCTTTCAGCTGCCCGCGGCAGAAAACTCAAGTAATGTAACAGCAGTAATCAGATATTCATCGCTCATGTAACAAGAAGTCTGGTGGTGAGACATCCTGGAATTGGTTTGGTGTATCCATGATATAATGAAGGACCTCAGACCTTTCTTTTCCCATTCTGCCGTCCACAGTTTGTTGTCTCCCCTGGTGGTGGTGCCGTTGCAACTCAAAGTGTCCTGTCCTTATGTGACAGTGGCCAAGCAGAAGAGAAGAAGAGAAAGGGCAAAACGGACCTTCCTCAAGAAATGCTTTCCTAGATGCCTCTGCAGCACTTCGCTTCTCATTTCATTGTTCAAAACGGGACCACATGCACACCCCCTAAGGGACTGTGGTGGCCACGATGGACGCGGCTGCGTCCGGTTGGTTGTGAAGGCAGCAAACCCTACTGGCCTGCTACTTTTCTCAGGCTACTTGCCTTCTAGAACTGTACTGTCCCCTCCCCCCTTTTAGTCTTTCTATCAGAGAACAGAAGGCGGTGTCGAGGGAAAGCTGGACGCCAGTTTAGTCATTTTGTTAATTAATAGGTTTGGCTATAGGTTTGATGGGAAAGAAAAATTGCTACCTTTCTTTGGCACTGTGATGTGGTTAGATACGAAGTATCTAAAATCTAGACAGATCTCAAAATTCACAACATATTTTCCTCTCAAAGCCATGCTTATGTTTACTCAGAATAACCACAACATTTTTCTTGGGCTTTGCAAACGCCGTCACAAGCTCCCTCTGTTTGCTTTGTAATAAGGGTGCACAGTGAGACCTGCAGTCTGACAGGCTGGGGGAATCTCACCACCTTGAGGATGGATGGACCCACACTGGCCATGGTTGCTTGACCATTTCACGCTCCTACCACAATCTCATTTATTTCAGAGATTCGGTTTTCCATTTAGAGGTGCTGCGCTGGGGTGGGGGTGGGGGTGGCTTGAAAAACAACGACGAGGACAACAACAGCAATCACTTTGCCTCCAGCCTAACAGCAGAAATGGGCGCGTGGCATGGACACACCCGTGAGAGCAGTCAGTGCTCTTGCGCTCTTCCTCTCCTCGGGCTCTTGTGCCACGGCTCCCCGCCTCCCTCGACACCCCCGCCCCACTTTGGAAATCTAGTCTCGCTGATCTGGGTGCTTCTTTCTCTCTGGAAAACTCCCACTCATTCTCCAAGGCTCCACTCAAAGTTTCCTTCCTTCCATAGGGCCTCCCCAGGTCTCCCAGGCAGAACTGATGTCTCTCTCTTGGTTCTCATGGCGCATGAATACCCACCCACCTTGTATGGGGATGGTTTGGTTTTCTGCTTTCTTGACTATATTTCAAGTCTTCCAGAGTCAAGATAGTGTCTTTATTTCGTTTTCGTAGCCTGATTTAAAAATTATGGAATATTTCCTATATACAATAGAACATGTACATATGTGTATACAATAGAATATATATGTAAAACACATATAAGGTCATAATAATAATTATAATAAAAACATTTGTGTATGTAGCCAACCTTCGTTTAAGTACAGAGAATGGGACGCCCTCCCGTGTGTCCCCTCCCTTCATCCCACTTTTCTGAAGTAACCCCCATCCTCAGGTATGTATTATTCCCTTGTTTTGCTTTATCGATTTACAACATATGTATACATCTTGTAAAAGAATGCCTGTTGTCCCCAGTTGTTGGATTGGGGATTTAAAATTTTGCCAATCTAGTGAGTGGAAAGCCATATTTCACTGTAATTTTAATTTGCATTTCCACAATTATTGATGAATTAATAACTATTAATGAGTTGAGGCATGGTTAAATGTGTTTATTGGTCATTTGGGTCTCCTTTTCTAGTGAAAATCTGTTCTTGTCTTTCTTCTATTTTGCTACAGTGTTGTTTTCTTTTTCTTATTAATTTGTGGGGATTCTTTCTATATTTAGATACTAATCCCTTGTCAGTTATTTGTATTGAGAACATGCTTTCCTAGCCTATCGTTTGCCTTTTCAGTTTCTTCATGGCTTTTTCAGATGAACTCAACTTCCTGATTTTAGTGTGATTTAATTTGTCAATTATTTCCTTTTTTGTATGACATTTTTGTGTCCTGTTTAAAAATCCTTTCCCCCATGGTCTTAAAGATATTCTGTATTTTCTTTTAAAACCATTAAACTTTAACCTTTCACATTTAACTGTTTGTCAAGAAAAATAATAAAACAATAAAAACAATAATGTGGACAAAAGACCCCTAACTGATCCCAGCCCTGTTCACTGGAAAGTCAGTCCTTTCCTTGCAGACCTGTGGTTCCCCTATCATGTGTCACTCACAGGTATGGGGCTCTGCTTATGGGAATTTTTTCCTTTTTAATACGTTTATTCTTTTTTTTAAATTAATTTTTATTGGAGTATAGTTGCTTTAAAATGTCATGTTAGTTTCTGCTGTACAGTAACGTGAATCAGTTATGCGTATACATATATCCACTGCTTCTGGGCTTTTGTTTCTGGTCCTTTGGTGTATTTTTGTCCTTGGACCAGTACCATACCATTTAAATGACCAGAGCTTTATATCAATAGTAAGTTATATTTCCTGACAAGGCAGTTCCCCCCCCCACCCCGCCCCCATTCAGGAAAATTTTGGCTAGTTTGGGCCATTTCCTCTTTCAAATACATTTTAAAATCAGCTGTTCAAGTTCCATGAAAAGCTCCATTAGAATTTTGGCTGACATTGAATTGAATCTCAAAGTCAACTTGGGCATAATTAATGCTTTTGTGATATTGAGTCTTCCTATCAATAAACATTTATTTTGGTCTTGTCTCACGTCTATGGCTGAGAACTGCCTGGTGGTTCACGGAGCCCAATTCCCTTTTTTTCAGCTCACAGCAGGACTACATTTCCCAGCTTCCCGGGAAGTGTGGTGTGGCCCCGGGTGGGTGGGTTCTGAACAGTGGAAGGAGAGCAGACGTTTCCTCGGTGGCACACTCCCGGGCCTGGCCCTCCTCTGGGACCCTGTTCCCTCTGACTATTCCCCTTACTGTAGGTGGATGCAGGGGATCATGAAGAGGATTCTGAGACCCCAAGAAATGATGAGGCCACAGATGAGAAGAATCTGGTCCACCAGTCCCTGTGTGAAGTCTTCCCACTGAATACCCACATTGAACTGTTGGGAGAGAAAGGAAAAAAACCTTCTATTGTGTTCTACCATTGAGAATTTGGAGTTTGTTAGAATTGTTAGTTTATACTAATGAACCTCTCAATTACATTTCACAGTTTGTTTCCATAAATCTGTCTTTTGTTAGATTTCCTCTTAGGTATATTATCTGTTTTATTGCAGTTATATATGGTATTTTGTAAAAAAAAAAAAAAACAACTTTTTTTTTTCACTGTTACTGGTATGTAGAAACACAATTAGGGTTTGTATGTGACCTATGTCCTACAATCTTGATCTTATTAATTCTATTAACTTGGCTGTAGAGTCTTGTGGTTTTCTATAAAGATTATTACATGATTTAATGTCAGTTTGGTTTTTTCCTTTCCAGCCATTCCATCTTTTATTTCTTATTCTTTTTTTTTTTTGCGTTACGCGGGCCTCTCACTGCCGCGGCCTCTCCCGTTGCGGAGCACAGGCTCCGGACGCGCAGGCTCAGCGGCTCACGGGCCCAGCCGCTCCGCGGCCTGTGGGATCTTCCTGGACCGGGGCACGAACCCGCATCCCCTGCATCGGCAGACGGACTCTCAACCACTGTGCCACCAGGGAAGCCCTATTTCTTATTCTTTTATTATTTGTACAAGTGAGGACCTATCAAACAATGATCAGTTATGAGAACAAGCGTTTTCATGTTGTTCCATTTCTTAAGCTTTCAGTGTTTCATCATTGAGAATGGTATCTGCGATAGTGTTTTAGGGATAGCCTTCATCTGGTTCCTAGTTTTTTACAGTTTTGTTTAATCATTATTCAATGCTTTTTCTGTCTCTGTTGAGATGATCATATTACCTTTCTTCTTTACTGTTCACATGGTCAATGGCATTAATAGATTTTCTAATGTTGAAAACAAGACACCAGGCCCCAAATGCAGTTGGTCACGCTAAGCCCTATGTCACCAAACCGAGACTTAATTACAGTTTCTGGCTTTCCCAGAAATGGAATCTTAAACCAGTCAGTCAGGGATCGCCTGATCAGCACTGGTTAGGTCATCAGCCTGACAGACCCCTGCCATCCCCTAAAGAAAAGGAACCTTGCAATAACCAACTTGCTTTTTGACTAGTATGATTACCTTGTTCCTGCTCCCTTCTGCCTACAAAAGTCTCTCATTTTGTACAGCTCCTTGGTGCTCCTTTCCATCTGCTAATGGGATGCTGCCTGATTCATGAATTGTTGAATAAAGCCAATAATATCTTCAAAATTTACTCAGTTGAATTTTGGTTTTGGACACTAATATTTAACCAGACTGATCTGAGATAAACCCAGCTTAGTCATGTCGTATTATATTTGCTGATCAATACCTGGTTTGCTGCTACTCTGTTTAGGATTTTGCATGTATGTTCATGAGCAAGATGTTCTCTGAGTTCTTTTCTTGCTTTCTTTCTGGTTATCAAAGTGATGTTAACTTTATATAATGAGTTGGAAAGTTAAGGCTTCCAGGGCATCGTTCTGGCCCTTCTCCTCAGAGTCAAGGCCACTTTGGCAAGTTTTCTTGCTACCTCCCTTTGTGGGACAGATGTTTCCCTGGGTTACTGCTTCATTAAGGGTCTTTTTAAAGGCCCATCTTTACTTGAGACTATGAGTGCTGACTCCCTCCTTCCCGGGCCTCAGGCAGTATTTCTGTCCTTCTCCCTGAGACTTGAACACCAAGTTCTTCTCTCCAGGGATTTACGGATGCCTTAGTGCAATCATGCTTTAGCGTTCGTTGGCTCTCCTAGTTTTGTGCTCTCTCTTTAATTCTGACTTCTGAGGATTTCTCTTAATTTCGTGTCAGCTTAGCCATGAATTTTAAAATATTTTTAAAAAAAAATTTCCCAAGGTTTTAGGTGTCTTATAGTGGGACAGTTTGGGGATATCTAGTCTACCATATTACTGTATGTGGGAGGTTTATGTTTTTTTCATTAATTTTTAAAAACTTAATTCTTTGTTAGGTAATACAAAAAAAACCTTAGGTAATACAATCACATATTTAAAAATTCAAAGATACAAAAAGGTATACAGTGAAAAATAAAACTCACCCTTCAGCCCCCAATTTCCTCCAACCAATGTTAAATTTTTCTTGCATAGTCTTCCAAAGAAATTCTATGCATAAAGAATACAAATATGTTTACACAAATGATAGCACACAACCCACTGTTCTATATGTTCCTTTTTTACCTAATATGACATCTCAGTTAGTTTCATGTTACTACATAAAAGTCTTTCCCATTTAAAAAAAAATTCTTATATAGATGTAACAACATTTCTTTGACCAGACCTACTGGATATTTAGGATGTTTACAGTCTTTTGGCATTTCACACAGGGCTGCAGAGAATAACCTTGTACATAGGATTTTTTGCACGTGTCTATCTGTACATTCATAGGACAAATGTCTGGGTGGAACTACTTGGTCAGTGGAGATGTACATTTATTATTTGGTTGATATCGCTAAATTGCCCTCTGTAGGCAAATAATTCTTACAGCAATTTCTAAAAGTAACTATTTCTTCACATTCTAGTGAATATGGTATAAGATTTTAAAAAATTTTTTCCAAACTGGTAGGTGAAAAATGGTACCTTGTAATTTGTCGACGAAAAATCAAATAATGATCAAGCTATGAAGAACGAAAAGAGAATTTTATTCAAGCCAAACTGAAGATTAAAACCTGGGAAACAGATTCTCAGAAGCTCTGAGAACTGCTCCATTGATCAGGAGTTAGAGATGCAGTTTTATACATTTTTGAGACAAAGAAATTATGTATCATATTGACAGGTTAGCATTGTGTACTCAGTTCATCAAAGTTTTTTTTATTTTGTCAAATATGCATGTATAGAAATGCAACCCCTTGTATGAGATGGAAAAGAAATATATTAATCATAGAATTATAATGCTGTCATCTGAAGAAAGGGGCCAACTTTTTCTCAAAGGTTGATTTCATCCTCCTGCTTTGAGGAGGACTGGTTACTGTATAATGTAGATGCACATTGCACATTGGGAAAGGCCTGCCACAAAGGGGGCATGTCATTTGTTTTTGTGTTTTTGTGTTTTTTTTCCCTTTCTGTCTTAGTTTGATTATCCTGCCATAGACAATTTATGATTTTCTTCATCAAGTTTTTTTTTTTTTAATTTATTTATTTTGGCTGCATTGGGTCTTCGTTGCTGTGCGTGGGCTTTCTCTAGTTGCGGCGAGCAGGGGCTACTCTGACATTGCTGTCTGTGGGCATCTCATCGCGGTGGCTTCTCTTGTTGTGGAGCATGGGCTCCAGGCACACAGGCTTCAGTAGTTGTGGCTCACAGGCTCAGTAGTTGTGGCTCGCGGGCTCTAGAGCATAGGCTCAGTAGTTGTGGGGCACACGCTTAGTTGCTCCGCCACATGTGGGACCTTCCCGGACCAGGGATAGAACCCTTGTCCCCTGCATTAGCAGGAGGATTCTTAACCACTTAACTTAACCACCAGGGAAGTCCTCAAGTTTTAATTTGTATATTTTATTACATGTGAGATTAAGCATTTCCTCATATGTAAAAAAGCCATATTTCCCTTTCTGTGAACGTACTGTACATATCTTTTGCTTATATATTTTTTAAACTTTTTTCTTATTTTGGTGTTTATATTGATTTCTAGAAGCTCATTACATATCAGGAGAGACAGGATTTTTTTTGTTGTTGTTGTGGTACACGGGCCTCTCACCGCTGTGGCCTCTCCCGTCGTGGAGCACAGGCTCCGGATGCGCAGGCTCAGCAGCCTTGGCTCACGGGCTCAGCCGCTCTGTGGCATGTGGGATCCTCCCGGACCGGGGCACGAACCCGTGTCCCCTGCATCGGCAGGCGGACTGTCAACCACTTGCGCCACGAGAGAAGCCCGAGACAGGATATTTTTATTCTGAGTAATTAGTAAATGCACTGGCAGATACCACCTACTCCCCCAAAAGCTCCTAAGTTTTCAAAGTAAGTACTCTTGTACTGATTGTGGTCAAATATAACGTGTCATTAGTTTTTTTTTCCTCTGCAAAGTGAATGATATGGTACGTTTTAGGAAAATCTAAAACATACCAACAGACAAATCCACCATTCCTGAGTATTTCATAAAAGACATGTTTCATAGGCATAGAGGCATGCCTGTGAGGCTGTATAATAGTACAAATGTGTGAATCATTGGGGAAATTACTACATCAAACAAAGGACTTTTAGGGGTGTCATAGTCGGGCTTTCCTATTGTAGAAGGCAAACCCAGGGCAGCAAGCGTCAGGGAAAAGGCCTACAGGGATCAAGAGCGGATGCAGAATGGTGCCGTCCTGAGCGGCTGCAGTCATGCAGATGTTGATGGCCAAGCGCCGAACCTCAGAACAGTCAGAGAGGAGCCAGGATAATTCATTCGTCAGCTCCCTCCTGTCTCTCGTGGATCAATTTTCAGTCCCCTGCACTTCCAGGTTGTGGCCCTCAGGGCAGCCACTGGGGAAGCAGGTCCCAGGCTCTGAAGCAAGTAAGTCCTCTGAGCCTAGAGCGGGTGGAGCAAGTACCTCATCTGGCATCGTGGGCTGAGCAAGGCCAAACTGGAGCACAGCCTGCATGAGAGGAGGTGACACCAGCGTGGGTGGGGTCTTTATTGAGAAAGCAACTGAGGGCCTAGGAGGCGGGTGGGAGGCATGGATTTCACACCTGGCCACTGGTGTGTTAGTGGGTGGCTTTGGAGCGTCAGTCCAAGTTGCCCCACCATCATCCCCAGGGAAAGCTCCTACAGCAGGAGTTGGCAAACTTTTCCTGTAAAAAGTCAGACGGTAAATATTTTAGGATTTCAGGCCATATAGTCTCTGTTGAAACTACTCAGTTCCGCCGTTAGAGTGTGAAAGCAGCAGCCACAGATAATATGTAAATGAACAAACATGGATGTGTTCCAAGAAAACTTTATTCACAGACACTGAAATTCAATTGTTATGTCGTGAAATATTATTTTTCTTTTGATTTTTTTTCAACCATTTAAAAATGTGTAGGAAAGCTACTATCAACAAAAACAGAAACTATGTGCTGGCAAAGATATGGAAAAATTTAAAACTTTGTGTGCTGCTGGTGAGAATGTAAATTGGTGCAGCCACTGTGGAAAACAGCACGGAGCTTCCTCAAAAAACTAAAAATAGAGCTACCATATAATCCAGTAATCAACTTCTGGGTTTTATCTAAAAAAATGAAAACATTAACTCAAAGAGATATATACACCCCCATGTTCATTGAAGCATTATTTACAATAGTCAAGACATGGAAATAATCTAAGTGTCCACTGATGGATGAATGGATGAAGAAAATGTGGTATATATACATACAATAGAATAATATTCAGCTATAAAAAGAATGAGATCTTGCTATTTGCAACAACATGAATGAAACTTGAGGGCATTATGCTAAATGAAACAAGTCAAACAGAGAAAGACAAATATTGATCTCACTTACATGGGGAATCTAAAAGAAAAAAGAACAAATCCAAGTTCATAGAGAACAAATTGGTGGTTACCAGAGGCAGGAGGTGAGAGGTGGGAGAAATGGGAAAAGGGGGTCAAAATGCACACACTTCCAGTTATGAAATAAAGAAGCCCTGGGGATGTCATATACAGCATGGTGACTACGGTGGATAATACTGTACTGCATATTTGACAGCTACTAATAGATCTGAAGTTTCTCATCGTAAGAAAACAATTTGTAACTATGTATGGTGATAGATGTTAGCTAGATTTATTGTGATGATCATTTTGCAGTGTATACAGGTAACAAATCATTATGGTATACACCTGAAACTACTATAATGTTATATGTCAATTATAT
Source organism: Globicephala melas (assembly GCF_963455315.2). Classification (NCBI taxonomy): domain Eukaryota; kingdom Metazoa; phylum Chordata; class Mammalia; order Artiodactyla; family Delphinidae; genus Globicephala; species Globicephala melas. The sequence goes on from NC_083317.1 coordinate 123,627,686, forward strand.
TGCGATAAAAATAAATAAATAAAATGGTGAGCCACTGTGGAAAACAATATGGTGGTTCCTCAAAAAATTAAAAATAGGATTGCCATATAATCCAGCAGTTCCACTCTTATCCAGAAGAATTGAAAACAGGAACTTGAAGAAATGATTTATACACCTGTGTTCATAGCAGCATAATTCACAATAGCCAAAAGGTGGAAACAACTGAGGTATCCACAAACAGATGAATGGATAGACGAAGTGTGGTATATGCACACAATGGAATTTTATTCAGCCTTAAAAAGGAAGGAAACTCTCACACATGCTACAACATGGATGAACCTTGAGGATATTATGCTAAGCAAAACATGCCAGTCACAAAAAGACGAATACTGCATGATTCCACTCATATTAAGTAGTCAAATTCATAGAGACAGAACGTAGAATGGTGGTTGCCAAGGGCTGGAGAGAGGCGGGAATGGGGAGTTGTTATTTAATGGATACTGAGTTCCAGTATTGCAAGATGACAAGAGTTCTGGAGATGGAGTTCTGGATGGTGGTGAAGGTTGAACAACAACATATTTAATGTCACTGAACGGTACACTCAAAAAATGTTTAAGATAGTAAATGATGTTATGTGTACTTTATCACAATTTTTAGAAAATGTAGAAACCATTCTTAGCTCATGGACCGTGCAAAAACAGGTGGTGGGTCACATGTGCCCCGTGAATAGTTCCCTGACCCCTGTCCCATGGGATTGTCTCAGCATCCAGTCCTCCCTAATTCAGACCAAAACTTCCATGTGGCAGATAATGAAAAATGTTTTCTGTAAGGAGGAGGGTAGATGAATAATCTTTGTTTCATAGTCAGTGAAAGGAAAATGTGCTATTTTATTGAAAAGCAGAAATAAACTTTGACACGTGCTCCACAAGCATCACCATGGAGAAATCCTTCCGAACTATCCCCTAAACCCAGTGGCCTTCCTTCTTAAGTATGAAAGAGTTAATGTTGCTGAGCCTTTCCCTGTCCTGATTTGAGGTTATTTTGGATAACCTGCCTCTAATCATCAGAGCATCTTTCCCCTTCTGCTTCTCTCTCTGTGATTTTTGGAGGCCGGTGTAAGTTACCAGGTGTCTTTCTGGCTCCTTGAGAGATAACACTGTTTTCCACAAAAAGCTCATTGCAGACCGATTGTAAAGGCATGGCTGAGCAAGTGACTATAATACATAAACTGTGTGAAATATCGCACGTCTCTTTAAAGAATGAATGAGAAGTCTATGTACTAGTGTGGAAAATATTGCTCCACGGGTCTGAAGAGGAGAAAGTAGAATCAAGACAGATGGATACGGTGACTTCAGCTATGTCAAACCTGTGCACACACTGCCTGGACTGAAGGAGACTCCGGGAGTTAAAATGGCCTCGCAAGCGTTTGGCAGACGTGGTGAGATTTGGGGCTACGAATATGAAAAGGACAAGCGTTCCAGACCCAGATTGTTCTGAGTTCACATCCTCGCTCTCCCACTCCTTAGCTTTGTCATTTGGGGCACATAGCTCATCTACTATGAGCCTCAACCTCCCATTCTTAATTTGTAGATTGAAAGGAATGATTAAGTATGTGATACCTAATAGGCTCAATATGCAGTAGGAGTCATCTTTACAGGAGAAGAAATTTTCAAGCATTGTTACAAAGTGATTATAATAATTTTAAAAACTGAAAGATATTTCTGGTTAATAGTAGTACATGTTCATGGTAGAAAGTTTGAAAAGTACATAAAAATAAATAAATACCTGTTTCAAATCCTGGATCTGCCTGCCACTCCTTAGGAAGTTAGGTATCTCCCTTAGACTTACTTTCGTCTTCTGTAAAATGGGTCCAGTAACATCTACTCTCAGGTTTGTGTGAGCATTAAATAAGATAATGTTTATACAACGCTCAGCCTGGTAGACAACAAATGCTCAGATTGTTGATTATTAATAGCACAGTTGCAATGAAAGAGATATATTTCTTCAGCCTCTGCCCTGCACACTCACAAATGCACGCTTCATTTGCCCTGGAATACCCACTATCTCTCTGCTGATGTCAACAGAGCACCACAGAAACCTGTTTCTGACTTAGCCAGGAAGAGGAGGGACTCTAGCAGAAATGTGATCAGTTTCTCCAAGAAACAGTTAGAATTGCCAACTCATATTTTTTTTAAACTTCTCTGATGTATAATTGGCATACAATATACTGTACATCTTCGAGCATATAATTGGATAAATTTTGACACATGTAATCACTCGTGACACCAACACCCCCAGTCAAAAGAGTGACGGGATCCAGCCCTTGCCAACATCTCCCTGTGCCCCCGTAACCCTGTCCCAGTCACCACCCCCCATAACCACTGGTCTGCTTTCTGTCACTGTAGTTTGCCCTTTCTAGAATTTTATACAAATAAATCACATACCATGTACCCTTTTATGCCTGGCTTCATTCGATCAAATTGGCGACTTTGAGATTCACCCCTTGTTGGCTGTGTTGGTACTTCATCTCTTCATTTTGCTGACAGTGAGCACGCCATTGTTGGGACGGACATATCACGGTTTGGTTATCCATTCACCTGTTAATGGACATTTGGGTTGTCTCCATTTTTTGGCTATTACAAATAAAGTTGCTCTAAACCTTCCCTACACGTCTGTGTGTGGACATATGTTTTTGTTTCTCTCAATCTAATCTTAAAAAATCATTATTCTCTCCAAATGCCACTCACGTCCAGCCTTTTTCTCAAGGATGTAGAGTCAGGGGAGGCACCTTGCCTTTGGGTCAGACTTTCATTGCTCATGTGTTTAACAGGCCTCCATCATCACACGACACAGGTGGGTGCCCCTTTCTCTCTTACACTTAGTGTGTGAGCCCCGTGGGTCAGCAGGAGTTTTAGGCAGGAGGTTTATGGCGGCCATTGTAGGGATCCGCACTCAAGGATTCCTCCGGAGGGCCTGGTTCCAGAGAAGTCGGAGGTCTGAGTCTACAGTATATCTGGCTTCTCAGCTCCACCATGAGGCCAAGAAACAAGGGGAAACTGAGGCACAGAAAAGGCAGTGTGATTTGAGATTGTTGGGCCAGGCAACCTCTGCCGGGACTGGCTGCCTTCCCCCACTGGCCTGATCTTGCCTTTTATTGAGAAGCAAGATGCCTGGAGTGACATCACTTAGAAACAAGCGGGACACATGGGGCTCTTCTTAACTAGAAGCGATTGTCTACATTATTGACCAGTTAACTCCTGTCTCCGCCTCACGGGCAGTGCTTCAGCCCCAGTGTTCTATAATCACGTACGAAATATTTCCACTATCATGACGCTCATCCAAAACTAAATAAATATAAGCATCCCCACAGATGTTTCCTTATTTGCCGAAGGAAAAAGAAGATACACACAGTTATTGTGACTCACAATATTTGTGTAAAAGACACCGCACTAGAGTCTTCCTAAGTACTCCCAACAATAATATTTTGGAAACTTTAATTTTTTACCTCTGATGGCTCCATGCCAATTTGATTCAGCTTTGGGCTTTTCCCCCCAATGTTAACACCTACAGTAAATCAGAGAGCACCGGGGGACGACCCGGTGCTTCCAGGAATATCTTCTGCCCCCAGATGTGGAGGCTGGTTTCCCCTCTTTCGCAGTGTCGGGGAGAACACCCATGGAGTCGACAGCCCCTGGACATTTGCAGATCAGCTCACGACGGCTAAAGCAGGGGCTCTCCCACTTGAGTAACGCCAGAATTCCCCCTGGAAGGCAGGTTGACCAGATGGCTGGGCCCCACCCCAGAGCTCTGACTCAGCAGGTCTGGGCTGGGGCCTAAGCATTTGCACTTCTATTAAGTTTTCAGGTGATGCTGATGCTGCTGGTCCTGGGACCCCACTTTGAAAACCACTAGCCTAATGTTTCTCCTTCTTTCCAAAGCTCCCCAAAATGTTAACTCACAGCAGGGGAACTGACTCGCAGAGGCCTGAGAAGAGGCTATCCTCCCTCCCCCCTAGAGATTTGTGCTTAAATGAGGGGTTTAAGTAGGGAGGGGAAAAAAAGTCACTTTGTTTGTTCCCAGGACTGGATATATGGGGCTTGTCTCAAGGGGGTCAAGAGCCTGACTGGTACCTGACAAATTTCTGGAAGGTACCTAGAAATGGTCACTCCCTGAGGATGACTCTGCTGGGAGAGGTTGATCCTGCTCTCTGTGGCCATCTGAAGTGCAGGGTGTCTGAGCCCCGTCCTTGAGACTGAGCCAGAGAGAGGAGGGAGCCTAAGGCCTGAGCCTTGGGCCCTAGTCTGTCTGTCTGCCTGAGAGAGTGTCCATAGACTGGGCAGAGAGCGCCATCAGTGAGCCAAGCATTGGGAGCAAGTGTCACGCTGGGGATTCCAGCCCCTCTGAGACCTGGGCTCACGTAGGGGTAAGTGGGCTTGCCAGGTGGACACACTGAGGAGCTGGCAGGCAGATGTGGGGAAATAGAAGTGGACATGGCTTCCAAGCTTGAGGGCAGGGGTGACGCAGGCCCCAACCCAGCTCAGAGCCCTGTGTCTGGGTCCCCCAGAGGAGGTGCTGTGTAGCCCTCAGGGCTCTGGCAGGGTTGACCTACGTGCTCCGGGCCCGGGAGCTGCCACCTTGGTCCACTCATCTCCCTGGGTTCTGGCCCAGGCCCCTGGCCGCAGATTCTGAGAGCACCCCCTTATCCCAGCTGTCATCCACACTCCTCTGGGCCCATGCAGACCTCAGATGGACACACTCCTGGTTTGTCTGGAGTCAGACACCCCAGAGGTCTGCCCTTGCCACTTCGTGTTTCCTCATCCAGCTTCCAGATTCCTGGTCCCCGATGACCCCTCTGGGTCCCTCCTATTCGGAGGCTGGTCAGCGGGCCTGGCCACATCCTGTGACTCTGCCTCTTGCTTCTCAGTGGGAGGGGGACGCAATGGCACTGAGGCTCTCACCGGCCTGCTTTCAAGGTCTGAAGCCTTGAGCTCCAGCTCCACCCACTGGTCTGACAAGCAGGACAGCTCTGGGGCCACACCCTCCTCCTTGGGAAGGTCCCTGAGCCTCTCAGGGTGCAGATTCTCCCTTGGTGTCAGGACTGTTGTGAGGATTCCATAGGAGACTGTTCAAGACATGCATAATCGTGCCTCTGCCCCCACTTCTAACACTGCGATCCAGACCCCGGTGTCTGACACCAGAACCTTGTCCTCCAGTTGGCAATCGGGAGCTTGGGCCGGATGCTGGGGAGACGTGTGCACTGAGACAGAACCTGGTGAGGCTAGAAGGGTGGTAGAGGCTCTCTCCCCCCAGGTCATGAAAGTTCAGATAACACGGGAATCTGAAAAACAGTGGAAAATGCTCGGAAAATATGATTTCTGACATGTGAAAAGACTCAACAGTGAGGGTCTTTGGACTGGGAGGAACCAAAGGGGCCATTCTCCTACTTCGAGGTGGCACTAATTCTGGTGACGCCCCCCCCACCCCGGCAGATAATCTTTTCTCTTAGAAGAATTTAAAGGGGTCCTGGAGCCTCTCCCTCAGCTAATCTGGAACCTCACACTGTGCTGATTCTTTATTATGTTTCAAATGGGAAAGAGCAGAGTAAGTGGGTGGCCCCTTGCATGGACTTGGATTTAGGGACCCAGAGGACAGTAAGGACACCTACGGACACAGGTGTCGTCCTTTACCACTGACCACACACTTTTGGCCCTACACAACCCCCTGAGGGAAGCAGCAGACTTGGTCTCCAGTTTCTGGAGGAAGTAATGGAGACTGGTGCCTGCTGGGGACCTCCCTTAGGGGCACAGGGTGGCGAGGAACAGAGCCAGGCTCTGGGACGCGTTCACACCAGCCTGGATTCCTGTGCTCCTGCATCTCAGGAGGAAGACTGGATTCCATCCATGGAGCAAGGGCTAGGTGGGCCGGTCTCCTCAGCGAGAGCTCTCAGCGCCAAGTCCATACTGAAGCTGGGCCAGGACGAAGGGAGCTGGGGGGTAGGGGGAAGCCTCGGGAAGGGAGGCTGGGCCCACCCTGGGTCTGCTTGGCATCCTGTCCCATCCTCCAACTAAGGACCTCCCATGGACTTGAAAATTGTCTCTTCAAAAGGGAACTGTGAAGATGCTGCTGCGACCACCCCCGGCAGGCAGCATCTTGCATCTCCTGTGCTTCAGAGCCGTCCGCCCCAGGTGCTGGCTGAGGGAAGAGCACCTCTTCCTGTGGGACTGTCCTCTGCACATAGAGGAGCAGGGCCGCAGGATGAAATATGGAAATACCGCATGCAGCATGCTTATACTAAAATTTAGTTGCAGCTTCGCTGAAATCCAAACTTGGATTTCCTCTATTTTCTCTCCTTTCTTCCTCCCTTCCTTCTTCACTCCCTCCTTCTCTCTCTCTCTTTCTTTCTTTCATGAACATCTTTTTGTTGGAAAATTCTGGTAGGTGTTGGGGCTCCTGGGTCTGCAGCTACATGTGCTGCAAGGCTCTGGACCCCGAGCCAGTGGCAGTGGTGCAGAGGCAGAAACCCAGGCTCTGGGTGGACATCAACACCACCATGAACTGAGTCCCTGTCATCACCATCAGTGATCTGGGGAGGCTTCCTCCGGGCCCCCTGGGGACAGAAGCCTGACTCCACTCAAAGGAGCAGGGAACCTTCTCTGTCACTTGGTCAGAAGGGTCCTCAGTGGCCTACCTGGAGGCTGCCAGGGCTCTTCTGAGGGGTAATTGCGGGGGGGCCACAGCAGTCACACAAACTGCTCAGGGAGGCATCGTCCAGAAGCTCCCACCTGCTGTGTCCCCATGTGTACCAAGGGGCCTTCTTGGTAGCATCAGTGGGGACCTTTGGGTCCCAGACGCAGCTGGCCGTGGACAGAAACATCAGCAGGACTATCAGTGCAGCTAAAGTCTGGAAGGAGAGCTCCAGGCGCTTGGCTGGGGCAGTAGGGGTCAGGTAGCGGGAACAGGTCTTCTGATGCCCTGATCTATTAAGATGAGTCTTTATAGTTCAGGAGAGCAAGGTGGTATCCCCTTCAGAGACAACCTGAGGGGTTGAAGGAAGTGATACTAGTGTTTTGGGCTCCTCCCATGGCACTGGAGCTTGGTCTCAGGCTTCGCAGTCTTAACGATGATATGTAGTTAGAACATATCGTATGCATGATTCAGCAGAGGGCACGACGGCACAGACCCCATGAGCCTACCTGTGTGGCATATTAGAATTTTTAAGAATTTATTTGAGCAAAAACCAACTTGAATGGGGCATCGCCAAACCAGAAGTGGTTAGGACAGCTCTGTCGACAGGAGCTGGGGAAAGACTTTTATAGAAAGTGCAGAAGCGGGGAAAGGAAACTGGCTGTCTACCACTAAAAGCCTGGTTGGCTGTTTATGAGTGGTTGTTCTCATTTGGATGACCCTGAGGCATTTACAAGCTTAGATGTTGGTTTGTTTATGTGGGTGTCACGGCATTAGAGCCACCTAAGAGCGCCCTTGTTTAATTAACAACAACTTGGTGGGCTTTTCCTACGCCAGACTGCTTCATCTGTAAGTCAGCTGTTTCAATAACGACCAGCACTCTATTAATTCATCTAAGTATAACAGCTTCCTTGTTTAATTAACAACGACTTGGTGGGCGTTTCCTACACCAGACGGCTTCATTTGTAAGTAACGACCAGGACTCTATTAATTCCTTAAAGGATGAGAATACAATCTGTGGGGTCCAGCAGGGTCTGTGCTGCTGGCTTGGTCCATAGTCACGGAGAGAGCTGGGAACATTCTGCCAGGAAAGGTCCACTGACGGCACTGAATTACCTACACAATTAAATGGGGTAAGGAGTGAGTGGGAGGGACCCTAGTGGTTGTCTGGGTATTGAACTTGTAGAAGAACCTCAGGTCTGTCTGCTCCAGTCTCTAGCTTGACTGTGAGCAACTGGAGGGCGGTATCTTAGGGGCTCCCGGATTTAGCAGAGTGCTTAGTGCGTAGCAAGGGCCCAATACCTTGTTCCTGAAGATAGAGACTTTTAAATTTTTCATGTGTAGAGAAACCAAAACCCAAAGGGGTTACCTGACCAAGATCATGAAGGCAGTTTCTAGCTGAGTCCTTGACTTTCAGCCATGGCCCTTGCTGCCCCACTATCAGCCATAGTATGTCATTCATTCACGGAGTATGTAGTCAGTCTTCTTCATCCAAGGCCAAGGGGCTGTGAGGTACAATAAAGTCCCTCCCTACCCTTGAAATCATTTACAATCTAGTGAGGAAGATACGATAAATGTATAAAACTAGATAAACTATGTGCTGTACTTACTAAGTGATTTAAATAGCCTGGCTTCCAGGAATCACTAATATGGACACAGCTGAGGCTCTGAGACGCCAAGTAACCCAGCCAGAAGCACGGACGTGGGCCACAGTCTGGGGGTCTGCACCCACCGCCCACCCAGGGGGACTGCCTGCTCCCGGCAGTTTCACCGTCCCCGTTCTGAGGGGCTCAGGTCCCTCCCTCCCGTGTCCCCTGCCGGGTCACCAGGAGCTCCCATCAGTCTGGGGCAGGCTGTCCGCTCTGTCCTGGGGGGCCTCTGTGGTGTCAAGTGGAAGAAACAAGAGGTACCCGTGGGGCCTCCCTCATGCGTCTCGGCAGCCAGCACCCACCTACTGACTTTGCTGCTCTAATGATGGGCCCAGGCGGGGTTCTGGGACCTGCAGGATCTTCTGCTTCTCATCGCATCCCACCACAGCCCCCGTGTGAGTTGATATGCGACTCTGTGCTGGCTGCAAAGAGAGGATGCTTGTTCACACGCCCCTCCCAGCACAGAGGGCTCTCTCGGGCAGGCCCTTCCCAGGACATGGAGCTCACCTGGGCAGGCACCCAGCAGCCCATGAGGCTCACGTGGGCAGCCCCCCCCCGCCCCCAGGGCATGGGGCCCTCCTATGCAGGCACCCCAGCAAGAGACAGCACAAAGGAACCGCGCACGCAGCCCTTTCACAGAGCAGACCCTGAGCACCTCAGAGCAGGACCTGAGTTAAGAAACAGCAGCTCCTGGTCAGGCCTGTGACCCTGGGCTTCACTCTGTGCGGCCTCCCTCCACTGGCTCGTGCAGAGGCTTCTACTGAACCTGGGGCACGAGGCCTCTCTCTCCACCCCTCCTCTCCCTGACTCCTGGAATTCTCTCATGAGGAGTGGGTTTTCTTGAAGTTGCCTCCCACTCATGGGCCAGTTAAAATGATTAGAAAACAAGCCAGAGCTGCAGCCACATGTCCATCCTGACCCCCAGAACCCCACACCTGTTCCTTGGACCGGGCCAGCACAGCAGAACTCATTTTCTGCAACCATGAGCCCCGGATGGGGGACAACTCGCCGATCTGGGCAGCCTGACTCAGCAGGCCAGCCCTTCCCAGGTGTGCCTGGATGGAGGTCTGTAAACACGCCCTCCAGGCAGCAAGAGCACCTACAGGTGCACCTCAGGTCATACTTCCTGCCCCATCAGGGCCGGCAGGGCTGGGCTGGCAGTTGGGAGCGGGGAGTCATGCCCCGCGTGTGGCCCGGTCTGAGTGGGCCTCCGTTGGACCTTTCGCAGGAGTTACCTGGCTGCCACCTGCCAAGGAAGATGATGTGTTATCTGCACCTGTTGTTGGAAGTTCTCCACAGACAAAAGTGAGTAAGCAAGAAAAAAAAGCAGTGGTGGACAAGAGAGGAGGGGTAGCTCAGGCAGGTGAATGGAAAGTTTCCAGAAGAACGTGCAAGCCAGGACCATCCCGTGTGACCTGCAACTCAGCATGCGTGCTGTCACTGGTGGGGCTCCAAGCCCTTTCCTCCAGCCTTTAGGGTCCTTGCACGTATTCAGGTGTTTTACATGCGAAGGGTGAATACACTTCAGGAGCAGCTAACCTGGGGGTCAGCTAATGTTTACTCAGAGACACCTCCACACGGTCCACCAGCTTTCCAGCGAGGACACTCCCTGTGGGGGGCTGCTGCCCGCATGGGAGAAAGTCTCCCGACTCTGACCACCTTCAGAATTCTGCTCATCAGCGTAGCAAGTGTCCCGACAGGGTTTTCACCCGTGTAATAGCTGGGTTCTTAATTAACGATCTGAATGGTGACATTGAAGGTCCTCAGTCAGGAGATTGAAATGCTTCAAACCACCCTTCCTTTCATACACAGGTGTAAGAACCTGGAGAGGCCGTGTGCAGCTGGCACCCTTACGGATGGGCTCCAGACTTGTCCCCTCAGCATTCTAGGGTCCAACCACTGCTTTAGGACTTCTGGTGGTCCACTGCAGACTCTAAGCGTTCCATGACCCAGCCTTTATCTGCCATTAATGAGATCCACACTCCCAGGAGTCTATAGGGCAGGATCTGTGTGGCTGTCCTGTGGCTTTTGTGACAAATGACAACAAGCTGGGGGGTTTAAAACAACACGAATTCATCCTCCCCCAGTCCTGGAGACCAGACATCTGAATCAAGGTGTGGGCAGGGCCATGCTTCCTCCGGAGGCTCCAGGGAATGGTCCTTCTCGCCTCTACCCGATTCTGAGGGGTCTGGGCATCCCTGGGCTTGTGGCCACATCCTTCCCATCTCCACCTCCGTCTTCTTGTGGCTTCTCTCTGTGTCTGTGTCTCTCCTCTTCTGTCTCATATAAGGACACTGTCATTGGATTTGGGGCCACCCTGATCCAGGATGACCTCATCTCAGATTCTTCACTAATTCTGCAAAGACCCTTTCTTCAGATAATGTCCCTTCATACATTCTGGGGGACATATCTTTTGGGGCCACCATTCAACCCACTATCTTTGTGTAAAATAACCCTCTCATGTTAGGAGATGTCTGAGGTCCCATATAACGGGCACGGCACCAGACATGCGGGTGGGGTTGTAGAGAGAATGAGCCCTGGAGACATGATGGGGTGGGTCAAGGCCATGTGGCGTGGGTGGCCAGGCTACTTCCCAGCTTACCTTTCGTTTTTTCACTTTGATTATGGGGCAGTGTTGGCCTGGCCACGGGGTTTTGTTTGTCTTTAAGCAGTCAGATTATCAGTCTTTCTGTGTGGTTTCTCGACTTTTGACATATTTGAAAAAGTCTTCCCTATTCTGATAATATAAAAATTGCTATCCCTAGAGTTCTTCTACAACTATTATGTTTTGGTTTTTAGTTTCACATCTTTGGTCCAACTGGAGTGCGTGTGTGTATCAGGTGTGAGATAGGAGGCTTTTTCCTAGACGATTACCTAATTTTCTCAATACCAGTCAATAAAAGATCCCTTTTCCCCAACTGTCTGCAATATTATTCTTCTACTAAAATCACGTACGTTTTGGGGTCTGTGTCTGGCATTTTTATTGTTTTGTTCATCTGTCTGAGAATCCATGCATCAGTGCCGTTCCAAGGCAGATGTCTTTTCACACTTGTGAGATCTTTGAATCAGGAGTCATCTAACAAGTCGCAGGCTCTTTGGCAGTGTTTTTCTCCGTGGCACTCAAACCAGTGATGCACCTTATAATACAGAGTGTCCTAGATTCAAGAAAATGGAAATAATTGTGGCTTTAAAATACGGTTTACCTCCTGGTAGGCCTTATCACACCTCATTGCTCGGCCCCACTTTTTTTTCCCTCAGGGGTTTCCTAGGTATTCTTGATCATTTTTCTGTATGAAATTTAGAATCAGATTATTCTAAAAATAAATCTGAATGGTTTTTTATTTTAAAGCTGTACATATTTATTTTATTTTATTTTATGGCCACGCCACATGGCTTGCAGGGATCTTAGTTACCCCACCAGGGATCAAACCCGTGCCCCCTTGCTGTGGAAGCACGGAGTCTTAACCACTGGACCGCCAGGGAAGTCCCCTGAATGGGTTTTTTTTTTTTTTTTTTTTTTTTTTGCGGTACGCGGGCCTCTCACTGCTGCGGCCTCTCCCGTTGCGGAGCACAGGCTCCAGACGCGCAGGCTCAGCGGCCATGGCTCACGGGCCCAGCCGCTCCGCGGCATGTGGAATCTTCCCAGACCGGGGCACGAACCCGTGTCCCCTGCATCGGCAGGCAGACTCTCAACCACCCTGAATGGGTTTTTAATTAGCATTGCATGAGAAGTGAGAAGAGACTAATGAGAAGTGATATTTATACGACAGTCATGCCATTGAGAACACTGTGTGTCTTCACAATGATCCAAGTATTTGTAGGTGTGTATATCCCTCCAGGGGGTGTCAAAGTTTCCTTTATGTTCAGTAGGTAAATAGTGGGTGTTTACCTTGGAGATGCAGCGTAAACACAGCAGACAAAAATTTCCTGCCCTCAGATTTTTGCCTACCCCGAGATCACGAAGATATTCTCCTCTGTCATCTTCCAGTTTGTCTTACCTTTCCCATTGAGAGCCACAATTCACTTGTAATTGATTTGGTTTGATTTTATTCCATCTAGATGGTCAGTTGATTAAGCACCATTTCCTGAAAATCGACTTCATTGCTCACAAGTATTAATATTGTAATAAAGCAAGTGCTTATCTATGGGTAGGTCTAGATATATTTCAAAGATAGAATCAGCTTTATTTTTCTTCAATTCAGATCTGGAGTTTGTGGAAAAGGAAGGAGCCAGGAATGATGCCAGTGTTTGGGCCTGAGAAACAAGAAGAGAGGTCAAGTACGGGGAAGGCATCTGGAGGAAGAGAGTTGAGGCAGAAAGTCATGGCTTTGGATGTGGCTGAGGTTGAGACATCACTTAGACATCTAAGTGAAGATGTAGGGTAGGCAGGTGGAGATGGAAGTATCAAATTATATCTCTGAGAACCATTCCCTTTGCAAACTTAAAATCTATTTTTTTCAGGGACCAAGGCTAGACTGTGAATTCTTTGTTTCTGGTTTGTGATGAGATAAACGTAGAAATTGAGGGTGAGACTTCAGAAATTCTTATAATAGCAATTTGACACTGCTGTGATTTACCAGTATGTGACCAGGGTCTTGTCTTACTGTATTTACAAGATGCTGACTTAGGATGCTGTTGAATTCACAGAGACAAGTTGCTGGTGGCACAAAGCACATGCCAGTAGTAGAACCAAGTATCAGTCCTCAGTTGATGAGAGGTAAAAGAGTCCAGGTTTTCCCCATAGATAGTTTGATAGGCACTGCTCTAATTTACTCCACTTGTGCCAAATTTTGACACACCATTCTCCTTTCAGGCTTAGCCCTACTCCTAAGCACAAGGGGAATGTGTGTATTTATTTTTTTTGTTTTTTAATTTTTAAAATTTTTTATTTCTTTCATCTGACAAACATTCACTGAGCAATTTCTCTGTGCCAGGTCCTGTGTTGGGTGCTGGGATACAGGTTGGATATAACCGGGTCCTGCCTGTATAGTTGACTTTTGCAGTTTACACATCACTTGGTATATCCAAAATGAAAATCTTAATGCTTTTTTGCTTTCAATTCTTCTGCTGAAATTAAAAACTGCCATTACTGTTTCTTTTTACTTCTTTGATAATTGGCAATTTGACCATTTTAAGTGTACAATTCAGTGGCATTTATTACATTCACGATGTTCTGCAACCATGACCACTATTTCCAAAATTTTTTCATCACCCCAAACAAAACACGGAACCCATTAAGCAATCAGTTCAATTCTTCCCTCCGCCTAGATCCTTGCAACCACTAATCTTTTTGTGTCTAAGAATTAGCCTTTTCTAGATATTTGTCCTTTTGTATCCAACTTCTTTCACGGAGCACAATGTTTTTAAGGCTTATGCATATTGTAGCACATATCGTAACGTCATTAGTTTTATGGCTGAATGATATTCCATTGTATGTACAGTTGACCTTTGCACAATATGTGGGTTAGAAGCACTGACCTTCCATGCAGTCAAAAAATCTGTGTACACTTTACAGTCAGCCCTCTGTATCCTCTGTTTCACATCCACGTATTCAACTACCACAGATCGTGCCATAGTATGTATTTATTGAAAAACATTCGAGTATTAAGTGGGTCCGTGCAGTTCAAACCTGTGTTTTTCAAGGGTCAACTGTGTATAACACATTTTTTTTATCCATTCATCTACAGATGAACACTTGGGTTGTTTCTACTTTTTGGCTATTGTGAATAATGCTGCTATGAACTTTCATGTACAAGTATCTGAGTCCCTGTTTGCAGTTCTTTTGGGTATAGACCTAGGAGTAGAATTACCAGGTCATATGGTAATTTTAACTTTTTGAGGAACCACCAAACTGTTTTCCACAGTGGCTGCATCATTTTACATTCTTACCAGCAAGGTACAGTGTTTCAATATCTCCACGTTCTCCCCAACACTTGTTAATCCTATCTTTTTTTTTTTTTTTTTTTTGTGGTACGCGGGCCTCTCACTGTTGTGGCCTCTCTCGCTGTGGAGCACAGGCTCCGGACGCGCAGGCTCAGCGGCCATGGCTCACGGGCCCAGCCGCTCTGCGGCATGTGGGATCTTCCCGGACCGGGGCACGAACCCGTGTCCCCTGCATCGGCAGGCGGGCTCTCAACCACTGCGCCACCAGGGAAGCCCAATCCTCTCTAATCTTGTTATTTTCTGTTGTGGCTGGTTTTTAAATTACAGCTGTTTTAGATGTAAGGTGGTTGGTTTCTCATTGTGGTTTGGATTTGCATTTCTCTAATGACAAATGAGGTTAAGTATCTTTCATGAGCTTCGTACATGCAGTACAAGTTAATTTAAGGGTACAGTTTTATAACATGACAAACATATACACCCATGTTAACGACCACCACAATCAAGATACAGAATACTTCCGTCACCCCAAAATATTCCCTTGTCCCCTTCCCAACCATTTCCATCAGCACCAGGCAACCAATTATCTGCTTGTCTCCAAAGATTAGATCTACTTTTCCAGAATTTCACACAAGTCGAATCATGTATATTCCTTTGGGTCCGGCTGTTTTGGTTTGGCATAATATTATTGATATTCATGAATATTGTGTGTATCAGCAGTTCATTCCTTTATAAAGCTAATATTACATTGTATAGACGTAAGTTGTTCAGCTATTGGATATTTGGGTTCTTTCCACGTTTGGGTTATTTTGAGTAAAACTGTTGTAAATATTCGTGTGCAAGTCTTTGTCCACATATCTTTCATTTCCTTTGACCAAAAAAAAAAAAAATCCTAGAACTAGAATTGCTAGGTCATATTGTATGAACTCTTTCAAGAGACTGCTCGACTGGTTTCCAAAGTGTTGGTACCATTCCCACCAGTGGTGGATGAGAGGCCCCGTGGTGGGGACTTCCTTGGTGGCACAGTGGTTAAGATTCCATCCTCCCAATGCAGGGGGCCCAGGTTCCATCCCTGGTCAGGGAACTAGACCCCACATGCTGCAGCAACTAAGAGTTCTCATGCCACAACTAAGGAGCCCGCCTGCCACAACTAAGATTCGGTGCAACCAAATGAATAAATAAATAAATAAATAAATATATATATTTTAAGATGTTGGGGGTAGGAGTTTTATTAATTAATTTATTTATTTTTGCTGTGTTGGGTCTTCATTTCTGTGCGAGGGCTTTCTCTAGTTGTGGCAAGCTGTGACTTGGCCCTCCCTGAGGGCCCCAAACCTGCACAGCCATAGCCTGGAGTTGTATCTCCAGCAATAGGACACCCTAACCCTTTGCTTTGGTGTCACCTGTGGTGAGAGACAGGCTTGAAATGAGCTGTTCAAATGGTGTCTTAGTGGTTGATAAATGTCTAGTTTTTTGAGGTTAAGCAGAAGGACACTTGAAACCAAACGTGAGTGTAAAACAGCACTTACTGGTGTGGGTTCTCCCTCTGCATAATAGGGAAGAAGGCTCTGTATTCCATTACAAGTTAATCACTAAAGGGATGTTGCCTGTGAGCTTCAATTATATACATAATGGCCCATCTCTGGGAACCCTGCCTCCCAGGTAATGAGCATTAAGCTAAAATACTTTTGTTTAGCTCAGGGGAAACATCCTTCCCAGACCCACCTGTGAATGACTGCAGGGAGGAAGAAATTAACGCCTCCCCTCTGGAGGCTGATGGGAACCAGGAAGTGTTTGACTTTACTCCCTCCCCTTTTAGTCTAAAAGTCTGAATTCTAACTCAGGCAAGATGGTTCTTTGAGGGAGCACGTCTACCATCTTCTCCGTCTGCTGGCTTTCTGAATAAAGTTGCTGTTCCTTGCCCCGGCAACTCACCTCTCAATTTACTGGCCTGTTGTGTGGTGAGCAGTACAAGCTTGGACTCGGTAATAAATTTTGACAAACCAGCCGGGAACCTTGTTGCTCATGGCCAGCTGGCCCCAGTTGGGGAGTTTTGGGGTAAGGCCCTAGCAGCCGTCGGGACCACTTGTCCTGAGGATCTTCCCTTCGGAATTCCCCGAAGTGGCACTGGCTGCCCCAGCGCTTGGCAGTTAGAGCAAGGAATTGGCATTTGGGAGCTGACTGACTCCATACAGTAGGGTAAGTTGTACCCGTGTATACAGCCAGAAACTTCACTTCCTCTCCGTTTGGGGCTTCTTCTCCGGAATAAGCCAATTTGTTTTGTATTTGAGTGGGATAACCTGGTGGAGAGAGAAGAGAGTTTTTGGACTTTTACCCGATTTGTGAACCAGTCTGTTTCTCTGGATGCTAGCATTTGTGTGTGTTGTTTGTGTTTTGTTTGTCTTTAAAAATGGGGAATGTTTCAACTATCCCTAAAGCAAGTTCTATGAGGAGCATTTTGGATAAGGGATCTGATTACAGCTATGAACCCATGGGTGAGAGGAAGATGATATTTTTTATTGTAACAGTGGGTGGCCACAGTACCTGTTACAATCCACACGGGGGTTTAAGCAGGGTTATCTTGGGACCCTGTGCACCATGTACTGTTACCCTTACCATGTTAATTATGTTGTTTATGGTCTCCTGTGTCATTGGTATATGTAAAATCCCAAGCCCAAACTTGAGCGTTTATTTAGGATTTCCTCTTCGTTCTTTGGGTTTTTTGTTTCATTTTGTTTGGTACTCTTTCTTCATTTACAGCCAAATCAGTGTTGTGATACTCAAAACTTTTACTGATGTCAAATGGAGGTAAGGAACAGGAAAAAAACCTGTCTGTTCTTGTCCAAAAGAGGGACATTCTGAGGAAGAAAAGTTCTACTTGGTTCCTAAAATCACCAAAAGCTACAAATAGAAATAGAAGTGTCTTTCTCATAAATATCAGTCAAAAGAGTTTAGCTGGGCTTCCCTGGTGGCGCAGCGGTTGAGTGTCCGTCTGCCGATTCAGGGGACACGGGTTCGTGCCCTGGTCTGGGAAGATCCCATGTGCCGCGGAGCGGCTGGGCCCGTGAGCCGTGGCCGCTGGGCCTGCGCGTCTGGAGCCTGTGCTCCGCAACGGGATAGGCCAAAACAGTGAGAGGCCCGCGTGACGCAAAAAAAAAAAAAAAAAAAAAGAGTTTAGCCATCCAGACAGGTGACCTTGATTTGTCCTATCTGCTAGAAACCCAGTTTGAATCCAGCCTCTTTTGTAACTGATGGGTTTTACATTGTTGTACCTGATTCATGGCTGAAATCTTGGAATGGGAACTGTGAGGTCCCTGTGTTTGTTTGTGTGTTTGTACATATGTTACAGAGGAGTGGCCAACATTAATTAATTGCCAAAATTAATTTGTAAAAGAGCTCTATTTAATTAGCTTAAAGGAAATTAAGTGCTTACACAAATACTCAAATATTAAAAAAACTGGCCAGAATGAGTTTCAGGTTCACATGATCTAGGAAATATTCAGTATTGAATTAATATCTGGTGTTAAAGTTAGCTTAAGCTTGTTGGTTTGATACAGATATGTCTTTAGAGTCAGGAACCTTAAGTATAATACTTTTATTGTACCCACATTTACTAGAAATCAAGCAAGACCTTATTATTCCTGTTACAAAATTTGTCAGCAAGAAAAATAACAATGTGACAAAGAGTTTTGGGTAAACTCTATGGGAATAAAACTTGGGGAATGTCTAGTCTTTCCAGATTTTTGTAATTTGAAACTAAGTTCTAAGGTAAGACTGAACTTAATTTAAAAAATCTTAAAGTGGTACAAAACCTGAATTTGGTTCTCTAAGAGGACAAAGTTTTCTTAAA
Organism: Globicephala melas; assembly: GCF_963455315.2. Taxonomy (NCBI): domain Eukaryota; kingdom Metazoa; phylum Chordata; class Mammalia; order Artiodactyla; family Delphinidae; genus Globicephala; species Globicephala melas. Next base: position 123,645,728 of record NC_083317.1, read on the forward strand.
ATATTGAACTGCTTTTGGTAATACATTGTGAGTTTCTTTAACTGATCTGTATTTGCTATTGAGATCTTTTATTATCACTGGTTAAAACTTTCTGATATTTTTGACAAAATTTCCAAAGATCAAGTTGACCTCTGGCTAACTTTGGTGTTTTCCAGAGGGTCTCTGAATCACCTCAAATTATTTTCTCTCCATCTTAGAGAGAGAATTAAACTAATTGAGCTTATTTGGTGTGTTGAATTGCATGGAAGGCATTGTGAAGTGAGTGGTGATAAAACTTCTAAGATTGTATCATATAGGTAAACGTTATTAATATACATGTTCTAGAAATTATATGGAACTCCTAGAATTCTGGTGTATACCAGTAAATGATATCAGTCATAATTTTAGTAATTATCTTAAATTGTTTGTTACAGCCGTAATCAAATTTCTGTTCTGTTGCATTGTAATCCCAGTTGGTTGGTACCAAAGCAAAAAGGCATCATTTTAATGGTTAGATGATCAGTTGCTACCTATGGTTTTACAGTGGCTTTTGAATGACTATTTTGTGAAGAAGCGGGAAAAATGATGAAATCCTTTATATGCAAGCATTTGTACTACTAGCAGGGAAAATAAGAAAAGGAAGAGAAAGAGAGTGAGAATATGTTGCTGCAAACCTTAACTCCTCTGGCTGAGCTAGCTGTTCCAGCCACTCTGGCCATTATGCCAATATACCCACCCCTTCCACCGCCTTCTGTTCCTACCCAGCCCCAGTTCCTGATTCTGGGGCTCAGGACTTCCCCTCCTTATAGGGATCAATGAGAAAATCCTGTGTTAGTTTCTGGGGCACAGGGACTTGGTCTGGTATCACCATCTAAGACCCAACAGGGCACCCAATTTGGGCCAGGAGCCACTTCCGGGATAGGGCAATTTCCCTTATACCATTATCTCATAGGGGGCCTAAATTCAAATGGCCAGCCAGCTGGGTTTCTCAGACTTGTTTAATTGGAAAGATTGCAGCCCTCCTTATAGGGAGGATCCTCTACACCTGAAGCCCACTTGGCAGCACCCACAGCTGAACCAAATTGGAACTCCAGTGAGGGAAGAAAGCCTTTATCAGAGCACTATTTATTAGTGGTCTTGTGCATCTTGGCAGGGCTTTGAAAAAGGAAACCAAAGCAAAAGGGTTTAAACAAAATTCAAGAAATTCAGCAAAACAAATGAAGGCCTCTCTGACTTTTTGGAAAGGATATATCAGAACTACAAACATCATACTAATGCAGATCCTGAGGCCCCTGAAAATACTAGAATGGTAAATTCGACCTTTTGGGGCAAAGTGCCTCAGATATCAGAAGAGAGTTACAGAAATTAGATGGTACATTTGGAATGTACCATCTTCTCAACTGGTAGATGTTGCTTTTAAAGTATTCAACAGGAAACAACAACAGAAGAAAGAAGATGCAATAAGAAACACCACTTTTCTGGCAGTCGCATTGGATTCCTGGAAGGCGAGTAACTTGAAGAGAGGTAAGCCACTATTGGGGAAAGAACAATGTGCTTACTGTGAGGCGGAAGAACATTGGAAAACAGATTGCCCTAGGCTAAAGCAGAAGAACAACAGAAGACAAGAGGCTCTCATATGGTAGAAAGAGAGGAACACAGAATGAAGAGGCCCAGGGACTCCCTTGGACTTGAGGTACCTAATTCCGCACAGAAGCCCCAGGTAAAATTGACAGTGGGGAATGAACTGATTCATTCTACAGAGCTCTTTCCCCCAAAGTCTTAAAAATAACCAGGGTCTTCCCTGGTGGTGCACTGGTTAAGAATCCGCCTGCCAATGCAGGGGACGCAGGTTCGATCCCTGGCCTGGGAAGATCCCACATGCTGCAGAGCAACTAAGTCCATGCACCACAACTACTGAGTCCACGCTCTAGAGCACATGAGCCACAAGTACTGAGCCTGCATGACACAACTACTGAAGCCCGTGTGCCTAGAGCCCTTGCTCTGCAACAAGAGAAGCCACGACAATGAGAAGCCCACGCACTGCAGTGAAGAGTAGCCCCTGGTAGCCGCAACTAGAGAAAGCCCGCACACAGCAATAGAGACCCAACACAGCCAAAAAAAACCCCAAAAAACCCCCAAAGACTGCTGTCAGACCTCCCCAGAAGGGAACTCAACAAAGAGGAACCTGGCCCACCAAGGACTGAAAAATAGACTTTACTCAAATGCCTCAAACTGCAAGAAATTTCAGATAACCTGCTAGTGTTCGTGTGGACACTTTTTCAGGATGGGTGGAAGCATATACCACCTGGACAGAAAATCTCAGAAGTGGTTAAAGCCCTCCTTAGGGAAATTATCCCCGATTTAGATTAAGGTATTAAAACTACATTCATGCTGGAGACCACAATCAACAGGAAAAACCAAGAAAATGAATCATACATTAAAAAGGAATGTTGCTTAAATATGTCAAGAGGCTAAGTTAACTTGAGATAAGGCCTTGCCAGTTGCCCTGCTATGGATCAGTGGTTCCCAGAAGCAAGCTTAACTTGCTTAACTTAAAAATATTGCATGGCAGCCACTCCAGGTTTCTGCCCAGGCAAGAGAATCTATAAATGCTAAAAGACCTAGAAGTTGCCAGTTACCTTACAACTTTGGGAACTATGCTAACCTCTGTTCATGAGTTTGCTTCCAACAGGTCTGCCTATCCAACTGAAATAGATAGTAATTCCATTGTAGCTGGAGAAGGGTCAACCAATTTGTTTAACTTCGTCCAAATAAATAGCCCAGGAATTTAGTATATGTATTGGGAACTGGAACAAAAACCCCAAGTTCAATTACAAATTCGACAACAGAGTGCTAAGAGGTTTCACTGGGTTCAGATAGTTGTAGATAAAAAAGGACTGACTAAAGATTCCAAGGAATATTTGGCACCTCCTTTCAGCGGGAAGTAACCAGAGTGGTCTTTGTCCCTTTCCCACAAGGTTGTGGAATGGACATTGACAGTGGGGAATTGTAATAGGGAAGAAGATTTTGTATTCTATTACAAGTTAATCACTAAATGGATGTTGCCTGTAAGCTTAAATTATACACAATTGGCCCGTCTCTGGGAACCCTGCCTCCCAGGTAATGAGCATTAAGCTAAAATATCTTTGTTTAGCTCACAGGAAACATCCTGACCAGGCCCACCTGTGAATGACTGCAGGGAGAAAGAAAGTAACACATCCCTTCCAGAGGCTGATGGGAACCAGGAAACGTTTGCCTCTACTCCCTCCCCTTTTAGTATAAAAGAAGCCTGAATTCTAACTCAGGCAAGATGGTTCTTTTGGGGCATGAGTCCACCACCTTCTCAGTTTGTCCGTTTTCTGAATAAAGTCGCTATCCCTTGCCCCAACGTTGCTATTCCTTGCCCCTACAACTTGTCTCTCGATTTATTGTTTTGTTGCGCAGTGAGCAGTATGAACTTGGACTCAGTAATATGCACACTGATTTCTCAACCCAGCTCCAGATGGTCTAGGAAAAAGTGTCCCTGCTGCTGCATCCAACCCTCAGGCTGACCTCTCTCACGTGCCCTGTGCTGCTCCAGCTCCCACCCAGTTAGGAGGTGTCTTTTAGCTGCCGTTGGAACCTTTGAGGTACCTATGATGAACTATGCCCCAGAGAGAGAACTCTGCAACATTAGACAGTAGAGGCACTTGTGTTGAATTCAGACCCATCCACTGGTGGCAAAGAGGCTGTATAGACCCTGAAAGACAGAACCCCTCTGATAGTCTAGCCCTCATGGCACAAGAATGGGACACATAGTCTTTACAATGGTCACTGAATATCGCCTGCCATAGCAGTAAACAAAGGATGTTGCAGCCATCAAGCCATCACATTACAGCTGCCCTAATGGTGAGCCCTGAGGGAACTCAGGATAGAAACAGGATGCCCGCCATCTAGCAGTCAACTGCTGCAGCCACCCCGATGATGCCCACTGAGGAGACTTAGGATAAGAAAGCATAGGATACTGGCCCCAGACAGCTGAGGTGCATGATCAAAGGAATGATTTCAGTGAGCCTAGACCCTTACATCTTCCCATACACAGAAAAGCACTGAATTCCTTAACTTGAGATATCTGGTTTTTGTTACAGTAATTTTTGATGTTCTGACTCCCTGGTCTTTGTTGCAAAAACTCTTATATATCCTGGTTCCTCCCTTACCTCTTCAGAGCAGTCTCTCAGAGTTATCTGAGATGCTGTGTCCCAGGCTTAAGTTCTCAGTTTTGTCTGCTGAATAAAACAATTCTCAACTTTTAGGTTGTGCTTTTTTTTTTTTTTTTTCCAGTCAAAGGCCTCACAAGTTCATGGGAATTTTTCTTCTCTTTACTGCAAGTTTCATGCAAATTGCTAGCAGCTGGATTCAGATGCCTTTTACAAAAACACAAAGGACAGCCTGGGCCACCACACCTGGTAAATACTCAACAGACCTCTGAGGGTACTGCTAGGTGTTACCTAAACACTAGTAAAATCTCCTGGCAGTACTGAACCCTTTTCTTTCCTCTCGGGGGGTCTCCAAAGGTATACGTATTCCAAATGGGACCCCAAACCAATAAGCCTTTTTATAGCTTAACCGTGGACAAAAAGATGTCACTAAAGGTGAGAAAAGAGCAGCTCCTGTGATCCAGAGACACTCCCAAAAACAGACAAAAGAAAGAGTAGATGAACAAGAGAAATGGTTTATTTACTTCTTTTCTTTTTAAAATTTTATTTATTTATTTATTTTTAGGCTGCATTGGTTCTTCGTTGCTGCATCCGAGCTTTCTCTAGTTGCAGCAAGCAGGGGCTACTCTTCGTTGTGGTGCACAGCCTTCTCATTGCGGTGGCTTTTCTTGTTGTGGAACATGGGCTCTAGGTGCGTGGGCTTCAGTAGTTGTGGCACACAGGCTCAGTAGTTGTGGCTCATAGGCTCTAGAGTGTGGGCTCAGTAGTTGTGGTGCATGACCTTAGTTGCTCCACGGCATGTGGGATCTTCCCAGACCAGAGATTGAACCCGTGTCCCCTGCATTGGCAGGCGGATTCTTAACCACTGCGCCACCAGGGAAGTCCCAAATGGTTTATTTCTATGCACACAGGAGCCAATCAAGAAAGTATCTAACATGTTTCACGGTGAAGGTTAAAGGCTTATAAACCTAACTTAATAGGTGAAAGGGAGAAGGGAGAATTGGCTTCTATGGGAAGAACATTTAAGTTTTTTCAGGAGAGACAAAGGGATTCTTTGGAAAACAATGGGATATAAGAAAGTTTGTGATAATGTTTGTCTGTACATGGATGAGTGATCTTTGCATCTCCTTCAGGGTCATAAAAAATGCCATAGAAGGGACTTATGGTAAGGGTATTCTTGGTCTTTTTCCCGGGAATAGAAGCTACCCTGAAGAGGGAATGTATGGCCATGGTCATTTCTCAGAAGTTTCTGCTTTTATTCAGAAAAGAGGAGCTCCAAGAAGCCTTTCTTTCTGAATCTTTTGAATCTCCAACCATCTTCAGCTTAAATTGTCCTTACACCAGCCATAGGATTCTGCCTGGCTGTCCATACCTCCAACTTTGTTCTTTTTCAAGATTCATTGAGCCCCTTGCGTTTTCCACATGAATTGTAGATTGATTGTCAATTTCTGCAAAACACCATCTGGGATTTTGGTAGGGATTCTTTGAATCTTTACATCTCCTCATGGAGTATTGCCGTCTTAATAGAATTAAGCCTTCTGATCCGTGACTGTGGATTATGTTCCATGAATGTAGGTCTTTTTTCATTGATCTCAACCAGCCATTGTAGTTTTCAGTGTAGAAGTCATGGACTTCTTCCTTACCTCTGTTGGATGATGATTCAGAACACACACAACCTCCTGGAGAAACTGACCCCAACCCTGCCATGTTCTGCCACCTAGCTGGCCTGTGACTGAGTCACCAAAATGTTTTGTTCTTTCTTCGATTTTTTAAATTTAAATTTTATATTAGAGTATAGTTGATTTACAATGTTGTGTTAGTTTCAGATGTACAGCAAAGTGATTCAGTTATACCTATACCTATATCCCTTCTTTTTCAGACTCTCTTCCATATAGGCTATTACAGAATATTGAGTAGAGCTCCCTGTGCTATACAGTAGGTCCTTGTTGATTATCTGTTTTATATATAGTGGTGTGTATAGGTTAAACCCAAACTCCCAATTTATCTCTCTCCCCATCTTTCCCCTTTGGTAACCACAAGTTTGTTTTCAAAGTCTGTAAGTCTGTTTCTGTCTTGTAAATAAGTTCATTTGTATCATTTTTTAAGATTCCACATATAAATGATATCATATGATATTCATCTTTCTCTGTCTGACTTACTTCACTTAGTATGATAATTGCTAGATCCATCCATGTTGCTGCAAATGGCATTATTTCATTCTTTTCTATGGCTGAGTAATATTCTATTGTATATATGTACCACTTCTTTTTTTTTTTTTTTGCGGTACACGGGCCTCTCACTGCTGCGGCCTCTCCTGTTGCGGAGCACAGGCTCCGGACGCGCAGGCTCAGCGGCCATGGCTCACGGGCCCAGCCTCTCCGCGGCATGTGGGATCTTCCCGGACCGGGGCACAAACCCGCGTCCCCTGCATCGGCAGGTGGACTCTCAACCACTGCGCCACCAGGGAAGCCTGTACCACTTCTTTATCCATTCCTCTGTTAATGGACATTTAGGTTGCTTCCACGCCTTGGCTATTGTAAATAGTGATGTAATGAATATTGGGGTCATATCTTTTCTCTTTTTTTTAAAAAAATAAATGTATTTATTAAAAAAATTAGTCTTAGATAAGACTGGTTATAATTATTGTAGCACTTTGATGCTATTGAAATATACTACTGAAAGGAAATTCAGTGGACTTAATTGCTATAGTTTCTTTTGGAATCTACAAAGCTTTTCATGAAGAGTTCACATTTTTAAATTATGTATAGTCAAAAATAAGCTAATAGTCTTGAGAATTTTCATGTAGTTTAAACTCTCCCTAAAATACTATGATTACTAGAGGAAGTTCTAGGGTACCAGTTCTCCAGAGTGGTTCTGCCTTTATTCTGTTATTTGTTGGGCTTCCATCTAAGATTTCATTTGAATAAAGGTTCTTTGAAAATCAGTAGGCTCAGAGAGTGTATACGTGACTTAGGCAAAGGAAACTAGACATTACTCTTTTGCAAGAAAGGAAACTCGATAAGAACAGTGTTTGAGCTGTGAACAGTACTTACAGGCTTTGATTTGGTGACCTACCCAAGTATTGTTATTCAACTATATTTATAAAGGTGGAGAAGGGGGTGTTGGGTTGGAGCAAGAGTCAGCTACACAGCCACATACCACGTTTGGTTAGCTTTGATTTTTCAGGGGTATTATGGGGGAGGAAAGGGTGATATTCCCAACGTCAGATTTGAATTTATCTGCTCACATTAGTACCTCTACATCCCCTTCTTCAATAAAACAAAAACTAAATAAATAACCTGGTGTAGTATTTCTTTGTGTGACCGCACCACAATGTATTTATCCATTTCTGCCTTGAGAGACATTTAGAGTATTTGCAACTTTTTACTATTTAAAAAGCGAATGCAGTGGGCATCCTGGCATATGTCCCTTGAGCACGTGTACTAGTGTTTCTCTAGTATTTGCCTAGAAATCAAATTACTGGGATATAGAATATGCATATCTTCAAGTTAATATTGCAAATGCATTATACTAAAGGTGTACTAACATACTTTCACTAGAAATGTATGAAAATTCCTGTTCCTCTGTCCCTCCCTATCCTCAGTAACACTCAGCAAATATTGTCAGTCTTTAAATTTGCCAGTCATTTGAATGTGAAATAATATCTAATTTGCATTTACAATTACATGTGAGGCAGACATTTTTTCCTGTGTGTGTTGGCCATTTGAGTTTCCTCTTTGAATTGAATGCACATGGCTTTTACCCATTTTTCTTTGGGTTTTTTTTTTCTCATTTATTTGTAGTGTTTTTAATGTAGTGAGGATACTAGTCCTTTGTTAAATGTTTTGCAAAACCCAGTCTTTATTCTTTTACTTTGTGGATGGAGCGTTTTGTTATTTATCCATCTTTTTCTTTATGGTTTGTGTTATTGTCTTTTTTTTCCCACACGCACACGCTGTATTTTATTTTTGCAAGAGATAAATAAACTGACACCAAGCATTGTAAATGGATGACCACAACAAAAGCAACAATGATTGCAATTACCAAACACGAAACACACTCATACTATGTCATAATATTGACATTCAGTCCAGGAATCCTCCACTGTAACAGCTCCTTTACTTTGCAGTGAAAATTGATTTGTATATTTTTTGCCTGAGTCCTTCTGGGATTTTTTTTTTATTCAAACAGAAATTCACAAAAATTATAATCATCCTCATCAGTTCACTCAGTCCCATGTAATTAATTTTTTTTCATCTTGATCTTTTGTTAGCACTTTTATGAATTCATCAGTTTTCCATTAGAGTTCTGAAAATGCTTATTCATTCAGTTCAGCAGTACAGTCAGTTACCAGAAACCTGTACTTGTCAGAGTCTTTTCCATGAATTCCTTGAAGATGAAACCCTTTAATAGGAACATTTTTGCAAAAGCATCAGAGTACACCCAGAACTGTCTGTAAATGACAAAAGACTTAAAAATGACCACAGTTAGATGAAAGTTCATAATAATGCAATTGACAAGGAAATTTAGTTATTTCTGAGATATACACTTTAAAGTAATAACTAGAATTATGACTTATAACATTATACCAGAACATATAAGATTTTTAGAAATTTCATGCAATGTCTGAAACATTTATATTAACATATTTCCATACAAATAACCCAAAGAAAGTTTAGTATTAGTTGTTTTTGTTTGTTTGTTTTATACTGCAGGTTCTTATTAGTCATCAGTTTTATACACATGAGTGTATACATGTCAATCTCAATCGCCCAATTCAGCACACCACCATCCCCACCCCACCGTGGTGTCCATACGTTTGTCCTCTACATCTGTGTCTCAACTTCTGTCCTGCAAACTGGTTCATCTGTACCATTTTTCTAGGTTCCACATACATGCGTTAATATACGATATTTGTTTTTCTCTTTCTGACTTACTTCACTCTGTATGACAGTATTTAGATCCATCCACGTCTCAACAGATGACTCAGTTTTGATCCTTTTTATGGCTGAGTAATATTCCATTGTATATATGTACCACAACTTCTTCATCTATTTGTCTGTTGATGGGCATTTAGGTTGCTTCCATGACCTGGCTATTGTAAATAGTGCTGCAGTGAACACTGGGGTGCATGTGTCTTTTTTTTGTGTGTGTGGTACATGGGCCTCTCACTGTTGTGGCCTCTCCCGTTGTGGAGCACAGGCTCCGGACACGCAAGCTCAGTGGCCATGGCTCATGGGCCCAGCTGCTCCGTGGCATGTGGGATCTTCCCGGACCAGGGCATGAACTCTTGTCCCCTGCATCGGCAGGCAGACTCTCAACCATTGCACCACCAGGGAAGCCCCCATGTGTCTTTTTGAGTTATGGTTTTCTCTGGGTATATGCCCAGTAGTGGGATTGCTGGATCATATGGTACTTCTATTTTTAGTTTTTTAAGGAACCTCCATACTGTTATCCATAGTGGTTGTATCAATTTACATTCCCACCAACAGTGCAAGAGGGTTTCCTTTTCTCCACACCCACTCTAGCATTTGTTCTTTGTACATTTTCTGATGAAGCCTGTTCTAACTGGTGTGAGGTGATACCTCACTGTAGTTTTGATTTGCATTTCTCTAATAATTAGTGATGTTGAGAAGATTTTCATGTGCTTCTTGGCCATCTGTATGTCTTCTTTAGAGAAATGTCTATTTAGGTCTTCTTCCCATTTGGGGATTGAGTTGTTTGTTTTTTTAATATTGAGCTGCATGAGCTGTTTATATATTTTGGAGATTAATCCTTTGTCTGATGATTCCTTTGCAAATATTTTCTCCCATTCTGAGGGTTGTCTTTTCGTCTTGTTTATGGTTTCCTTTGCTGTGCAAAAGCTTTGAAGTTTCATTAGGTCCCATTTGTTTATTTTTGTTTTTATTTCCATTATGCTAGGATGTGGATCAAAAAAGATCTTGCTGTGATTTATGTCAAAGAGTGTTCTTCCTATGTTTTCCTCTAAGAGTTTGATAGTGTCCCGTCTTACATTAAGGTCTCTAATCCATTTTGAGTTTATTTTTGTGTATGGTGTTAGAGAGTGTTCTAATTTCATTCTTTTACGTGTAGCTGTCCAGTTTTCCCAGCACCACTTATTGAAGAGGCTGTCTTTTATCCATTGTATATCTTTGTCTCCTTTGTCATAGGTTAGTTGATCATAGGTGCATGGGTTTATCTCTGGGCTTTCTATCTTGTTCCATTGATCTATGTTTCTGTTTTTGTGCCAGTACCATATTGTCTTGATTACTGTAGCTTTGTAGTATAGTCTGAAGTCAGGGAGTCTGATTCCTCCAGCTCCATTTTTTTCCTTCAAGACTGCTTTGGCTATTCAGGGTCTTTTGTGTCTCCATACAACTTTTAAGATGATTGTTCTAGTTCCGTAAAAAATGTCTTTGGTAATTTGATAGGGATTGCATTGAATCTGTAGATTGCTTTGGGTAGTAGAGTAATTTTCACAATGTTGGTTCTTCCAATCCAAGAACATGGTATATCTCTCCATCTGTTGGTATCATCTTTAATTTCTTTCATTAGTGTCTTATAGTTTTCTGCATACAAGTCTTTTGTCTCCCTAGGTAGGTTTATTCCTAGGTATTTTATTCTTTTTGTTGCAATGGTAAATGAGAGTGTTTCCATAATTTCTCTTTCAGATTTTTCATCATTAGTGTATAGGAATGCAAGAGATTTCTGTGCATTAATTTTGTATCCTGCTACTTTACCAAATTCATTGATTAGCTCTAGTAGTTTTCTGGTGGCATTTTTAGGCTTCTCTATATATAGTATCATGTCATCTGCAAACAGTGACAGTTTTACTTCTTCTTTTCCAATTTGTATTCCTTATATTTCTTTTTCTTCTCTGATTGCCGTGGCTAGGACTTCCAAAACTATGTTGAATAATAGTGATGACAGTGGACATCCTTGTCTTGTTCCTGATCTTAGAGGAAATGCTTTCAATATTTCACCACTGAGAATGATGTTTGCTGTGGATTTGTCGTATATGGCCTTTATTATGTTGAGGTAGGTTTCTCTATGCCCACTTTCTGGAGAGTTTTTATCATAAATGGGTGTTGAATTTTGTCAAAAGCGTTTTCTGCATCTGTTGAGATGATCATATGGTTTTTCTTCTTCAATTTGTTAATATGGTGTATCAATTTGATTGATTTTTGTATATTGAAGAATCCTTGCATCCCTGGGATACAACCCACTTGATCATAGTGTATGATCCTTTTAATGTGCTGTTGGATTCTGTTTGCTAGTATTTTGTTGAGGATTTTTGCATCTATATTCATCAGTGATATTGGTCTGTAGTTTTCTTTTTTTGTAGTATCTTTGTCTGGTTTTGGTATCTGGGTGGTGGTGGCCTCATAGAATGAGTTTGGGAGTGTTCCTTCCTCTGCAATTTTTGGAAGATTTTGAGAAGGATGGGTGTTAGCTCCTATCTAAATGTTTGATAGAATTCACCTGTGAAGCCATCTGGTCCTGGGCTTTTGTTTGTTGGAAGATTTTAAATCACAGTTTCAATTTCAGTGCTTGTGATTGGTTTGTTCATAGTTTCTATTTCTTCCTGGTTCAGTCTTGGAAGGTTATACCTTTCTAAGAATTTGTCCATTTCTTCCAGGTTGTCCATTTTATTGGCATAGAGTTGCTTGCAGTAGTCTCTTAGGATGCTTTGTATTTCTGTGGTGTCTGTTGTAACTTCTCCTTTTTCATTTCTAATTTTATTGATTTGAGTCCTCTCCCTTTTTTTTTCTTGATGAGTCTGGCTAATAGTTTATCAATTTTGTTTATCTTCTCAAAGAACCAGCTTTTACTTTTATTGGTCTTTGCTATTGTTCTCTTTGTTTCTATTTCATTTATTTCTGCTCTGATCTTTATGATTTCTTTCCTTCTGCTAACTTTGGGTTTTGTTTGTTCTTCTTTCTCTAGTTCCTTTAGGTGTAAGGTTAGGTTGTCTACCTGAGGTTTTTATTGTTTCTTGAGGTAGGCTTGTATAGCTATAAACTTCCCTCTTAGAACTGCTTTTGCTGCATCCCATAGGTTTTGGATCATCGTGTTTTCATTTTGATTTGTCTCTAGGTATTTTTTGATTTCCTCAGTGATCTCTTGGTTATTTAGTAACGTAGTATTATTTGGCCTCCATGTGTTTGTGTTTTTAACGTTTTTTTCCCTGTAATTCATTTCGAATCTCATAGTGTTGTGGTCAGAAAAAATGCTTGATAAGATTTCAGTTTTCTTAAATTTACTGAGGCTTGATTTGAGACCCAAGATGTGATCTATCCGGGAGAATGTTCCATGCACACATGAGAAGAAAGTGTAAACTGCTGTTTTTGGATGGAATGTCCTATAAATATCAATTAAATCTATCTGGCCTATTGTGTCATCTAAAGCTTCAGTTTCCTTATTTATTTTCATTTTGGCTGATCTTTCCATTGGTGTAAGTGAGGTATTAAAGTCCCCAACTATTATTGTGTTACTGTCAATTTTCTCCTTTAGAGCTGTTAGCAGTTACCTTAAGTATTGAGGTGTTCCTCTGTTGGGTGCATATATATTTATAATTGTTATATCTTCTTCTTGGATTGATCCCTTGATCATTATGTAGTGTCCTTCCTTGTCTCTTGTAACATTCTTTATTTTAAAGTCTATTTTATCTGGTATGAGTATAGCTACTCCAGCTTTCTTTTGATTTCCATTTGCATGGAATATGTTTTTCCATCCCCTCACTTTCAGTCTGTATGTGTCCCTAGGTCTAAAATGGGTCTCTTGTAGACAGCATATATATGAGTCTCATTTTTGTATCCATTCAGCAAGCCTGTGTCTTTTGGTTGGAGCATTTAATCCATTCACGTTTAAGGTAATTATCGATATGTATGTTCCTGTGACCATTTTCTTAATTGTTTTGTTTTTGTTTTTGTAGGTCCTTTTCTTCTCTTGTGTTTCCCACTTAGAGAAGTTCCTTTAGCATTTGTTGTAGAGCTGGTTTGGTGGTGCTGAATTCTCTTAGCTTTTGCTTGTCTGTAAAGCTTTTGATTTCTCCATTGAATCTGAATGAGATCCTTGCTGGGTAGAGTAATCTTGGTTGTAGGTTTTTCCCTTTCATCACTTTGAGTATATCATGCCACTCCCTTCTGGCTTGTAGAGTTTCTGCTGAGAAATCAGCTGTCAACTTTATGGGAGTTTCCTTGTATGTTATTTTTCATTTTTCCCTTGCTGCTTTCAATAATTTTTCTTTGTCTGTAATTTTTACCAATTGGATTACTATGTGTCTCAGCGTGTTTCTCCTTGGGTTTATCCTGTATGGGTCTTGCTGTGCTTCCTGGACTTGGGTGGCTATTTCCTTTCCCATGTTAGGAAAGTTTTTGACTATAATCTCTTCAAATATTTTCTCTGGTCCTTTCTCTCTCTCTTCTTCTTCTGGGATCCCCTATAATGCGAATGTTGTTGTGTTTAATGTTGTCCCAGAGGTCTCTTAGGCTGTCTTCATTTCTTTTCATTCTTTTTTGTTTATTCTGTTCCACAGCAGTGAATTCCACTATTCCGTCTTCCAGGTCACTTATCCGTTCTTCTGCCTCAGTTATTCTGCTATTGATTCCTTCTAGTGTAGTTTTCATTTCAGTTATTGTATTGTTCATCTCTGTTTGTTTGTTCTTTAATTCTTGTAGATCTTTGTTAAACATTTCTTCCATCTTCTTGATCTTTGCCTCTATTCTTTTTCCGAGGTCCTGGATCATCTTCACTATCATTATTCTGCATTCTTTTTCTGGTAGGTTGCCTATCTCCACTTCATTTAGTTATTTGTCTGGGGTTTTATCTTGTTCCTTCATCTGGTACATAGCCCTCTGTCTTATCGTGTTGTCTATATTTCTGTGAATGTGGTTTTTGTTCCACAGGCTGCAGGATTGTAGTTTTTCTTGCTTTTGCTCTCTGCCCTCTGGTGGATGAGGCTATCTAAGAAGCTTGATGGGAGTGACTGGTGGTGGGTAGAGGTGACTGTTGCACTGGTGGGCAGAGCTCAGTTAAACTTTAATCCACTTGACTGCTTATGGGTGGGGCTATGTTCCCTCCCTGTTGGTTGTTTGGCCTGAGGCACCCAACACTGGGGCCTGCCTGGGCTCTTTGCTGGGGCTAATGGCAGACTCTGGGAGGACTCACACCAAGGAGTACTTCCTAGAACTTCTGCTGCCAGTGTCCTTGTCCCCACGGTGAACCACAGCCACCCCCCACCTCTGCAGGAGACCCTCCAACACTAGCAGGTAGTTCTGGTTCAGTCCCCCCTGGTTCCCTCCTTCCCCTGCATCCTGATGTGTACACTACTTTGTGTGTGCCCTCCAAGAGTGGAGTCTCTGTTTCCTCCAGTCCTGTTGCAGTCCTGCAATCAATTCTCACTAGGCTTCAAAGACTGATTCTCTAGGAATTCCTCCTCCCATTGCCAGACCCCCAGGTTGGGAAGCCTGACATGGGGCTCAGAACCTTCACTCCAGTGAGTGTACATCTGTGGTGTAAGTGTTCTCCAGTCTGTAAGTCACCCACCCACCAATTATGGGGTTTGATTTTATTGTGATTGCGCCCCTCCTACTGTCTCACTGTGGCTTCTCCTTTGTCTTTGGATGTGGGGTATCTTTTATGGTGAGTTCCAGTGTCTTCCTGTCGAAGATTGTCCAGCAGCTAGTTGTGATTCTGGTGTTCTCGCAAGAGGGAGTGAGAGCACGTCCTTCTACTCCACCATTTTGGTTCCTCTCTGTGTCCATATGATTTCAAACTATGATTTTCCCTGTATATATGCCCAGAAGTGGGATTGCTGGATCATATGGTAGTTCTATTTTTAGTTTTTTAAGCAACCTACATACTGTTCTCCATAGTGGCTGTACCAGTTTGCATTTCCACCAACAGTATAGGAGGACTCGCTTTTCTCCACCCTCTCCAGCATTTATTGTTTGTAGACTTTTTTTTTTTTTTTGGCAGTACGTGGGCCTCTCACTGTTGTGGCCTCTCCCATTGCAGAGCACAGGCTCCGGACGCGCAGGCTCAGTGGCCATGGCTCACGGGCCCAGCCGCTCCGCGGCATGTGGGATCTTCCTGGACCGGGGCACAAACCCGTGTCCCCTGCATCGGCAGGCGGACTCTCAACCACTGTGCCACCAGGGAAGCCCTGTTTGTAGACTTTTTGATGATGGTCATTCCGACCAGTGTTAGGTGATACCTCATTGCAGTTTTGCTTTACGTTTCTCTAATAATTAGTGATGTTGAGCATCTTTTCACGTGTTTTTTGGCCATGTGTATGTCTTCTTTGAAGAAATGTCTATTTAGGTTTTCTGCCCATTTTTTGATTGGGTTGTTTATTATTTTGATATTGAGCTGCATGAGTTGTTTATATATTTTGGAGATTAATCCCTTGTCAGTTGCTTTGTTCACAAATATTTTTTTCCATTCTGTGGGTTGTCTTTGTTTTGTTTATAGTTTCCTTTGCTGTGCAAATGTTTTAAGTTTAATTAGGTCCCATTTGTTTATTTTTGTTTTTATTTTCATTACTCTAGAAGGTAGATCCAAAAAGATATTTCTGCAGTTTCTTTCAAAGAGTGTTCTTCCTATGTTGTCCTCTAACAGTTTTATAGTATCAGATGTTACATTTAGGTCTTTAATCTATTTTGAGTTTATTTTTTGTGTATGGTATTAGAGAATGTTCTAGTTTCATTCTTTTACATGTACCTGTTCAGTTTTCCCAGCACCACTTATTGAAGGGCTGTCTTTTCTCCATTGTATATTCTTGCCTGCTTTGTCATAGATTAATTGACCATAGGTGCATGGGTTTATCTCTGGGCTTTATATCCTGTTCCATTGATCTGTATTTCTGTTTTTGTGCCAGTACCGTACTGTTTTGATTACTGTAGCTTTGTAGTGTAGTCTGAAGTCAGGGAGCCTCTTTCCTCCAGCTCTGGGTTTTTTTTCCCCCCTCAGGATTGCTTTGGCTCTTCAGGGTCCTTTGTGTTTCCATACAACTTAAAAATTTTTTTATTCCAGATCTGTGAAAAATGCAATTGGTAATTTAATAGGGATTGCATTGACTCTGTAGATTGACTTGAGCAGTATGATCATTTTGACAATATTGATTCTTCCAATCCAAGAATATGGTATATCTTTCCAGCTGTTTGTGTCATCTTCAGTTTCTTTCATCAGCATCTTATAGTTTTCAGAGTACAGCTCTTTTGCCTCCTTAGGTAGGTTTATTCCTAGGTATTTTATTCTTTTTGAAGGGATGGTAAATGGGATTGTTCCCTTAATTTCTGTTTCTGATCTTGTGTTGTTAGTGTATAGAAATTTAACAGATTTCTGTGTATTAATTTTATCCTGCAACTTTACCATATTCATTGATGAGCTCTGGTAGTTTTCTGGTAGCATCTTTTAGATTTTCTATGTATAGTATCATGTCATCTGCAAACAGTGACAGTTTTACTTCTTTTCCAATTTGGATTCCATTTATTTCTTTTTCTTCTCTGATGGGCATGGCTAGGACTTCCAAAAATATGTTGAATAAATGTGGAGAGAGTGGACAACTTTGTCTTGTTTCTGTTCTTAGAGGAAATGCTTTCAGCTTTTCACCATTGAGTATGATGTTAGCTGTGGATTTGTCATATATGGCCTTTATTATGTTGAGGTAGTTTCCCTCTATGCCCACTTTCTGGAGAGTTATTATCGTAAATGGGTGTTGAATTTTTTCAAAAGCATTTTCTGCATCTATTGAGATGATCATATGGTTTTTATTCAAGTTGTTAATGTGCCGTATCACCTTGATTGATTTGTGTATATTGAAGAATCCTTGCATCCCTGGGATAAATCCCACTTGATCATGGTATATGCTGCTTTTAATGTATTCTTGGATTTGGTGTGCTAGTATTTATTTGAGGGTTTTTGTGTCTGTGTTCGTCAGTGATATTGGCCTGTAATTTACTTTTTCTGTGGTATCTTTGTCTGGTTTTGGTATCAGGGTGATGGAATAAGATAGAATAAGTTTGGAAGTGTTCCTTCCTGTGCAATTTTTTTGGAAGAATTTCAGAGGATAGGTGTTAACTCTTCTATAAATGCTCAATAGAATTTGTGTGTGAAGCCATCTGGTCCTGGACCTTTGTTTTTTGGAAGTTTTTAAATTTCAATTTCAGTACTTGTGATTTGTTTGTTCTATTTTCTATTTCTTCCTGGTTGAGTCTTGGAAGACTGTACCTTTCTAAGAATTTGTCCTTTTCTACTAGGTTTTCCATTTTATAGGCATATTATTGCTTGTAGTAGTCTCTTATGATCCTTTGTATTTCTGTGGTGTCTGTTGTAACTTCTCCTTTACAACAATAAATTAGAAATAAAATTTAGAAATAAAATTAGAAATAAAATTTCTAATTTTATTGGTTTGAGCCATTTCTCATTTTTTTCTTGATGAGTCTGGCTAAAGTTTTATCCATTTTGTTTATCTTTTCAAAGAACTAGCTTTTAGTTTCATTGAGTTTTTCTATTGTTTTCTTCTCTGTTGCATTTATTTCTGCTCTGATCTTTATGATTTCTTTCCTTCTACTAACTTTGGATTTTCTTTGTTATTTCTCTAGTTGCTTTAGGTGTAATGTTAGTTTGCTTATTTGGGATTTTTCTTGTTTCCTGAGGTAAGATTATATTGCTATAAACTTCCCTCTTAGAACTGCTTTTGCTGCATCTCATACGTTTTGGATTGTCATGTTTTTATTTGTCTCTAGGTAATTTTTGACTTCTCTTTGACTTCTTCAGTGATCCACTGGTTGTTTAGTAACATATTGTTAAACCTCCATGTGTTTGTTTTTTACAGTTTTTTTTCCTTGTAGTTGATTTATAATCTCATAGAGTTTCGGTTGGAGAAGATGATTGATATGATTTCAATTTTCTTAAATTTACCAAGGCTTCCTTTGTGGCCCAACATGTGATCTATCCTGGAGAATGTTCCTTGTGCACTTGAGAAGAATATATATTCTGCTGCCTTTCTAATAGTCTGCATTTGTAATCTCCTCTCCTCATAATTGCTGGTTTTGATATCATATTTTTGTGTGGATGATTTCCTACATTTACTCTATGCTCGCCATTACCAGTGAGCTTTCCTCTTTGTAATTTTGTTTGTAGTTGTGGCCTTTTCAGTCTAGAGAAGTCGCTTTAGCATTTGTTGGAAAGCTGATCTGGTGATGCTGAACTCTTAGCTTTTGCTTGTCTGTAAAGCTTTTGATTTCTCCATCAAATCTGAATGAGAGCCTTGCTGAGTACAGTATTCTTGGTTGTAAGTTTTTTTCTTTCATCACTGTAACTATATCATGCCACTCCCTTCTGGCCTGCAGAGTTTCTGCTGAAAAGTCAGTTGATAACCTTATGGGGTTTCCCTTGTGTGTTATTTGTTGCTTTTCCCTTGTTGCTTTTAATATTTTCTCTTTAATTTTTGTCAGTTTGATTAATATGTGTCTCAGCGTGTTCCTCCTTGGATTTATCCTGTATGGGACTCTCTGCATTTCCTGGACTTGAGTGTTTCCTTTCCCATGTTAGGGAAGTTTTCAGCTATTATCTCTTCAAATATTTTCTCAGGCCCTCTCTTCTCCTTTTGGGACCCCCTATAATGCAAATATTGGTGCATTTAGTGTTGTCCCAGAGATCTCTTAGACTATCCTCATTTCTTTTCATTCTTCTTTCTTTATTTTGTTCCACAGCAGTGATTTCTACCAATCTGTCTTCCAGCTAACTTATTTGTCCTTCTGCCTCATTTCTTCTGTTATTGATTCCTTCTAGTGTATTTTTCATTTCAGTTATTGTATTGTTCATCTCTGTTTGTTCTTTAAAGCTTCTAGCTCTTTATTAAACATTTCTTGTATCCTCTTGGTCTGTGCCTCCATTCTTTTTCTGAGATCTTGGATCATCTTTACTATCATTACTCTGAATTCTTTTTCAGGTAGATTGCCCCTCTCCACTTAACTTAGTTGTTCTTCTGGGGTTTTATCTTGTTCCTTTGTCTGGAACATATTTCTCTGCCACCTCATCTTGTCTAGCTTTCTGTGTCTTTGGTCTCCGTTCCTCAGTCTGTGGGATTGTAATTCTTCTTGGTTCTGGTGTCTGCCTCCCGGTGGATGAGGGGCTTGTGCAGACTTCCTGGAGGTGGGGACCGGTGCCTGCCCACTGGTGAGTGGTACCAGATCTTGGCCCTTTGGTAGGAAGGGCCATGTCAAGCTGTGTGTTTATAGGCACCTTTTGGCTCAGGACAACTTTAGGCAGCCGATCTGCTGATGGGTGGGGCTGTGTTCCCATCCTGTTGGTTGTTTGGCCTGAGACATCCCAGCACTGGAGCCTGCAGGCTGATGGGTGTAGCCAGGTCTCAGTGCCAAAATAACAACCTCTAGGAAAGCTCACGCTGATGAGCATTCACTGGGGCACTCTCCACCAGTTCCCCTGCCCCCACAGTGAACCCCAGCTGACCCCAGCCTCTTCAAGAGACCTTCCAAGACCTGCAAGTAGTCTTGCACAGGCTCCCATAGAGTCATTGCCCTGCCCTGGGTCTCAGTGTACCAGAAACCCTGTGCATGCCCTTTAAGAGTGGAGTCTCTGCCTTCTCCAGTCCTGTGGAGTTCCCACACTCAAGCCCCACTGGCCTTCAAAGCCAAACACTCTGGGGGCTTCCCCTCCCAATGCCAGGCCCTAAGGCTCGGGAGCCCAGCATGGGGCTCAGAACTCTCACTCCTGTTGGAGAACCTCTGTGATACAATTACCCTCCAGTTCATGGGTTGCCCACCTGGCGAGCATGGGGCCTGATTATATCATGAAAGTGCCACTTCTACCATCTGGTTGTGGCCTCTTCCCTGTCTTTGGGTGTAGAACATCCTTTTTCATAGGGTTGAGTCTTTTTTGTCAATGGTTGTTCTGCACTTAGTTGTGACCCTAGTGTTTTCATGAGAGGAGGTTAGCTCAAGTCCCTCTACTCTGCCATCTTGTCTCTCTTGTTCTTTCTTTGGTTATTAATTCCTCTAGAATTCATTATTTTACTCTTATAAATGCTTAATGTCCTTGTAATAAGTATTTTAAAAATAAAAAGGAAATAATGTACTTTAATTTCTCCATAGATGTGTGATGAATGGATCACACTTAACATATGATTTTTGCAATGCTCCTGAATTGCACATTTTAAAATTGAAGAACTTTCAGTTTTATTATTTTAAACTTGAAAGATAAAATATAGAATGCTGTAAATAATGTGAAAGAAAAAAATAAAATTAACAAAAACACAAACAGAAACAAGGACAGGGGAAAGGAAGTACAGTTTGGGTAGGAGAGGGTGTT
Organism: Globicephala melas; assembly: GCF_963455315.2. Lineage (NCBI taxonomy): Eukaryota > Metazoa > Chordata > Mammalia > Artiodactyla > Delphinidae > Globicephala > Globicephala melas. The sequence goes on from NC_083317.1 coordinate 123,666,241, forward strand.
GATAGTGTAGATCCGGAGCTGACAGTGATGGTGGTTGCAGAGCCAAATCTGCCCCTGGGGGTGGTGATTCCTGAAATGACTCTGGGTCTCCTACATATGCAGGTGCAGGAGCAGCTGCAGTTTCAGTCAGCAGGGGTGTTGCTTCCTGACCTGGCTGTGGGTCTCCTGCAGGTGCATGTTCTTCCTGCCAGACTTGTGGATCCTTACATGGCTCTAGATCTCTTGCAGGATCAGGTACAAGTTCTCTCTGCATTTGTGGATACTACCTGACTCTGTATCTCCTGCAGGAGCAGATGCAGGTTCTCCCTGCAGGGGTGGTGGATTCTCATCTGGCTCTGGGTCTCACTTTTATTTTTCCCTTGCTTCTGCACCAGCACCTTACTCCTCCAAATGTACAGATGTTCCAGGTAAGCCAGCTTTAATTCTTGTGGAAGTGCTGGAGCTGTGAGAGAAGAAAAGTTTCCCCACATGCCTGCCTTTCTGTGTGCCTTTTCAAGGACAGAAATCTTGCGAGTTCCCTGGTGGTCCAATGGTTAGGACTCCATGCTTTCACTACCATGGCCCAGGTTCAGTCCCTTGTAGGTGAACTAATATCCCGCAAGCCATGCAGCATGGCCAAAAAAAAAAAAAAGACAGAAATCTTCTGAGAGCTTTTCAGAAAAGTCTCAGCCCAGAAAATCACAACCAGATATCTTCTTAGACTGCAGTCTACCAGCTGGGTGGTCTGAGGCCGGTCTTTGCTCCTGACACAAGACCAGTCTCTGGGGATTCCTCCCTGTGTGGCACAGCACGCACCCCTCCCCACACCCTCACACGCACCCACCTCTGGGCTTCTCACCTTCAGGCTCTGCCCTCGGTGGTCTCCAGGTCCTCCAGCTGACTCAGGGGAAAGGTGACACAGTGCCCCAGGTATGAGCCAAGTGTGCTGAGTGACACAGAAGCCTGGGACAGGACCCTGAAGAGTGGCCTGGGTAGTGTCTGAGCAGGGGGACTTCCCTGTTTATCTCTGGGCCCTGGTTTTGGAGAAGCCTCTATGGCCACACTCACTCGGAGCCTGCCTTGGCCCTTGTTGGCAGTGTGGTGCACCAGCCCCTCACTTGGGGAGATGGATTGAGTGGCCCCATCAACCAGCTCCTCACAGATCGCTGGGGTGGGGCTCTGCAATGACAATCTTTCTTGCAGGCATCTTTGAATTTTACCTTCTTCCTTGGCTTGATTCTTCAATATGCTATGTTCTCAGTTACCATCCTAAGAAATTCTGAAAATGAAACACATCCTTACCCTGTGATCCAGCGCTTGAACTCCTTGGTATCAATGGACCCAAGGGAGTCAAACGCTTACATCTACACAGAAACTTCTGCCGGGATACTATGGCTACTATATTCATAACTGAAAGAACTTGGAGGCAACCAAGGTGTCTTTTGGGAGGTGAATGGACATATACACTGGGTTACATCCACGCAACAGAATGTTCTTTGGCACTGAAAAGGAATGAGTGAGATATGGAGTCATGGGGAGATAGGCGGGGTACCTTGAATGCATATTACTCACTCAAAGAAGCCAATCTGGAAAGGTGGGACACCTGAGGGTACCAACTACATATGTTATTCAGGAAAAGGCAATGCAGGGAAAGGGTGAAAATATCAGTCCATTGCCAGGGGTTTGTGGTGGAGTTGGGGGGTGGGGAACAATTAGTAGGTCAAGCACAGAGGATTTATAAGACAGTGAAACTATTCAGTGTGATACACTCATGGTGAGATACATTTGTCAAAACCCATAGAATGTACAACACCAGGAGTGAACCTAATGTAAATTTTGTGATCATGATGCGTCCTTGTAGATTTACTGATAGTGACCTACAGACAGGATGTTGATAGGATAGTTGGGGAGAGGGAAACTCTGAGCACCTGTGTGGGTGGGGGCTGGGGGGTGTGATGGGGCAGCAGTAACAGCAGAGCAGGGGCATATGGGACCTCTCTGTACTCTGCCCAATTTTTCTGTGAGCTCAAAACTTCTTTAAAAAATAAATAAACCCTATTTCAACAAAGAAACAAACGAACATTCCAGTAGTATCACATGGCTGCTCCTCTGCAAGTCCTCAATTTCTCTGGGCCACTTGAGAGCTGAACTTCAGTGGACATGGTTCAACCCGCATCCTTTCAAAGTTTCATCTGACATCTGCATTTTATCTCACTACACACGTTTCTTGTTTTAAGATAGCATTTTTTTTAAAATTAACATACAACTGACAAGCAATATTATATTAGTTTTCTGATATACCACATAGTGATTCAACATTTTTATACATTACAAAAGGATCACCAAGATAAGTCTAGTTACCATTCATCACCATACAATGTTATTTACAGTATTACTGACTCTATTCCCTATGCTGTACGCTACATCCCCATGACATTTGTTTTATAAATGGAAGTTTGAACCTCTTAATCTTTTTCATCTATTGCACTCATGCCCACACCCTCTCCCCTCTGGCAACCACCAACATGTCCTTGGGATCTATGAGTTCATTTCTGTTTTGCTGTGTTTGTTCATTTGTAGATTCTACATAGAAGTGACGTCATAAGTTGTCTCTCTGTCTGACATATCTCTCTTAGCATAATACCTTCTAGGTCCATTTATGTTGTCACGGGATTTCATTTCATTTTACTGCTGATGCATAGTCCACTGTGTGTGTAAATATATATGTGAAATCTTCTTTATCCACTCACCAATCAATGGACTCTTTGGCTTCCATATCTTGGCTGTTGTCAAAGCTGCCATGAATATTGGGATATATCTCTTTTTAAAAAAATGTTATTTATTTATTTATTTATGGCTGTGTTGGGTCTTAGTTGCGGCACGCGGGATCTTTCGTTGCGGCGCATGGGCTTCTCTCTAGTTGTGGCACACGGACTCAGTAGTTGTGGTGCATGGGCTCATGTGGGATCTTAGTTCCCCGACCAGGGATCAAACCCACATCCCCTGCATTGGAAGGCAGATTCTTAACCACTGGGCCACCAGGGAAGTCCCCAGGGGTATATCTTTTTGAATTCGTGTTTTTGTTTCCTTCAGAAAAATACTCTTCCAAGTGTAATTCTTGCATCATATGATAGTTCTATTTTTCATTTCTTGAGGAACCTTTGTACTGTTTTCCATAGTGTCTGTACCAATGAACATTCTCAGCAAGAGTGCATGAGTATTCCCTTTTTTCCACATCCTTGCCAAAACTTCCTATTTGTTTTCATTTGGATGGTAGTCATTCTTTCAGGTTTGAGATGATCATCTCATTGTGCTGTAGATGTGCATTTCCCTTATGCTATGTGATGTTGACCATCTTTTCATGTGTCTGTTGGCCATCTCTATATATTCTTTGGAAAAATATTTGGTCTTCTACCAGTTTTGAGCTTGATTTTTGTCTTCTGGAGGTTGAGTTGGGTGAGTTCTTGGTCCATTTTGAGTATGAATCCCTTTTCAGGTATATTGTTTGCAAATATTTTCTCACATTCAGTAGGTTGCCTTTTCATTTTGTGGTTGATTTCCTTTGCCATTGAAAAGCTTTTTGGGTGGATGGAGTTCCATTGGTTTATTTTGCTTTTGTTTCCCTTGCTTGAAAAGTCACATCTAAAATATCTTGCTCAGATTGATGTCAAAGAGCATACTGTCTGTTTTCTTCTAGGAGTTTTATGGCTTCAGGTCTTACCTGGAAGTATTTGATTCATTTTGAGGTTATTTTTGTAGATGGTATTGAAAAGGATTCCATACCATCTGTAGCATTTGATTCTTACATGTGTAGCTGTCCAGTTTTCCCAACACCATTCATTGAAGAGGTAATCTTTTCCTCATTGTATATTATCACCTCGGTTGTCATAGATGAGTTGACCATATAAGATGGATTTATTTCCAGGCTATCAGTTCTGTTCAATGGATCTATGTGTATTTCTTTTGTGCCAATACCATACTGTTTTTTTTTTAATGTTATTTATTTATTTATTTTCTTATTAGTCATCTATTTTATACATATCAGTGTATACATGTCAATCTCAATCTCCGAATTCATCACACCACCATCCCCACTTTCCCCCCTTGGTGTCCATACGTTTGTTCTCTACATCTGTGTCTCAATTTCTGTCCTGCAAACCACTTCATCTGTACCATTTTCTAGGTCCCACATATATGCGTTAATATACGATACTTGCTTTTCTCTTTCTGACTCACTCCACACTGTATGACAGTCTCTAGATGCATTCACATCTCTACAAATGACCCAATTTCGTTCCTTTTTATGGCTGAGTAATATTCCATTGTATATATGTACCACATCTTCTTTATCCATTCGTCTGTCGATGGGAATTTAGGTTGCTTCCATGACTTGCTATTGTAAATAGTGTTGCAATGAACATTGAGGTGCATGTGTCTTTTTGAGTTATGGTTTTCTCTGGGTATATGCCCAGTAGTGGGATTGCTGGATCATATGGTAATTCTATTTTTAGTTTTTTAAAGAACCTCCATACTGTTCTCCACAGTGGCTGTATCAATTTACATTCCCACCAACTGTGCAAGAGGGTTTCCTTTTCTCCACACCCACTCTAGCATTTGTTGTTTGTAGATTTTCTGATGAAGCCCATTCTAACTGGTGGGAGGTGATACCACATTGTAGTTTTGATTTGCATTTCTCCAATAATTTGTGATGCTGAGCAGCTTTTCATGTGCCTCTCGGACATCTGTTTGTCTTCTATGGAGAAATGTCTATTTAGGTCTTCTGCCCATTTTTAGATTGGGTTGTTTTTTTTTTTAATATTGAGCTGCATGAGCTGTTTATATATTTTGGAGATTAATCCTTTGTCCAATGATTCCTTTGCAAATATTTTCTCCCATTCCGAGGGTTGTCTTTTCGTCTTGTTTATGGTTTCCTTTGCTGTGCAAAAGCTTTGAAGTTTCATTAGGTCCCATTTGTTTATTTTTGTTTTTATTTCCATTATTCTAGGAGGTGGATCAAAAAAGATCTTGCTGTGATTTATGTCAAAGAGTGTTCTTCCTATGTTTTCCTTTAAGAGTTTGATAGTGCCCGGTCTTAGATTTAGGTCACTAATCCATTTTGAGTTTATTTTTGTGTATGGTGTTAGAGAGTGTTCTAATTTCATTCTTTTAGATGTAGCTGTCCAGTTTTCCCAGCACCACTTATTGAAGAGACTGTCTTCTATCCATTGTATATCCTTGCCTCCTTTGTCATAGATTAGTTGACCATAGGTGTGTGGGTTTATCTCTGGGCTTTCTATCCTGTTCCACTGATCTATATTTCTGGTTTTTTGCCAGTACCATATTGTCTTGATTACTGTAGCTTTGTATTATAGTCTGAATTCAGGTGGTCTGATTCCACCAGCTCCGTTTTTTCCTTCAAGACTGCTTTGGCTATTCAGGGTCTTTTGTGGCTCCACAGAAATTTTAAAATTTTTTGTTCTAGTTCCGTAAAAAATGCCATTGGTAATTTGATAGGGATTGCATTGAATCTGTAGATTGCTTTGAGTAGTATAGTCGTTTTCACAATATTGATTCTTCCAATCCAAGAACATGGTATATCTCTCCATCTGTTGGTATCATCTTTAATTTCTTTCATCAGTGTCTTTTTTTTAACATCTTTATTGGAGTATAATTGCTTTACAATGGTGTGTTAGTTTCTGCTTTATAACAAAGTGAATCAGTTATACATATACATATGTTCCCATATCTCTTCCCTATTGCATCTCCCTCCCTCCGACCCTTCCTACCCCACCCCTCTAGGTGGTCACAAAGCATGGAGCTGATCTCCCTGTGCTATGTGGCTGCTTCCCACTAGCTATTTATTTTACGTTTGGTAGTGTATATATGTCCATGCCACTCTCTCACTTTGTCCCAACTTACCCTTCTCCCTTCCCATATCCTTAAGTCCATTCTCTAGTAGGTCTGTGTCTTTATCCCTGTCTTACCCCTAGGTTCTTCACGACATTTCTTTTCTTAGATTCCATATATATATATGTGTTAGCATACGGTATTTGTCTTTCTCTTTCTGACTTACTTCACTCTGTATGACAGACTCTAGGTCCATCCACCTCACTACAAATAACTCAGTTTTGTTTCTTTTTATGGCTGAGTAATATCCCATTGTGTATATGTGCCACATCTTCTTTATCCATTCGTCTGTCGATGGGCATTTAGGTTGATTCCATGACCTGGCTATTGTAAATAGTGCTGCAATGAACATTGTGGTACATGACTCTTTTTGAATTATGGTTTTCTCAGGGTATATGCCCAGTAGTGGGATTGCTGGGTCATATGGTAGTTCTATTTGTAGTTTTTTAAGGAACCTCCATACTGTTCTCCATAGTGGCTGTACCAATTCACATTCCCACCAGCAGTGCAAGAGTGTTCGCTTTTCTCCACACCCTCTCCAGCATTTATTATTTTAGATTTTTTGATGATGGCCATTCTGACTGGTGTGAGATAATATCTCATGGTAGTTTTTTTGTTTTGTTTTGTTCTGTTTTGTTTTTTGCAGTACACAGGCCTCTCACTGTTGTGGCCTCTGCTATTGTGGAGCACAGGCTCCAGATGCGCAGGCTCAGTGGCCATGGCTCACGGACCCAGCCACTCTGCGACGTGGGATCTTCCCAAACCAGGGCAGGAACCTGCGTCCCCTGCATTGGCAGGTGGACTCTCAACCACTGCACCACCAGGGAAGTCCTCTCATGGTAGTTTTGATTTGCATTTGTCTAATAATTAATGATGTTGAGCTTTTGTTCATGTGTTTGTTGGCAATCTGTATATCTTCTTTGGAGAAATGTCTATTTAGGTCTTCTGCCCATTTTTGGATTGGGTTTTTTGTTTTTTTGTTATGGAGCTGCATGAGCTGCTTGTAAATTTTGGAGATTAATCCTTTGTCAGTTGCTTCATTTGCAAATATTTTCTCCCATTCTGAGGGTTGTCTTTTGGTCTTGTTTATGGTTTCCTTTGTTGTGCAAAAGCTTTGAAGTTTCACTAGGTCCCATTTGTTTATTTTTGTTTTAATTTCCATTTCTCAGGGAGGTGGGTCAAAAAGGATCTTGCTGTGATGTATGTCATAGAGTGTTCTGCCTATGTTTTCCTCTAAGAGTTTGATAGTTTCTGGCCTTACATTTAGGTCTTTAATCCATTTTGAGCTTATTTTTGTGTATGGTGTTAGGGAGTGATCTAATCTCATACTTTTACATGTACCTGTCCAGTTTTCCCAGCACCACTTATTGAAGAGGCTGTCCTTTCTCCACTGTACATTCCTGCCTCCTTTATCAAAGATAAGGTGACCATATGTGTGTGAGTTTATCTCTAGGCTTTCTATCCTGTTCCATTGATCTATCTTTCTGTTTTTGTGCCAGTACCATACTGTCTTGATTACTGTAGCTTTGTAGTATAGTCTGAAGTCAGGGATCCTGATTCCTCCAGCTCCATTTTTTGTTCTCAAGATTGATTTGGCTATTTGGGGTCTTTTGTGTTTCCATACAAATTGTGAAATTTTTTGTTCTAGTTCTGTGAAACATGCCAGTGGTAGTTTGATAGGGATTACGTTCAGTCTGTAGATTGCTTTAGGTAGTAGAGTCATTTTCACAATGTTGATTCTTCCAATCCAAGAACATGATATATCTCTCCATCTATTTGTATCATCTTTAATTTCTTTCCTCAGTGTCTTATAATTTTCTGCATACAGATCTTTTGTCTCCCTAGGTAGGTTTATTCCTAGATATTTTATTCTTTTTGTTGCAATGGTAAATGGGAGTGTTTTCTTGATTTCACTTTCAGATTTTTCATCATTAGTGTATAGGAATGCAAGAGATTTCTGTGCATTAATTTTGTATCCTGCTAATTTACCAAATTCATTGATTAGCTCTAGTAGTTGTCTGGTAGCATCTTTAGGATCCTCTGTGTATAGTATCATGTCATCTGCAAACAGTGACAGCTTTACTTCTTCTTTTCTGATTTGGATTCCTTTTATTTCCTTTTCTTCTCTGATTGCTGTGGCTAAAACTTCCAAAGCTATGTTGAATAATAGTGGTGAGAGTGGGCAACCTTGTCTTGTTCCTGATCTTAGTGGAAATGCTTTCAGTTTTTCACCATTGAGGATGACGTTGATTGTGGGTTTGTTATATATGGCCTTTATTATGTTGAAGAAATTTCCCTCTGTGCCTACTTTCTGCAGGGTTTTTATCATAAACGGGTGTTGAATTTTGTCGAAAGCTTTCTCTGAATCTATTGAGATGATCATATGGTTTTTCTCCTTCAACTTGTTAATATGGTGTATCAAGTTGATTGATTTGTGTATATTGAAGAATCCTTGCATTCCTGGAATAAACCCCACTTGATCATGGTGTATGATCCTTTTAATGTGTTGTTGAATTCTGTTTGCTAGTATTTTGTTAAGAATTTTTGCATCTATGTTCATCAGTGATATTGGACTGTAGTTTTCTTTCTTTGTGGCATATCTGTCTGGTTTTGGTATCAGGGTGATGGTGGCCTCATAGAATGAGTTTGGGAGTGTTCCTCCCTCTGCTATATTTTGGAAGAGTTTGAGAAGGATAGGTGTTAGCTCTTCTCTAAATGTTTGATAGAATTCGCCTGTGAAGCCATATGGTCCTGGGCTTTGTTTTGTTGGAAGATTTTTAATCACTGTTTCAATTTCAGTGCTTGTGATTGGTCTGTTCATATTTTCTATTTCTACCTGGTTCAGTTTCGGAAGTTGTGCATTTCTAAGAATTTGTCTATTTCTTCCAGGTTGTTCATTTTATTGGCATAGAATTGCTTGTAGTAATCTCTCATGATCTTTTGTATTTCTGCAGTGTCAGTTGTTACTTCTCCTTTTTCATTTCTAATTCTGTTGATTTGAGTCTCTTCCCTCTCTTTCTTGATGAGTCTGGCTAGTGGTTTATCAATTTGGTTTATCTTCTCAAATAACCAGCTTTTAGTTTTATTGGTCTTTGCTATCGTTTCCTTCATTTCTTTTTCATTTATTTCTGATCTGACCTTTATGATTTCTTTCCTTCTGCTAACTTTGGGGTGTTTTTGTTCTCCTTTCTCTAATTGCTTTAGGTGCAAGGTTAGGTTGTTTATTTGAGATGTTTCCTGTTTCTTAAGGTAGGATTGTATTGCTATAAACTTCCCTCTTAGAACTGCTTTTGCTGCATCCCATAGGTTTTGGGTCGTCGTGACTCCATTGTCATGTGTTTCTAGGTATTTTTTGATTTCTTCTTTGCTTTCTTCAGTGATCACTTCGTTATTAAGTAGTGTATTGTTTAGCCTCCATCTGTTTGTATTTTTTACAGTTCTTTTGCTGTAAATTATATCTAGTCTCATAGCGTTGTGGTTGGAAAAGATACTTGAAACAATTTCAATTTTCTTAAATTTACCAAAGCTTGATTTGTGACCCAAGATATGATCTATCCTGGAGAATATTCCATGAGCACTTGAGAAAAATGTGTATTCTGTTTTTTTTTGGATGGAATGTCCTATAAATATCAATTAAGTCCATCTTGTTTAATGTATCATTTAAAGCTTGTGTTTCCTTATTTATTTTCATTTTGGATGATCTGTCCATTGGTGAAAGTGAGGTGTTAAAGTCCCCTACTATGAATGTGTTACTGTCGATTTTCTCTTTTAGAGCTGTTAGCAGTTGCCTTAAGTATTGAGGTGCTCCTATGTTGGGTGCATAAATATTTACAATTGTTATATCTTCTTCTTGGATTGATCCCTTGATCATTATGTAGTGTCCTACCTTGTCTCTTGTAACTTTCTTTATTTTAAAGTCTATTTTATCTGATATGAGTATTGCTACTCCAGCTTTCTTTTGATTTCCATTTGTATGGAATATGTTTTTCCATCCCCTCACTTTTAGTCTGTATGTGTCCCTAGGTCTGAAGTGGGTCTCTTGTAAACAGCATATATATGGGTCTTGTTTTTGTATACCTTCAGAGAGCCTGTGTCTTTTGGTTGAAGCATTTAATCCATTCACATTTAGGGTAATTATCAATATGTGTGTTCCTATTACCATTTTCTTAATTTTGGGGAGTTTGTTTTTGTAGGTCCTTTTCTTCTCTTGTTTTCCCACTTAGAGAAGTTCCTTTAGCATTTGTTGTAGAGCTGGTTTGGTGGTGCTGAATTCTCTTAGCTTTTGCTTTTCTGTAAAGGTTTTGATTTCTCCATTGAATCTGAATGAGATCCTTGCTGGGTAGAGTAATCTTGGTTGTAGGTTCTTCCCTTTCATCACTTTAATTATATCATGCCACTCCCTTCTGGCTTGTAGAGTTTCTGCTGAGAAATCAGCTGTTAACCCTATGGGAGTTCCCTTGTATGTTATTTGTCGTTTTTCCCTTGCTGCTTTCAATAATTTTTCTTTGTCTGTAATTTTTACCAGTTGGATTACTATGAGTCTCAGTGTGTTTCTCCTTGGGTTTATCTGTATGGGACTCGTTGCGCTTCCTGGACTTGGGTGGCTATTTCCTTTCCTATGTTAGGGAAGTTTTCGACTATAATCTCTTCAAATATTTTCTCAGGTCCTTCCTTTCTCTCTTCTCCTTCTGGAACCCCTATAATGCAAATGTTGTTGCATTTAATGTTGTCCCAGAGGTCTCTTAGGCTGTCTTCATTTCTTTTCATTCTTTTTTCTTTATTCTGTTCCACAGCAGTGAATTCCACCATTCTGTCTTCCAGGTCACTTATCCGTTCTTCTGCCTCAGTTATTCTGCTATTGATTCCTTCTAGTGTAGTTTTCATTTCAGTTATTGTATTGTTCATCTCTGTTTGTTTGTTCTTTACTTCTTCTAGATCTTTGTTAAACATTTATTTCATCTTCTTGATCTTTGCCTCCATTCTTTTTCCGACGTCCTGGATCATCTTCACTATCATTATTCTGAATTATTTTTCTGGAAGATTGCCTATCTCCACTTCATTTAGTTGTTTTCCTGGGGTTTCATCTTGTTCCTTCATCTGGTACATAGCCTTCTGTCTTTTCATCTTGTCTATCTTTGTGAATGTGGTTTTTGTTCCACAGGCTGCAGGATTGTAGTTCTTCTTGCCTCTGCTGTCTGCTCTCTGGTGGATGAGGCTATCTAAGAGGCTTATGGATGTTTCCTGATGGGAGGGACTGGTTGTGGGTAGAGCTGGCTGTTGCTCTGGTGGGCAGAGCTCAGTAAAAGTTTAATCTAGTTGACTGCTGATGGGTGGGGCTGGGTTCCCTCCCTGTTTGTTGTTTGGCCTGAGGTGACCCAATACTGGAGCCTACCTGGGCTCTTTGGTGGGGCTAATCAAGGACTCTGGGAGGGCTCACTCCAAGGAGTATTTCCCAGAACTGCTTCCAGTGTCCTCGTCCCTTGGTGAGCCACAGCTGCCACCACCTCTGCAGGAGACCCTCCAACACTAGCAGGTAGGTCTGGTTCAGTCTCCTATTGGGTCACTGCTTCTTCCACTGGGTCCCAGTGCCCACTCTACTTTGTGTGTGCCCTCCAAGAGTGGAGTCTCTGTTTCCACCAGTCCTGCCGAAGTCCTGCAATCAAATCCCGCTAGCCTTCAAAGTCTGATTCTCTAGGAATTCCTCCTCCCATTGCCAGGCCCCCAGGTTGGGAAACCTGACGTGTGACTCAGAACCTCCACTCCAGTGGGTGGATTTCTGTGGTATAAATGTTCTCCAGTTTGTGAGTCACACACCCAGCAGTTATGGGATTTGATTTTATTGTGATAGCGCCCCTACTACTGTCTCATTGCAGCTTCTCCTTTGTCTTTGGATGTGGGGTATCTGTTTTGGTGAGTTCCAGTGTCTTCCTGTCGATGATTGTTCAACAGTTACTTATGATTCCAGCATTCTCGAAAGAGGGATTGAGAGCATATCCTTCTACCCTGTCATCTTGAACCAATCCATTAGCTTTAAAAATATCCAGGTGCTAGGTACCTAGTGTTACAAGACAGATTCTGTAAATACCTAGCCCACACTGTCTTGATGATTCTATGTTTCTAGTATAGTTTGTAATAGGGGAGATTCATATGTGCAGGTTTGTGTTTCTTTCTTAAGATTGGATTGACTCTTCAGGTTCTTTCGTGCTTCCATACACATACTGGAATTCTTTGTTCTAATTTTCTAATTAAAACAATTGGGGGCTTCCCTGGTGGCGCAGTGGTTGAGGGTCCGCCTGCCGATGCAGGGGACGTGGGTTTGTGCCTCGGTCCGGGAGAATCCCACATGTCGTGGAGCGGCTGGGTCCGTGGGCCATGGCCACTGGGCCTGCGCGTCCGGAGCCTGTGCTCCGCGGTGGGAGAGGCCACAATGGTGAGAGGCCCACGTACCGCAAAAAAAAAAAAACAACCATTGGTATTTTGATAGGAAAGGGATCAAATCTCTAGATTGCCATGAGGTGTGGAAGCATTTGAACAATACAAATTCTTCCAATCCATGAACATGGCATATGTTTCCATTTGGTTGTGTACTCTTCGATTTCTTTTATCAGTGTCTTCCAGTTTTCTGAGTACAGGTCTTTTACCTCCTGGGTTAGATGTATCCCTTGATATTTTATTTTTGTTGATGTCATTGTCATTGAGGTTGTTTTCTTAATTTCTCATTCTGATAGTTTGTTGTGAATGTATAGAAATGCAACTGATTTCTGTAGATTAATTTTTTATTCTGCAACTTAAGTGAACTTTTCGATGAGTGTTATATATTTTTGGGTGCCATCTTCAGGATTTTCTCTATAGTGTATCATGTCATCTACAAAGAGTGAGAGTTGTCATTTTTCCTCTGCCATCAGATTCCTCTTAGTTCTTGTTTTTTTCATCTAATTGCTATGGCTGGGTCTTCCTAGACCATGTTGAATGAAAGTGGTGAGACTCGTCAAGGTTAGAGTTAGGTTTAAGAATAACTGGCCCTCTTCCCCTTCCTGCCTCTCCATCTCTCTGAGGCCTCCAGGAAGAACAGGACTAGTCCAGCGTCACACATGACTCAGGGAGTTGACCTGGACAACTCTTTCTGCCACCCAGTCCTGGGCATAGTTTTTTATACTATCTGTGTACTTTCTTTGACTAGGTGTCCATTCCAATCTTTCCCAAGCTTTAATAGGAAGAGTTCCATGTATATTTTGAGACAAATCCTTTATTAGTTATGTATTTGCAACTATTTTTCTCCCAACATGTGACTTGTCTTTTGATTTCCTGAATAAGATCTTTCACAGATTAAAATCTTTAATTTTATTAAGTCCACAGTATTCCTTGTTTTTCTTTCTGGATTGCCTTTTTGTATTGTGTGTTAAAACTCAAAATTCATGATCTACATGACCAAACCTAAGCTCATGTCTATTTTCTTGTCTAATTTTGAATAGTTTTGCATTTAACATTGGTCTATAAATAATTGTGAGTGAATTTGGTGTAAGTTGTAAAGTTTGCATCTTGGTTTATTTCATGCCTAATAGTCTTCAATTAATTTTTCCTTATCTATTTTTAGAAAAGTTATGGGATATAGACTCCATTTCAGTGTGAATGTCCAAAAATTAGTGGATTCAGCAGTTCTGCCAGCAAAGAGCACTGACTTCAGGAAACTGGGATATAGGCACTCCCGCACTTCCCGCACTGCCCACAGGGTGGTTGAGCCCACCTCTCTGACATACAGGGCATGCACTTTCTACCCTTGGACTTGGTTCCACAGGTAGAAAATTGGAACTGGAACATCCCACTGTTTCTGTCACATCCAGGGCATCCACAACACAGAAGACATAGTGGCCCCTAATATAACCTTCTCACAGTTCCTGTCAACTCCATGTGGACTCCTAGGAGGGCGATCACGTTTATGACCTTGTGTGAACTGGATCTGGGTAAGGCTCGGCCTCTGTAACAAAGTGTGATGTTTCTCACTTTCTCACTTGCTACTAGCAAGCGATTTATAAAATAGTGATGTTGGCACCCTAGATGGGCTATAGCCCAAACATGTACTTCAGCTCTAGGTAGTAAACATTAAGTAGAGCATATGGAGAGTGTCATTAAATTGAAAAGTAAATGTTTAATTAGTTAATTGCCTGCACTTATGAGTAGAAGAAAAAGGAAACAGTTTCAATTTTGAGGTGGCTCAGGAGAGGCTCTCTTTAGGTTTTTTAAGTTTTGGGTTTTTTTTTTTTTAATGGTTTTTTACTTTTGAATTTTGGGGTTTTTGTGTGTGTGTGTTTTTAAGAGAATAGTGTTTACAAAATTTGAGCTGCCCTTAGGCTTTTGCTATAAGGGAAACAGTGATTGGCTGATCTAAATAAATGTTTCCTTCCTCTCCACCATCTTAAAAAAAAAAAAGTGTGACAATGTGGTTTGGAAAGTTATTGACTTTCCAGTGATTTCAAACCTACAAAAAACTGGCAACAGCAGAACAAAGTACTGTTTATCTGCACGCTTGGATCCCAGAGCCTTCCTTTCTTTACTGCACTTGCCACTTCACACAAAATACTCCAGTGTGTTTTACCCAGAAGAGGGACACTCTTCCAGGGAACCAGCACATAACCTCCAAGTGAGGAAATGATTATGATTTTCATGAGCACAGGATATCATTCCATTTATTTGCATCTTCAATGACTTCATCGATGTCTTTACATTTTCCATGTGCAGTTCTTTCATGTCTTGGGTTAAATTTATTCTTAAGTATTTTATTCTTTGGATGTTATTGTAAATATGTTTGTTTTCATAACTTCTCTCTCTGATGATTCATTATTAGTGTATAGGAACACAACACAATTCACTAGTAGTGTATAGGACTTCTGTGTATTGATTTTGAATCCTGCACTTTACTGAATTCATTTACTAGTTATAAGAGTGTTTTGGAGGTTTGAGATGTAAAACTGGAATTAGAAATCCCACTGTTTCCACCACATCCAGGTCATCCACAACACCCAAGTGGCTACTAGTGGCTACTCATAGAATCTTAACACAGTGCCCCTTAAAAATATGTGAAACTCTCCAAAGGCAAACTGCATCATCACTCTGGGTGAGCAGGATCTGGGTGGGGCTTGGCTTCTTTGCCAAGATTGATGTTTTCTCTTCTTTTCTGTCCCTTTTTAAAATTTTAACTTTATTTAAAATTTTTATATATTTATTTATATTAGGTAAGAAGTAGATTTATTTAGAGAGAAACACACTCCACAGAGCGTGGGCCATCTCAGAAGGCGAGAGGCCTCGAAATATGGGGGTGGTTAGTTTTTGTGGGTTGTACAAATGTCCTCACCATCCACATTCAGAACTTTTCCATTTTCACTGAAGAAACTCTTTAGCCATTTGACATTAATCTCCCTCAACCCCGGCAAACGCGTTCTTGTATTCTGCCTTTGAATTTGACTTCGCTGGATACCTCATGTATCATTTTTGTCCTTTCGTGACAGGGCTACTTCACTTCTCCTAATGGCTTCAAGGTTCATATATGTTGTAGCACGTGTCAGAATTTTCTTAGTTTTTAAGGCTGAGTTTACCACCTTTTGTGTGTATACCACATTCAGTTTGTCCATTCATCCACCAATGGACACTTGGACTGCTTCCACCTTTTGCTACTCTGGTTCATGCTGCTATGAAGATGGGTGTACCCATATCTGTTCCAGTCTTTGCTTTCAGCCTTTTGGATATATACCCTGATGTGGCATTGACGGATTGTATGTTACTTCTCTGAAGTTTCTGAAGAACTGCCATACTGTTTTCCACAGAAGCCCCACCATTTCTCTTGATTCCTTTTCATGGCAGAAGTTTATGGATCAAGCGCCATATCATTTATCCATTTAACCATTGGTGGACATTTGCATTAGTTCTTCCTTTTGACTGTTGTGAACAATGCTGCTATCAATAGATGTGTATGCCTGTGTCCAATTCTTTGTGTAATCTATCTAGGAGTGGAGTTGTTGAACCTTATGGTAATCGTATATTCGTATCAGAAAATAGGTTGTACCCTTTTCAGTTTCCACAAGTAATGATTAAAGTTTCTGATGTCTCTGTATTGTTGCAAACATTTGTTATTTTTAAATTTCTTGATTATAACCATTTTAGAGTGTGTGACCGAGTTATTGCACTGTGGTTTTGCTTTGTTTTTTTTAAAGAAGATGTTGGGGGTAGGAGTTTATTAATTAATTAATTTATTTTTGCTGTGTTGGGTCTTCGTTTCTGTGCGAGGGCTTTCTCTAGTTGTGGCAAGCGGGGGCCACTCTTCATCGCAGTGCGCGGGCCTCTCACTATCGCGGCCTCTCTTGTTGTGGAGCACAGGCTCCAGATGCGCAGGCTCAGCGGCCATGGCTCACGGGCCCAGCCGCTCTGCAGCATGCGGGATCCTCCCGGACCGGGGCACGAACCCGTGTCCCCTGCATCGGCAGGCAGACCCCCAACCACTGCGCCACCAGGGAAGCCCTGCATTGTGGTTTTAACTTGCATTTCCATCCTGTCTTTTCATCTGCTTACTGTCCATTTGCATGTCTTATGTGGAGAAGTGTCTATTTAAATGCTTTGTCCATATTTAAACTTGGGTTGTTTTTCTTTGTTGATGAGTTGTAAGAATTCATGATACACACTGGATAAAGACTCATCAGTTATAAAATGTGGAACTATTTTCTTCCATTCTGTGGGTTGTCTTTTCACTTTCTAGATTGCTTCTTTCGATGCACAGTTTTTTAATTTTGAGGAAATCCAATCTTTTTTTCTTTGGTTGCTTGTGCATCGCTGTCAGATCTAAGAAACCATGGCTAAACCGAAAGTTGTGAAGGTTTATCCTCATGTTTTCTTGGAGATTATATACAGTTGTCCCTCGTTATCTGTGGGAGATTATTTCCAGGTCACCGAGAGCTTACCAAAATCCGTGGGTGTTCAAGTCTTTTATATAAGATTGTATAGTATTTGCAAATAACGTAGACACATTTTCCTTTATATTTTAAATCATATCTAGATTACTTATAAGAACTAATATCATATAAATGCTATATAAATGTTGTAAATTTAATGTAAATTCTATGTAGATAGTTGTTGGCATGTGGAAAATTCAAGTTTTTCCTTTTGAAAATTTTTGGAATTTTTCCCCTAATATTTCTGAACTGGAGTTTGTTGAATCCATGGATGTGTAACCAGTAGATACAAGGGGCTGAGTAAAATTTTACTTTTTACATTGAAGTCTTTTATGTATTTTGAGATACATTTTGTGTGTGAGATGAGGTAAGGGTCCAGTTTCATTCCCCTGCCTATGGATAGCCAATTGCCTAGCACCATTTGTTAAAAACATCATTTCCTCCCAATTTCATGCTGTTTACTCTTGTCTAAAATCAGTTCATCCTATACAGATGGCTTTATTTCTGGGATCTCCATTCAATTCCATTCATCTCTATGTATAGCTCATGCCAGTATCACAGTGTTTTATTTCCTGTTGCTGTGTACTAACATTTGAAATTGGGAAGTGTGAGCCTCCAACTTTGATTTTCTTTGTCAAAATTGTTTTAGCTGTTTGGGGCCTATTGAAATTCCATAGTTTGGGGTGTCCGATTCTCCCCTTCACATGTATGTACCCCAATTTCTTATGCATTCATCTTCTGAAGAAACCCTGATACCTGGAAGGTTTAGACATTATGAGTAGAGCTTCTGTGCATAATATTGTCCTTTTTTCATTTGGATATAGTTTTTCAAAGCAGTTCTGTGAATACTGGAGGCATAAAGATGGATCTCAAGGGGTGAGACTTGCTTGGCTTTGGAAAATACTGCCAAACTGTATCTGAAGCGGCCATATTTGTGCGCCATCAGCAACGAAGGAGAGTTGCTGTTTGGCCCCATCCTCCAGTGATCGGTGTTGTCCTTTTGGGAGGAGGTTAGCAGTTCTAATATGTGTGTAGTGCTGTCTTATTGTTTTCATGTGTAATTCCCTGATGGTATACGACGTGGATCATATTTTTGTCCCCTTTGTAATCTTCTTTGGCCAGGTGTTTGTTCAGATCGTTACCCATTTTTAATGCAGCTGTTTGTTTTATCGATTTTTGTATAATGTGAGTACAAATTCTTTATCATATATGTGTTTAGCAGATACTTTTCTCCAGTTTGATGCTTATCCTTTGGTTTTTGAATTTGGTATCTCCGAGTAACAAATTTTAATTTTAGAAAGTACGTGTTTTAGTTTTTTTCCTCTTTTGTGTGTGGGCTTTACGTGTTGTGTGATAAAAACTCAAAGCTCATGATCTATGTGATGAAACCCATGGCATGCAGATTATCTTCTATGTTTTCTTCTATAATGTTTATAGTTTTATATTGTAAATATGTCTGTGGACAATTTTGAGTGACTTTGGGTGTAAGTTGTAAAGTTCGTGTCTACATTCATTTCATTGCATATGGTTTCTAATTGTTCTACAACTCTTTTTGAGAAGTCATGGGATATTGGCCTCCATTCATCTGTATTTCCAAACTTTAGTGGATTCAGTAGGATGCTGAGCAGGGTACTGGGTTTCCACTGAACTGAGTGGGTGCGGCCTGCATTTCACAATTTTCCCAGCAGAGGGCGACAGGTCCACCTGGCTTACCAGTGCAGGGACTGCCTGTTTTGCCCACAGACCTGGCTCTGTGCACAGCTGACAGGAGCTGGGTCTCCCCAGGACCCGTCAGGTACTTGGCTTCAAGACAGCACTGGGCCGCACCCACACTGAGAGGAGCTCATTTTCTTCAGGACCTGCTGGGAGATTCCACTGTGTGGGGAAATTTTGAGTAAAAAGTAGGGAGAAGCCTCCTGTGTGTTGCTGACTGCTGGGTGTCTGTCTTCAGAGGACCCAGTAAAGGAAGGTGTTGATGTGGAAAATTGTAGGTTTTCGTTAGTTTTGTGTGTGGTACAGGTGGTATTCAGTGTCCTTCTTTGGCTTGTGATATTCCGTTTTCCAGGCAGTTTATTGAGGAGACTATCCTTTCCCTGGTGTATGTCCTTGGCAACTCTGTCATAACTTCACTGATCACCTATTTGTGGGTTTATTCCTGGGCTATCTATTCTATTCCTCTTGCCCTTGAGTCTCCTTTTGTGCCATCTCTACACTGTTTGCTTACTGTAGATTTGCAATAGGGTTTGAAGTCAGGAAGTGAGTTTCCTCCAGCTGCTGCTCTCCCATCTCAAGATCCCCTTCGCTCTTCAGAGTCCTTTGTGCTTCCATAAAAATGTCAAGATTGTTTGTTCAGTTTTTGTGAAATAGGCCATTGGAATTTTGAAAAACATCGAAGTTAAAAAAAAAAAGGAAGAACACATATGAGCTTCACTTATGTTCAGGAATTAACGCTTTATGGCATTCACTTTATTCCCTGTGTGTGTGCTCTGCACGTGCATGTGCCTTTGTGCATACATGTGCTATGCATGTGCATTGGCACATGCACATGTTAGTGGGTGCATGTGTGTGCTATGCATGTGTGTGCATTTATGTTCATATGCTAGTTTGTGCATATATTTGTGCTGTGCAGTGCATATATAGTTTGTGTCCCTGTGCATCTGTGTCTGTACACCTGTGTGTGTTTCCTGGAGCCACTTGCAAGTTGGCTGCAGACTGAGTTGAGCCCTAGATATGGCAGCATGCCCCTGCTCACACAATCCTGTGTGTCCATGTAAAGTTCTCAGATCTTGGGTATTTAAATGAATGGAGCAGAATGTCCTATACAGAGTCTGTCTTCCAATCACTGTAACTGTCTCAGTAATGTCCTCACACCATCTTTAGCCCCATTTAGGGTCCAGCTTCGGCCTCCGTGATAGTCAGTCATCTGCCCTCGTCCCCTTTAAGCTTCAATGTTGCTGTTAGCTGGATGAGGGCAGGGTGGCGCCCGTCCTATTGGTCTGGCCTCCAGGTTTGGCTTAACTTTTATGTTCCAATCCCTCAGCACAGCCCCAGCTCAGATAGGGCCAGCGCCTCTTTCCTCAGAGGGTCCCAATGGCCAGTCAGTGGGGTTCATTCTCCCCAAGCTCAGCATCAGGATAGGGGGATTAGCAACCCCCCGGGTCTCCTTTGTGTGAGACCCTGTGCTTCTGAAAGAACAGACACCATGCACATGGGGGCACTGGGGGGTGGCGTTCCTATCAAACATACTTTGTACATATGCTTTAATTATTAAAGAAAAGGGCACATTGACCAGAAGTAAAGAACGTCTGTGTTAAAAACAAAGATTAAATTTCTCCCTTCCTGGGATGCCAGTCTTTGTACTCCTGCAGTGATGACTCCTTCCCAGGTGCCAAGGCCATACGGACTTACTGTGCACATGTGTACTTTTTGTTTGTTTGTTTCTTTTTTTTGAAACCTTGAAGGAATGTATATCTGACTTGTTTAATGCTCTTTGTTTTGACAAGATATAAAACTGTACTGAAAACCATGCTTCTCTGGAACAGTTCCTCAGAGTTATCTAAGAGGTTGTCTTCCGGGCTTTAGTCCTCTATACTCTTTTTTATTCCTATTATAGATTGTTTATTGATTATTTTCACCCACACCATTAGTTGATGTAGTTGGCATGATATCAGAAAAACTCACCTGGAACTTCTTTTGGAATTTTGCTTGTGACCAAGCATGGATACTTTGAGCCCCTCTGGCTTCAAAGCACCCTTGGGTGCTTTGTCGAGTTCTTCCTCTTATCTGGATCTCCTTGTATTAAGTGAGAGTCCATGAGTTTTATTTGAGCTGTTACCTTGAGACTTGGAGTCTTGAAGGGGTACGGTACATTTCCTAGGTGAAGAGGCTCTGGGGGGATTCCTAGGCAGAGGAACGGGGGGATACTTCTAGATGAGGGACCTGGAGGAAATGTCTAAGCAGGAAGGCATGGAAGAAATTTTGGAGTGAACTGGGAAATTGTGCTTCTAAAGCCTACCAGCTCCTGGACAGGCAGCCACCAACTGGAACTGCAGCTGGCTTCTACAATTGGTATGGAGCTGATACTGGCAAGTACTTATTGAACCCCCAAAATGACCAGTTTGGAACTCTTTTGACAATCCAAAACTGATATTTGCATGCACAATTAAAGAAAGCTGGCTTGATAAAGCATCTTATCAATATTCTGACCCTGTGAGAATAAAAGTAGTCTTAGGGGAAAACTTGACGTTATAACTCTTATCATGTCCTTGCAATGCAAAGAGAGCCCACATTGCCTGAGACTACAGCCTTGGCTCAATTAGTAGAAGGTACAACTGAAGGGAATAAAAAGACGTTTTAAAGCACAAGCAGAAAAACTATGAGATTTCTGTGTCTATCTGGATGTGTGTATGTCTGTCTGTATGTCATATGTATTCGTTTCTACTTCCAGATGATATCACCAAAAGGAATTTGTAAAAGAGCTCTATCTAATTGACTTAAAAACAAGCACTTACAAATCAAATATTTCTAAATGTAACAAAAAGCTAACCCAAAGTTTTAGAGGAGCATGCGATCTAGGACTAGTCTTCAGCAAATGAAACAAGTTTAAGTTGTTAGTTTGATTAATATGAACATGTCTTTAGAGTCATCAAGTCTAATACTTTTATTTGGTGCCTAGGTTTACTAAAAGTTCATGTGATCTTTGTTACAAAATTCGTCAAAAAGAAAATTAACTTAGTATGATGATATTTTCGTAAGTAATGAAACAGATAAATGGGATGAAAGCTTTTAGGTGAACTCTTTAAAATGATTATGTTTTATGGCATGTATACTTAAAAAGAGTTTCACCAGATTTTGGTTCACTTGAAACTTTTTTGCTAAATCAAATTAAGTGATGGGAATTCACAGACTATTCAGATCATTTCCAATTAAGATAAAAATACTGAAACATTCATTGCTAAGCATGTCTAAATTGACCTACTTTGATTTCTTATTAGAGAAAAACTAAAGATGTTTGGGTTTATTGGACACACATCTTGTACCACATTGAGAAAAGAAATCATGCTATGAGAAAATATATGTTTCTAAAGGTTGTGGAATATGTTCAGAAGCTTGCCAATCAGGAAATGCTGGTATGACAAACGTTTCACAGTGGATTGTTTCTTGGTTTTTGTTAGGGGTTAAGGTTTTTAAGGGTTAAAAATTATACATGTACTTAAAGTTAGTAGAAATAGGGACTTCCCTGGTGGTGCAGTGGTTAAGAATCCACCTGCCAGTGCAGGGGGCACAGGTTCGATCCTTGGTCCAGGAAGATCCCACATGCGGCAGAGCAACTAAGCCCGTGGGCCACAACTACCGAGCCTGTGCTCTAGAGCCCACAAGCCACAACTACTGAGCCTGCACGCCACAACTACTGAAGCCTGTGTGCGCTAGAGCCTGCGCTCCGCAGCAAGAGAAGCCACTGCAATGAGAAGTCTGTGCACTGCAACGAAGAGTAGACCCCGCTCACTGCAACTAGAGAAAGCCCATGTGCAGCAACGAAGACCCAAAGCAGCCAAAAATAAATTTAAAAATAAATAAATAAAATAAAGTTAGTAGAAATAATAAGGTAGACATTTAAGTATTCAAGGGGGTAAAAGATGTGTGTTTTCAGTAAAAGGAGGACTGAAAAAAGAAAATCAATTTAGTTAAGAGAAAAGAAACTGGTATTGTCCTGAAGTGTCTCCAAGAGAGATATTAAACTAATTATGCTTATTTGGTCTATTATATTACATGGGACATATTGTCAAGTAAAAGGTAACATTAAGCCTTCTCTTTTTGCAAATTTAAATTTTTTTATTTTTATTTTTTATTGAAGTATAGTTGATTTACAATGTTGTATTAGTTTCAAGAGTATAGTAAAGTGATTCAATTATATGCACGTGTGTGTGTGTGTGTGTGTGTGTGTGTGTGTGTGTGTGTCTGTATTGTTTTACATATTCTTTTCCCTTAGTGGTTATTACAAAATATTGAGTATAGTTCCCCGTGCTATACAGTAGGTCCTTGTTTATCTACTTTATATATAGTAGTGTGTATATGTTAATCCAAACTCCTAATTTATCCCTCCCCACCTTTCCCCTTTGGTAACCATAAGTTTGTTTTCTATGTTTGTGGGTCTATTTCTGTTTTGTATACAATTTCATTTGTATCTATTTTTATATTCCACATATAAGTGATATCATATGATATTTGTTTTTCTCTGTCTGGCTTACTTCACTTAGTATGAGAATCTCTAGGTCCATTCAAGTTGCTGCAAATGGCATTATTTTATTCTTTTTTATGGCTGAGGAATATACCATATCGTCTTTCTTCTTTATCCATTCATCTGCTGATGGACATTTAGGTTGTTTCCATGTCTTGGCTATTGTAAATAGTGCCGCAGTAAATATTGGGGTGCATGTATCTTTTTTTAAAAAAACATCTTTATTGGAGTATAATTGCTTTACAATGGTGTGTTAGTTTCTGCTGTATAACAAAGTGAATCAGCTATACATATACATACATCCCCATATCTCCTCCCTCTTGCATCTCCCTTCCACCCTCCCTATCCCACTCCTCTAGGTGGACACAAAGCACCAAGCTGATCTCCCTGTGCTATGTGGCTGCTTCCCACAAGCTATCTATTTTACATTTGGTAGTGTATATATATCCATGCCACTCTCTCACTTCGTCCCAGCTTACCCTTCCCTCTCCACATGTCCTCAATTCCATTCTCTATGTCTGCATCTTTATTCCTGTCCTGCCCCTAGGTTCTTCAGAACTTTTTTTTTTTTTTTAGATTCCATATATTTGTGTTAGCATATGGTATTTGTTTTTCTCTTTCGGAGTTACTTTACTCTGTATGACAGTCTCTAGGTCCATCCACCTCACTACAAATAACTCAATTTCGTTTCTTTTTATGGCTGAGTAATATTCCATTGTATATATGTGCCACATCTTCTTTATCCATTCATCTGTTGATGGACACTTAGGTTGCTTCCATGTCCTTGCTATTGTAAATAGAGCTGCAGTGAACATTGTGGTACATGACTCTTTTTGAATTATGGTTTTCTTAGGGTATATGCCCAGTGGTGGGATTGCTGGGTCGTATGGTAGTTCTATTTTTAGTTTTTTAAGGAACTTCCATACTGTTCTCCATAGTGGTTGTATCAATTTACTTTCCCATCAACAGTGCAAGAGGGTTCTGTTTTCTCCACACGCTCTCCAGCATTTATTGTTTGTAGATTTTTTGATGATGGCCATTCTGACCAGTATGAAGTGATACCTCACTGTAGTTTTGATTTGCATTTCTCTAATGATTAATGATGTTGAGCATCCTTTCATGTGTTTTTTGGCAATCTGTATACCTTCTTTGGAGAAATGTCTATTCAGATCTGCCCATTTTTGGATTGGGTAGTTTGTTTTTTTGATATTGAGCTGTATGAGCTGCCTGTATATTTTGGAGATTAATCCTTTGTCAGGTGCTTCATTTACAAATATTTTCTTCCATTCTGAGGGTTGTCTTTTCACCTTGTTTATGGTTTCCTTTGCTGTGCAAAAGCTTTTAAGTTTCATTAGGTCCCATTTGTTTCTTTATTTTTTATTTCCGTTTCTCTAGGAGGTAGGTCAAAAAGGATCTTGCTGTGATGTATGTCATAGAGTGTTCTGCCTATGGTTTCCTCTAAGAGTTTTATAGTGTCTGGCCTTACATTTAGGTCTTTAATCCATTTTGAGTTTATTTATTTATTTATTTATTTTTTTGTGGTACGCTGGCCTCTCACTGTTGTGGCCTTCCCCGCTGTGGAGCACAGGCTCCGGACACACAGGCTCAGCGGCCATGGCTCACAGGCCCAGCCGCTCCACGGCACGTGGGATCCTCCCAGATCGGGGCACGAACCTCTGTCCCCTGCATCAGCAGGCGGACTCTCAACCACTGCGCCACCAGGGAAGCCCCATTTTGAGTTTATTTTTGTGTATGGTGTTAGGGAGTGTTCTAATTTCATTCTCTTATGTGTAGCTGTCCAGTTTTCCCAGCACCACTTATTGAAGAGGCTGTCTTTTATCCACTGTATATTCTTCCCTCCTTTATCAAAGATAAGGTGACCATATGTGTGTGGGTTTATCTCTGGGCTTTCTATCCTGTTCCATTGATCTATATTTCCGTTTTTGTGCCAGTACCATACTGTCTTGATTACTTAGCTTTGTAGTATAGTCTGAAGTCAGGGATCCTGATTCCTCCAGCTCCATTTTTCTTTCTCTTCAGGGTCTTTGTGTTTCCATACAATTTGTGAAATTTTTTGCTCTAGTTCTGTGAAAAATGCCAGTGGTAGTTTGATAGGGATTGCATAGAATCTGTAGATTGCTTTGGGTAGTAGAGTCATTCTCACAATGTTGATTCTTCCAATCCAAGAACATGGTATATCTCTCCATCTATTTGTATCATCTTTAATTTCTTTCATCAGCGTCTTATAATTTTTTGCATACAGATCTTTTGTCTCCTTAGGTAGACATTTATTCCTAGATATTTTATTCTAGATTTATTTTATTCCTAGATATTTTATTCTCTTTGTTGCAATGGTAAATGGGAGTGTTTTCTTGATTTCACTTTCAGATTTTTCATCATTAGTGTATAAGAATGCAAGAGATTTCTGTGCATTAATTTTGTATCCTGCTAATTTACCAAATTCATTGATCAGCTCTAGTAGTTTTCTGGTAGCATCTTTAGGATTCTCTATGTGACAGCTTTACTTCTTCTTTTCCAATTTGGATTCCTTTTATTTCTTTTTCTTCTCAGATTGCTGTGGCTAAAACTTCCAAAACTATGTTGAATAATAGTGGTGAGAGTGGGCAAACTTGTCTTGTTCCTGGCCTTAGTGGTAATGGTTTCAATTTTTCACCATTGAGGGAGATGTTGGCTGTAGGTTTGTCATATATGGCCTTTATTATGTTGAGGAAACTTCCCTCTGTGTCTGCTTTCTGGAGGGTTTTTATCATAAATGGGTGTTGAATTTTGTTGAAAGCTTTCTCTGCATCTGTTGAGATGATCATATGGTTTCTCTCCTTCAGTTTGTTAATATGGTGTATCAAGTTGATTGATTTGTGTATATTGAAGAATCCTTGCATTCCTGGGATACACCCCACTTGATCACAGTGTATGATCCTTTTAATGTGCTGTTGGATTCTGTTTGCTAGTATTTTGTTGAGGATTTTTGCATGTATGTTCATCAGTGTTATTGGCCTGTAGTTTTCTTTCTTTGTGACATCTTTGTCTGGTTTTGGTATCAGGGTGATGGTGGCCTCATAGAATGAGTTTGGGAGTGTTCCTCCCTCTGCTATATTTTGGAAGAGTTTGAGAAGGATAGGTGTTAGCTCTTCTCTAAATGTTCGATAGAATTTGCCTGTGAAGCCATATGGTCCTGGGCTTTTGTTTGTTGGAAGATTTTTAATCACAGTTTCAATTTCAGTGCTTGTGATTGGTCTGTTCATATTTTCTATTTCTACCTGTTTCAGTCTCAGAAGGTTGTGCATTTCTAAGAATTTGTCCATTTCTTCCAGGTTGTTCATTTTATTGCTTGTAGTAATCTCTCATGATCTTTTGTATTTCTGCAGTGTCAGTTGTTACTTCTCCTTTTTCATTTCTAATTCTGTTGATTTGAGTCTTCTCCCTTTTGTTCTTGATAAGTCTGGCTAATGGTTTATCCTTTTGTTTATCTTCTCAAAGAACCAGCTTTTATTTTTATTGACCTTTGCTATCATTTCCTTCATTTCTTTTTCATTTATTTCTGATCTGATGTTTATGATTTCTTTCCTTCTGCTAACTTTAGGTTTTTTTGTTCTTCTTTCTCTACTTGCTTTAGGTGTAAGTTTAGGTTGTTTATTTGAGATGTGTCTTGTTTCTTAAGGTAGGCTTGTATAGCTATAAACTTCCCTCTAAGAACTGCTTTTGCTGCATCCCGTAGGTTTTGGGTCGTTGTGTTTTCATTGTCAGTTGTTTCTAGGTATTTTTTGGTTTCCTCTTTGATTTCTTCAGTGATCTCTTGGTTATTAAGTAGTGTGTTGTTTAGCCTCCATATGTTTGTATTTTTTACAGATCTTTTCCTGTAATTGATATCTAGTCTCATAGTGTTGTGGTCAGAACAGATATTTGATACGATTTCAGTTTTCTTAAATTTACCAAGGCTTGATTTGTGAACCAAGATATGATCTATCCTGGAGAATGTTCCATGAGCACTTGAGAAGAATGTGTATTCTGTTGTTTTTGGATGGAATGTCCCAGAAATATCAGTTAAGTCCATCTTGTTTAATGTATCATTTAAAGCTTGTGTTTCCTTATTTATTTTCTGTTTGGATGATCTCTCCATTGGTGTAAGTGAGGTGGTAAAGTCCCCCACTATTATTGTGTTATTGTTGATTTTCTCTTTTATAGCTGTTAGCAGTTGCCTTATGTATCGAGGTGCTCCTATGCTGGGTGCATATATATTTATAATTGTTATATCTTCTTCTTGGATTGATCCCTTGATCATTATGTAGTTTCCTTCTTTGTCTCTTGTAATAGTCTTTGTTTTAAAGTCTATTTTGTGTGATATGAGACTTGCTGTTCCAGCTTTCTTTTGATTTGCATTTGCATGGAATATCTTTTTCCATCCCCTCACTTTCAGTCTGTATGTGTCCCTAGGTCTGAAGTGGGTCTCTTGTAGACAGCATATATATGGGTCTTGTTTTTGTATCCATTCAGCCAATCTGTGTCTTTTGGTGGGAGCATTTAATCCATTTACATTTAAGGTAGTTATCGATATGCATGTTCCTATTACCATTGTCTTAATTGTTTTGGGTTTGTTATTGTAGGTCTTTTCCTTCTCTTGTGTTTCCTGCCTAGAGAAGTTCCTTTAGCATTTGTTGTAAAGCTGGATTGGTGGTGCTGAATTCTGTTAACTTTTGCTTGTCTGTAAAGCTTTTAATTTCTCCGTCAAATCTGAATGAGATCCTTGCTGGGTAGAGTAATCTTGGTTGTAGGTTTTTCTCCTTCATCACTTTAAGTATGTCCTGCCACTCCCTTCTGGCTTGCAGAGTTTCTACTGAAAGATCAGCTGTTGACCTTATGGGGATTCCCTTATGTGTTATTTGTTGTTTTTCCCTTTTAATATTTGTTCTTTGTATTTAATTTTTGATAGTTTGATTAATATGTGCCTTGGCATGTTTCTCCTTGGATTTATCCTGTATGGGACTCTCTGTGCTCCCTGGACTTGATTAACTATTTCCTTTCCCATGTTAGGGAAGTTTTCATCTATTATCTCTTCCAATATTTTCCCAGTCCCTTTCTTTTACTCTTCTTCTTCTGGGACCCCTATAATTCGAATGTTGGTACGTTTAATGTTGTCCCAGAGGTGTCTGTGACTGTCCTCAATTCTTTTCATTCTTTTTTCTTTATTATGCTCTGCAGTAGTTATTTCCACTATTTTATCTTCCAGGTCACGTATGTGTTCTTCTGCCTCAGTTACTGTGCTATTGATTCCTTCTAGAGAATTTTAAATTTCATTTATTGTGTTGTTCATCATTGTTTGTTTGCTCTTTAGATCTTCTAGGTCCTTGTTAAATGTTTCTTGTATTTTCTCCATTCTATTTCCAAGATTTTGGATCATCTTTACTATCATTTTTGTGAGTTGTTTTTCAGGTAGACTGCCTATTTCCTCTTCATTTGTTAGTTCTGGTGGGTTTTTACCTTGCTATTTCATCTGCTGTGTGTTTCTCTGTCTTCTCATTTTGCTTCACTTACTGTGTTTGGGGTCTCCTTTTTGCAGGCTGCAGGTTTGTAGTTCTCCTTGTTTTTGGTGTCTGCCCCCAGTGGGTAAGGTTTGTTCAGTGGGTTGTATAGGCTTCCTGGTAGAGGGGACTGGTGCCTGTGTTCTGCTGGATGAGGCTGGATCTTGTCTCTCTAGTGGGCAGGTCCGAGTCCGGTTGTGTGTTTTGGGATGTCTGTGACCTTATTATGATTTTAGGCAGCCTCTCTGCCAATGGGTGGTGTTGTGCTCCTGTCTTGCTAGTTGTTTGGCATAGGTTGTGCAGCACTGTAGCTTGCTGATCGTTGAGTGGAGCTGGGTCTTAGCATTGAGATTGAGATCTCTGTGAGAGTTTTCGCTGTTTGATACTACTTGGGGCTGGGAGGTGTCTGGTGGACCAATGTTCTGAACTTGGCTCTCCCACCTCAGAGGCTCAGGCCTGACACCCGGCTGGAGCACCAAGACTGTGTCAGCCATGCGGCTGGTCTTCCTAAAGCCGGGCCGCCTGCAGCAGCCTGACCAATGGAATATTCAAGTTGGAAATGTTGCCTTAGCACTGGGTGCTAGAGGAGATCTCCATCACTCCATACCAGAAATAAAAAAGGACGGACAACTCCCTTATATGTTGTAAAGACTTCTGACAATGGCAAAAAATCAGTTCAGTGGGGGGAAGGAAAGTCTTTTCAACAAATACAGGAGAAATAATTGGTTATGCCTATGGAGAATCTTGATCTTTACTTCTTATCCATGATGCACAGTTAAATTCTGTTCCTCCAGGGAAAATTTCAGGGCCCTGCCCCTGCCACCACCAGCAATAGGATGGCTTGGGAAGCATTAGAACCACCTGTAAGCTGGGGTTTTTATGAATCTGAAGTGGCTCCTCCACCGTCTCTTTCCCTTTCTGCCAACGGAAGCAGAAGACTCTGAGGCTTTAGAACAGGGCCGTGCTCCTCAGCATGGTCGAGGTCATCAAAAGTGAGGGAAGTATGAGAAGTTGTCACAGCCAAGAGGAGCCTTGGCTTCCCGTGGCCGGCCGGGCCCGCATCCCCGGCAAGAATTGGCTCCCGGGCCCGACGTTTCCAGGTACCCGGAAGGGGGAGCGCATTATCTTTTTGAATTATGGTTTTCTCTGGATATATGCCCAGGAGTGGGATTGCAGGATCATACAGTAGCTCTATTTTTTGTTTTTTAAGGAGCCTCCATACTGTTTTCCACAGTGGCTGCACCAATTACATTCCCACCAACAATGTAGGAGCGTTCCTTTTTCTACACACCCATTTACAAATGCTGCACCTGGCAAGGGGTTAATCTACAAAATGTACAAACAGCTCATGCAGCTCAATATCAAAAAAACAACCCAATCAAAAAATGGGCAGAAGATCTCAACAGCCATTTCTCCAAAGAAGACACAGAGTTGCCAAAAGGCACAGGAAAAGATGCTTAACATCGTTAATTATTAGAGAAATGCAAATTAAAACTACAGTGAGGTGTCACCTCACACCAGTCAGAATGACCACCATAAAAAGGTCTACAAAAAAGCTTTCTTTATATTATGTCTAAAGTATGTATTATCAGTGTTCCAGAAGTTATATGAAATTCCTGGAAATTTTGTACATCCTGACATAGAACGTTCTCTGTCATCAAAATTGAGGTTCATGCTAAAGGGACTGAACCCGAGTATTAGGGAAATGCCCTTTCATGCAAAGGCAACAACAGAATGTCAAGATTATAGCTCCTGCTGGTAAAGGCCATTCAGTGTCTACAAAAAAATTAACCCTCATTGACAGACTTTTGCCATCCTGATGTCCTTGTAACATGGCAACAGTCTGCTCCTACATCAGAAATTAAGATGGGTAAGCAATGCTCCTAAATCAGAAACTAAGATGGGTAAGCAATGCTGTTAATTAAACAGTCAGGGCTGTGGGAAACGCAAAACAGCCTCTTGGTTCTTCCTGGCTCCCTGGAAAACCCCATTATATTTGATGTGTGAAAGCCTTCCCTGGCTGCAAGGCTGATGCACTCATAATGATAAAGAAACTGTTAGAAAATGTGTTTTCCGCTTGGTATACTTTCCACAATCTCCAGTGAACAAGGCGGCACCCACTTCACTGGGCAAATCATACAAGCCTTAACAAAAACCTCATCAACTTCTGAACTTTATCCTTAATCATCAGGCAAGGTCAACAAAACTAATAGAAAAACTGGACTCAAGCAGAACAAAAGTTAATTACATGGGACTGAATGAACTGATAAATATGATTAGCATTTATATGACTTTTTGTCTGAACTATGACTGGCTTTTAAACTCTGTTTTCCAGATAGAAGAAAACCTTTCCCTTTAAGCTAATTATGACTTATAGCAGTTTGGTAAAACATACATACGTTTGTAACCAGAATGGAAGCATTTATCTCTTCTCTCTACCTGATTCCCCCTGAATTTAGAATCTCTTCGGTTCCTAGTAGGCTTTCCAAGTGGAAAAGGAAGGCCACTTCCTGGCAGAAATAAGAACCTCAAGATATTTTGGAACTTGAGAAGGGAGGAATGCACCTAAATCTGTAGGTATTGTAGGTAGAATCCAATGGCATGGCTTTCCTGGCCTTGAGAGGCCTCTGAAAACTTCAATTTGAGATCCCTTATGAAAAGTTCCAATAAAGGCCAATTTAACAGAGCCTATATGATCAATTACACTTATGTAGATAATCAGGCCAAGTGTATAGAAACCAGACTTAGTTTGCAAAAAACAAAAAATCTTAAATGACTATGGTCAAAATGAAGATAATTTAGAGGGAAAAATTGTTTCAGTAATACACCTTTGTAGATATTGAGGTTTTATATATACTGAGGTGTTGTATTTACTACCTACATGCAAGAAACCACTTTGTTGTTATGTCACATTATTGTAAAGTTTAATTGAATTATTAAAAGGATATTCGAAGCTCACTTCTGAATCTGATCACAGTGATCTATCTTTGGATGAAGGTCAGGTGCTCCATGACCTGCACCTAGGAGATTGTGCATACTGGAAAAGATATCATTTAAAGGACTGTCTCCAACCTAAAGGGAAGGATTCTTATCAGGTACTCTTAACTAGATCATACACAGTGAAACTGAAGGGAATGAACTCTTGAATTCATATTTCCCACTTAAAAGGGGCCTCTGCATCGGACTGGTTTACAGAGGGGACTGCTAACCTCAAACTCACCTTAAAACAACCATCAGGCCAGGTGGAGAAGCTGACGACAACAGTGGTCAACAGCTGACCCAAGTATCCAGGCCAGGCCTGTGAGACCCATCCTACTGGTCCAATAGAAGTTATTCAAATGTTTGTCTCCCTATCAAAATTGAAAGTTACTCTTTTACTTCTAGCTCTACTTTTGCCCCAGTATTCAGGATGGGAAGAAAATTTTTTAGTAAAGCCGTCACAAAGCGTATATACTGGGATAGGCCCTTCATAATACAATACCTATCCCTGACTTTTCAGATGTTCCTCATGTTACCACTCACCCAGACCAACTTCCCTCTGACCTAATCTTTCAAGTTTAAATTCTTCAACATATTAGTATGTCCATTCCTTATCTGATACTATCTTCAGTTCTTAGAGACTGAGCGCAACTTACCCCGAACCCCCTCCCTTTCTTCCTTACTTCATTGAAAAATGTTTTAATAGCTGACAAATAGAAGGTTTATGTTTATTAGAACATTATGCTACCCCATTGTCTATACATCAGGAAAGAGATGAACCTCCTTTCTCTCTTCTTTACAGAGTCAAACAATCTATGTTAGCAAGATAGCAAGACACCGGTGGCAAAATCTTTGTGGCATCTTGGTTCCTAATGCAGGAGTGTATGTACACAGAGATGATCAGAAATTTATCAGCCACCATTGGTCAAATAGCTGAAAAGATTGCACTGCAGCACAACAGACATCCCTAAATTCCTTACCCCAAGTAGAATTAGATAATTGGGTTGCCTTAGATTTTCTAGTCCTCACACTTACGGGTTAAATTTTTTTTTTATTAGAATGGAGATAATAGTAACCTGTGCGACCTTGTTATTACAATGATAATTCCTGAGATAATGGTCAGTAGAATGATAGTAAAAACAATAGGGTTTCTTAGTACTGAAAGGATACAAACCAACATTCTTGGGGTATGGGCCCAATAGCTTAGTTAGCTGACTTTACTCTAGAATGTAGTACAAACTGATAGCATGAAGAATTTAAAATTAAGGGTAGGTTCAATTTCTATGATTCTAGAAATAAGAGGGTTTAAACCTCTATTATTTACTCTGTCAAAGTAACTCTTTCTTCAGACATAATATGTTTGTGGTAGGATGCCTGATGTGATGACAGGTAGTGAAACTTCTTGTATACACAGGGCTAATGTTAGTGGTAAAATTTTTTCATAAGAGATATATATGCTGATCATATATACATGTGGCTGATTCACTTTGCTGTACAGAGGAAACTAACACAACATTGTAAAGCAGCTATAATCCAATAAAAAAATTTGTGGGTAGGATGCTTGAATTCATAGAAAGGAGACAGCTAGGAGTGCTTTAAGGATGACATTGGCTGTATAGAATTCTGGCATATGGGGGTTGTTAAATGCTCCTAAAAATAGGGTTGTTGTGAAAATATTTATTACAATGATACTGACATATTCTGCTAGGAAGAACAGGGTGAATGCGTCTGCTATGTTTTCTACATTGAACCTAAAGACAGGTTTTGATTCTACTTCTGCTCAATCAAATGCAGCTCTGTTGGTTTCTGCTAGAGTAGAGATAAACATGCTGGCTAGTGGTCAGGATGGGAAATTTAGTCAAAGGCATTCTTGTGTAATAATTACTGTTGAAAGTGTAAATGATCCATTTATCAGTAGGACTGATAAGAGAATAGTTGCTGCTGTTACTTCTATGACACTGTGCTATTGCCTGTAGACCTCCGATGACTGTGTATTTTTTTTTTTTTTTTTTTTTTTGCGGTACGCGGGCCTCTCACTGTTGTGGCCTCTCCCGTTGCGGAGCACAGGCTCTGTTCGCGCAGACTCAGCGGCCATGGCTCACGGGCCCAGCCACTCCGCGGCATGTGGGATCCTCCTGGACCGGGGCATGAACCCGTATCCCCTGCATCGGCAGGCAGACTCTCAAACACTGCGCCACCAGGGAAGCCCCAACTGTGTATTTTGAATCCGAAGCTCATCCAGATCAGAGGATAGTAGAAATGGCGAGGTTTGATATGACTGCTATAAATAGCACACCTAGGTTTATATTAACTAGCAGATAGCGCATGGGGAGAGGAATTCATATTGTGAGAGCCAGGGTTTAGAGCCATTACTGAGGATGTAATAATACATACATAAAATGAGATCGATGGTCATAGTGGTTCTTTAATACATAGTTTGACTGCATCAGAAAAGGGTTGTAATAATCCATAAGGGCTGACGATGTGTGGCCCCTTCTGGTTTTGTATATAGCCTAGGACTTTCTGTTCAATGAATATGACGAACGCTACAGTGAGTAAAAGTGGAATAATGAGTGAAAGAATGCTGATTATATGTATTTTCTTAGGAAAAGGACTTGAACCTCTGCGGAAAAATGTTTTAGTTTTATGCAATTTACTGGACTCTGCCACCCTAACAAACCCTGCTCTATAGTGGGGTATGTATCAATTAATTGAATTGAAATTATATCATCAATTAATTTGAAGAACGTTTTATAATGAAGGCCTTATTTCTCTTGTTCTTTCATGCTGGGAGAAATCTAGAAGAGAAACTGACCGGGATGACTCTAGTCTGAACTCAGATCACATACATAGGACTTTAATCGTTGAACAAACAGATCATGAGCAGCAGTTATACCATTCAGATGTACTGATCCAGCATCAAGGTCATACACCCTGTTGTCAGTATGAACTCTAGAATAGGATTGTACTGTTATGCCTAGGGTAACTTATTCCACGTATCAGTATTTTGGATTAATAACGATAAAGCATTTTGACTAGTTGGTCTAAATTTGAATCACTCAGAGGTTGTCTTATTCTCCAAGGTCACCCCAACCAAAATTGTTAATCCGTTAAAAGCTATGTTATCCTTTAAAGTTCAGTTATTGTTTATTTTTTTGGATTAAGTAATCAATTAAAGCTCCATAGGGTCTTCTCATCATATATTATTCCCACCTCTTCATGGGAAGGTCAATTTCACTGATTAAAAGAGACAGTAAAACCCTCGTGTGACCAATTATACAAGGCCTCATTTAGAGAAAAAAATGACTATGCTACCTTTTCCACACATAGGGTACTGTGGCCATTAAACAAGTGTCACTGGGCAGGCAGTGCCTCTAATAGTAGAAGTGCTGGAGTTAATGTTTTTCATAAACAGGCAGGGTTTGTGATTTCCCAGTTCCTTTTGCTTTTTAAAAATTTTTCCTTAAATGCATGCCTGTGTTGGGTTAATAATGGTTTTAATAAATAATTAGATAATGGTTTACGTTGATTTTACTGCTAACTATCAGCGGGTTATTCATTCTGATATAAGCTTATGCCAGGAGAAATATTTCTTGTTACTCATATAGACAGTATTGCTTCTATTAATTAATAGATTAGTCCCTTATTAATTTTGGGGTTGGTTTATATACTATTGGTATTATGATGAATATGTGGTTGACCTTGAATGCTTTCTTAATTAGTAGCTGGTTTTAAGCCAGCTATGGTATTGTTTATGCTTACTCTCTAGGGAACTTTGTAACTAAAAGCTGTACCTTTTTAGAATAACATTTAAAATTATGTTAAAAGTGATGTTTGTTTGTTTGTTTTTTGCGGTGCGCGGGCCTCTCACTGTTGTGGCCTCTCCCATTGCGGAGCACAGGCTCCGGACGCGCAGGCTCAGCGGCCATGGCTCACGGGCCCAGCCGCTCTGCGGCATGTGGGATCCTCCCGGACCAGGGCATGAACCCGTGTCCCATGCATCGGCATGCGGACTCTCAACCACTGCGCCACCAGGGAAGCCCGACCTAACGTTTTTATGTCTGATAATTATGCGTATTACGGTATTGTTCTTTACCAGGGTATCCTGAGGTTGGTGATATTTAGGGCTGGTGAGGTTCATCAGAGTTTATCAGTTATAGAATAGCTCCTCTATCGGAGTATGAATCACAGCCAAGTCCTTTGAATTTTAAGCTAGTAGATGCTAGTAGTACTCTGATGCTAAGAATAGTGGCTTAACTAATCTTAGCTGTCCTGTAATCAGAAATGTTAAAGTCACTTTCATCGCTTATTTTTATTTTTGCTATGGCTTTTTGCAGCTTAGCGAGGACATCGTTTAATTTGGGGGGTAATCTTTAACATGCTTTACACTGGATTTCTACTAGCTTGGGTTAATCTTATGACCGAGGTGGCTGACATGAAATTTACCAACCCTAATGAGTTCCTATAACTTACCCAGACTTCCATTTTGGGCTTAATTTTTTATCAATGTCCATTCCCATGGGGGCGCAGTTTAGCGAGTTGTTTTGAATTGCATTTTAGTGCGCTTGATGCCTTTTAATCTCTTTTGATTTAGAGGCATTCTCACTGGGATGCAGATACTTGCATGTGTAATTTCATGTGAAATTAATGGAAAGGCTAGGATCAAAGCTATGTGTTTATGGAGTTAGTAAACTCACCCAGGCATTTACAGGGCCTTGCTCTAATTATTAAACTCCATCAACAAGTTGAGTAGGATTTGTACGTATCACATTTATGTACTTAATTGACGCATGGATATTCAGTGTACTAGTTTGGGTTGTGTTAAAATTAGTATTGAAATATTTATTTTTTTCTTGTGGAGATTATTAAAATGTAATTTTTATTTTAAATTTTATTCAAGGTAAATGGCAGATTGAGGGGGATTCTGTCTGTATAAGCCTTATATATCTAAGTAATTCAATGGTAGAGTTAGGAGGCTAGTTTGTAGTTATACTAACTTTGGGCTGGTGAAGTGAAGGCAGTAGGTTTATTGAATGAGTTAGTTGAATCTTATATAGTTCTATGCTTTGACTTGTTTTGGGGGTTTGGCAGGGTGATAATTGTATATAAATTATGAGAATTAGCAGGGCTAGGGGTTTGATTAAGCAAGCTATTTACCTGATATGAGTGTGCATGTGTACATAAGTGTGTAATTGCTCAATATCCTGTGACCACTGACTCAATAACATATGATGTTAAGAGTCTCATGCTCTACCGACTGAGCTAGCTGGGCACGTAGCGGGAAGCAGCCGCATAGCACAGGGAGATCAGCTCGGTGCTTTGTGACCACCTAGAGGGGTGGGATAGTGAGAGTGGGAGGGAGGGAGACGCAAGAGGGAGGAGGTATGGGGATATATGTATGCGTATAGCTGATTCACTTTGTTATAAAGCAGAAACTAACACACCATTGTAAAGCAATTATACTCCAATAAAGAAGTAAAAACAAAAACAACAAAAAACATATGATGGTAGATGATGTTGGAAAATAATATTCAGTTTCAGCTCAGCTACAAATTTCTTGACGGTGTGAAGGCCGCTATGGCCATAGCATGTCACAGAACCTCCCCACCCACACCAGTTCCAAATACCAAAAGCATGAAACCAGTTATGTGTGAGCCTGGGCTGATTAGTCATTAGTCCATCGAGGTATATTAATGAAGGCGAAAGAGTGGGTGATTTTACGTGAGATGGTCCTGAAATAAGAACCAGATGCCAGATATAGTTCGTTTATAGGAATCCCCATGGTTCATGAGCCTAGAATGAGGAGAGAGGCATATCTGTGGGTGGGTTGAAGGTGTATCGTGGCTAGATGATTAAGCTCTGGTTACAGGTTATGATAAACATGTTGAGTGGAAATGATTTGATTTTATGTGGTATGTATGATAAACATAGGTCCTGTATAATATCAGTCACTTCAATTACCCCTGTGAATATTTGTGGGGACTGGAGTCTAATGTGAATGGAAATGTTTAATGCATTATGTTGTATCAATAAGCTGATGTACATGCTTATACACATGCAGTAGATAATTCATGATTATACATATGTATTACGTATGAGAAAGCATATGTACTTACTTACTTATGTGGAAGAGCACATAGTGCACAAAGTACATAGGAATGTTAGTTTAATGTTAGTGTCCCATAAGCAAGTTGTTCAGGGAATCATTTAAGTAGAATTTCAGGTTTGGGTGCTGATGGTGGAGCTGGAGCTTCTTGCTTGAGTCTTAGGGAGTTATGCTACTCTCCTTTTCTGGTTTAGAAGAACCAAATAATAAATATACTACAAAAACTCTTCATTTTAGGAGGTTATTTTCAATAATGCTTATTAGTGGCATAAGGACTATAATTCTAAGAAAGTATAGAGTAGATCCCCTTTGTCCGACGATAACAGAATGGTGATCAGTGGTTTGTCTTCCAATCCATGTTAATGTTCATAGGTCCACTACAAGTACTCTGAATAAACATTGGCTAAGAGGTCATAATATTATACTTTGTTGCTTTGCTGTATGAAGTTTTGGGAAGATTGAGGAATGAGATGGCTAATGCTAGTACCTCTCCTACTTGTTGTGAATGGATCAAGAATTGCATAGGAAAATAAGAAGTATCATTCTCGTTTGATGTGAGGGGGAGTGTTGAGGATGTTAGGTGGAATATAATTGTCTGGGTCCCCTAGTAGGTCATGTGAGACTAGTAGTAGTATTAATAAGCTTTTAATTGGAACAAGGTAACCAAGATATCTTTAATTGTCTAGTATGGATGAAGTGGGATTTTGTCCATATAAGATGAGATCCCTCTTGGACTGTTAGAGCCTCTTTCATGAAGGAATAATAGGTGAAGAACTGTTAAAGCTGCAATAATGAATGGAAGGATAAAGTGGAAGGTGATGAATAGGGTAAGGGTGGCTTTATCAACTGAGAATCCTCCTAAGATTCAATTGACTAGGTTAATGCCAATGTAAGGAATTGTTGAAAGGACATTTGTAATGACCATTGCTCCTCAAAAGGATATTTAGCGTCATGGTAAGACATAACCTGTAAATGCTGTGGCTATTACCTTAAATAGTACGATAATTCTGATGTCTCATATTTCTAGGAAGGTGTAAGATCCATAATACAGGCCCCTCCTTACATGGGTAAATAAGCAAACAAAGAATAGGAAATGTCGGTTTGCATATAAATTTCAGATGATTCATTCGTAGTTTACGTTTCAGTAGATATGCTTAACTGAAGAGAAGGCAGTTATTGTATCTGATGTATAGTGTATTGCTAGGAATAACCGTGTTAAGATTTGTAAAATTAAATAAATATCAAGCAGGGAAGGAAAATTTCATCATGATGAGATTTGATGGGGCTGGTAGATCAATAAATGCATTGTTAACAATTTTGATTAATGGGTGGGATTTTTAAATGTTGGGCATTAGTGTTCTTATACTTGAAATATAATGATGATTTTTCAAGTCATTGGCCATGGTTACATTCCATGTAAGAATAATGATGACAGGGACTTCCCTGGTGGTCCAGTGGTTAAGAATCTGCCTGCCAATGCAGGGGACACAGGTCCGAGCCCGGGAAGGTCCCACATGTCACAGAGCAACTAAGCCCGTGCGTCACAACTACTGAGCCTACACTCTAGAGCCCGTGCGCCACAACTACTGAAGCCCTTGTGCCTAGAGCCCATGCTCTGCAACAAGAGAAGCCACCGCAATGAGAAGCCCGCGCACCGCAACAAAGAGTAGCCCCCGCTCGCAGCAACTAGAGAAAGCCCACGCGCAGCAACGAAGACCCAACACAGCCAAAAATAAATTAATTTAAAAAGAAAAAAGAATAATGACATAGATTGTATTTATTTTAAGTACTATTTTGGTAGTTAGTTTTGTAGGTTTTTCTTCAAAACCTTCACAGGTTTATGGTGGGCTTGGGTTAATTGTGAGTAGTGTGGTGTTGTAATGAATTGTGGTAGATCGTTTTTGTGCTTAATGGTTTTTAAAATTTACTTAAGGGGAACGTTAATAGTTTTTGGTTATGCAACAGCTATGTCTACTAAGCAGGATCCTGAGGTTTGAGATTCTGATAAAACCCTCTTAGGTATATTTCTTTCATGTCATGATGGACATGCAAATTAAACTCACAATGTGAACATCCATTCACATACAATAAATGGTCATAATCAGGAAGAAACAAATTAAAATGCTGGCAACAATGTAGAGAAATTGGAACCCTGACACATTGCTTACGGAAATGTAAAGTGGTGCAGACAATATGTACAGTAGCGTGGCACTTCCTCAAAAAGATAAAAGCACAATTAGAGTTGGGTTCAAGAGCTCTACTCCTAGAAATATGCCACAAAGAAGAGAAAGCAGGTGTACAAACAAAAACTTGTACACGAATATTCATAGCAGCCTTGTTGACATTGGCCCAATGGTAGAAACAATTCGAATATCCATCAGTGGATGAATGCATAAGCAAAACAGGGTAGATCTATAAACTCCCATATTATTCTGCCACATACAGAAATAGAGTAAGATGCTGCAGTGGATGTGGAAAACAGTATGGCGTTTTGTCAGACACTTAAGTTAACGTATGATCACATCAAAATCCAACCCACAGGCTCACGTCGGCTCTCACCAGCTGTTTCAAACCTAGGGAAACGTCTTTTTGCATTATGATCCTGTTTTCTTCTTTTGGAACCATGACTGATACATCTCATCAACTTCACAACCTTGATGGATTGAAAAGTGCACAGGATATGATCTGGTTTGCCTTTTCTGTATGGTAACAAGTATCAGTACTTCATTCATTTTTATTTCTTGTGATTAATTGTACACACCAATTACCATTTAAAACATTGTAAGTGCAAAATTCTATGGCGTTAACCACATTCACATTGTTGTACAAATAACCTCAGCATCCACGTTCAGAACTTCTCCATTTTCACGGTGACTCTCTGTAGCCATTTGACACTAATTCCCTTTAGCCCCTGGCAACCGCATTTTAAATATTTCCTTTGAATCTGACTTCTCTGGATAACTCCTATAAGTGGAATCATATCGTTTTTGTCCTTTCGTGACAGGGCTATTTCACTTCTCCTAATGGCTTCAAGATTCATATATATTGTAGCACATGTCAGAATTTTCTGAATTTTTAAGGCTGAATGACATTCCTTTGTGTGTACACCACGTTCAGTTTATCCATTGATCCATCAATGCACGGAGACTTGGTTCACTTCCACCTTTCGTTACTATGGTTAATGCTGCTGGGAAGATGGCTGTACCCATATCTGTTCCAGTCTTTGTTTTCAATATCTTGGGTATATACCCTGATGTGGAATGAATGGATCGTACGTTAATTCTCTAATGAAGTTTTTGAGGAACTGCCATACTTGTTTCCACTGCACCATTTCTCTTGATCCCTTTTATGGCAGAATAATACGGCGATTTATGGACCAACTGCATTTTGTTTATCCATTTACCCATTGGTGGACATTTGCATTGTTTCTTCCTTTTGAATATTGTGAACAGCGCTGCTATCAATAGATGTGTACACCTGTGTTTAATACTTTCTGTTATTTATTCTAGGAGTGGAGTTGTTGTTCCATCTGGTAATTGTATATTCATATTGAAAACATAGGTTGTGCTCTTTTCCACGTCCACAATAATGATTAACGGTTCCAATGTCTCTGCATTTTTGCCAATATTAGTTACTGTTAATTTTCTTGATTATAACTATTTTAGTGTATGTGAAGTAGTTGTTGCATTGTGGATTTAATTTGCATTTCCATCCTATCTTTTCATCTGCTTGTTGACCATTTGCATGTCTTGTATAGAGGCGGGTCTGCTTAAGTCTTTTTTTCATATTTAAAACAGCTTGTTTGTTGATGAATTGTACAATAACAGTTCTTGATATATACTGGATAAAGACCCATCCGATATATAATGTGGAATTATTTTCTTCCATTCTGTGGGCTGTCTTTTCACTTTCTGGATTGGATCTTTTGATGCACAAAAGTTTGATGTACAAAGTTTTCCATTCTGAGGAAATCCAATCGGTTTCTTTGTTGTTGCTTGTGCTTTGCTGTCAGATCTAAGAAACCATTGCTAAATCCAAGTATATGAAGGTTTATTCTCATGTTTTCTTGGAGATTTTACAGTCTTCCCTGGTATTAGTGGGGGATTGGTTCCAGGACTCCCAGAGCTTACCAAAATCCATGGATGTACATGTCATTTTTATAAAATGGTACAGTATTCGCAAATAACCTGGGCACATCTTCCTGTATACTTTAAATCATCCCTAGATTATTTATAAGAACTAATACAGGGCTTCCCTGGTGGCGCAGTGGTTGGGAGTCTGCCTGCCGATGCAGGGGACAAGGGTTCGTGCCCTGGTCCGGGAGGATCCCACATGCCGCGGAGCGGCTTGGCCCGTGCGCCATGGCCGCCGGGCCTGCGCGTCCGGAGCCTTGCTCCGCAACAGGAGAGGCCACAACAGTGAGAGGCCCGCACACCGTAAAAAAAAAAAGAACTAATACAATAGAAATGCTATATAAATATTTAAAATACAATGTAAATTCTATGTAAATAGTTGTGGGCATTTGGAAATTCAAGTTTTTCCTTTTGAAAGTTTTTGGAATTTTTCCCCTAATATTTCTGATCTGGAGTTGGTTGAAAACATGGATGTAGAACACGTGAATACATGGGGCTGAGTGAAATTTTATTTTTTACATTTAAGCCTTTTATGTATTTTGAGATACTTTTCATATGTGGTATAAAGGGTCCAGTTTCCTTCCCCTGCCTATGGATAGCCAATTGCCTAGCACCATTTGTTAAACACATCATTTCCCCCCAATTTCATGCTGTTTACTCTCGTCTAAAATCAGTTCATCCTATACAGATGGCTTTATTTCTGGGATCTCCATTCATCTCTATGTATAGCTCATGCCAGTATCACAGTGTTTTATTTCCTGTTGCTGTGTACTAGCATTTGAAATTGGGAAGTGTGAGCCTCCAACTTTGATTTTCTTTGTCAAAATTGTTTTAGCTGTTTGGGGCCTATTGAAATTCCATAGTTTGGGGCGTCCGATTCTCCCCTTCGCATGTATGTACCCCAATTTCCTTATGCATTCATCTTCTAAAGAAACCCTGATACCTGGAAGGTTTAGACGTTATGAGTAGAGCTTCTGTGCATAACATTGTTCTTTTTTCATTTGGATATAGTTTTTCAAAGCAGTTCTGTGAATACTGGAGGCATAAAGATGGATCTCAAGGGGTGAGACTTGCTTGGCTTTGGAAAATACTGCCAAACTGTATCTCAAGCGGCCATATTTGTGCGCCATCAGCAACGAAGGAGAGTTGCTGTTTGGCCCCATCCTCCAGTAATCGGTGTTGTCCTTTTGGGAGGAGGTTAGCAGTTCTAATATGTGTGTAGTGCTGTCTTATTGTTTTCATGTGTAATTCCCTGATGGTATACGACGTGGATCATATTTTTGTCCCCTTTGTAATCTTCTTTGGCCAGGTGTTTGTTCAGATCGTTACCCATTTTTAATGCAGCTGTTTATCGATTTTTGTATAATGTGGGTACAAAGTCTTTATCAGATATGCATTTTGCAAATATTTTTCTCCCAGTTTGTTGCTTGTCTTTTGGCTTTCTGAATAAGGCATTTCGCTGAGTAGAAATTTTTAATTTTATAGAACACATGAGTATTCTTACCCTTTTGTGTGTGGGCTTTACATGTTGTGATAAAATTCGAAGCTTATGATCTACGTGACCAAATCCATGGCCATGTCAATTTTCTTATATGTTTTAGTCTTTAATTTTTATAGTTTTATTTCTAAATGTGTCTGTGGACAATTTTGAGTGATTTTGGGTGTAAGGTGTAAAGTTTGTATCTACATTCATTTCATTGCATATGGTTTCTAACTGTTTTATAACTCTTTTTGAGAATTCATGGGACATTGCCTCCACCTATCTTTATTCCCAAACATTAGTGGATTCGGCAGGACTGCCAGCAGTGAACTCAGCCTCCACTAAACTGAGTGGGTGCGGCCTGCATTTCCTAGTTTGCCAGCAGAGGGCGACAAGCACGTCTCTCTTACCAGTGCAGGGCCTGCCTGATCTGCCCACAGACCTGGCTCTGTGCACAGCTGACAGGAGCTAGGTCTCCTTAGGACGTACCAGGGATTTGGTTTCAGAACAATGCAGGTCTGCATCCACGTTGAGTGGATCTCTGTTTCTTTAGGACCTGCTG
Source organism: Globicephala melas (assembly GCF_963455315.2). NCBI lineage: Eukaryota > Metazoa > Chordata > Mammalia > Artiodactyla > Delphinidae > Globicephala > Globicephala melas. The sequence continues at coordinate 123,710,099 of NC_083317.1, forward strand.
CAAGGTGCTGCCATGGGAAGAAAAGTGATGAAAAATTGAGGAGAATCTTTTGTGCATGGCTGACTGCTGGGGGTCTGTCATCAGAGGACCCAGCAAAGGAAGGGCCTGATGTGAAGAACTGTGTATTTCAGTTAGCTTTGTGTGCGAAGCAGACGATGTCCAGTGTCCTTCTGCTTGTGATGTTCCATTTTCCAAGCAATTTATTGGGGAACATGTCCTTTGGCTACTGCATGTCCTTTGGATGGCAGCTTTGTCATAAATTAACTGACCACGTATTTGTGGGTTTATCCCTGGGCGCTCTATTCTATTACTCTGGCCCGTGTGCCTCTTTTGTTTACTCCAGCTGCTGGTCTCCTTTGTCAGGATCCCCTTGGCTGTTCGGGGTCCCCTCACACGAATAGGATGCTAGTCTCCCCAATCCCCTGCTGCCGCCTATGCCTGCGAGACTCTTCTCAACACAGCAGCCAGAGCAATCCAAGGAAGCCAAGTCCACCATGTTACTCCACTGCTCAAAATGGTCTCTCATCCCAGGCATCCCAGTTCCTCTCAATCACCTCGCTGTGGCCACACTAATCTCCTTTGCTGTTTTGAGCACACCACACGTTTTCTTTCTTCTGCCTGGGAGGACCTTTCCCCTCACATCCTTAAGACTCCCTTTCCTCGCCTTCTTCAGATCTTTGTTCAGATGTCACCTACCTTGTGAGGGCTTGCCTGACCACCTAATTTTAAATCGTATCCCAGCCCTCCCGGTCTCCCTTCCCCGCTTTACTTTGCTCCATAATACTTATCACCATCTGACATTTTATCTGTTTGTTTAATCTTCCGTCTCGCCCCAGAATGCAAACTCCAAGGAGGCAGTGATTTTGGTTGTAGTTTTACTCCTGACAACTACTTCTGATGTACAGTTTAAGAGACTTGGGATCAGGAGTTGGAATTTAGCCCATATTCCAGTGTTTCCCAAACTTTAAAAACAAATGTCCCACATTAACACAAACATCTCAGCCTCCATATTGCAAAGGGCCTTCAGGTGAGCATCATGGTCTCACCTATGCTATTTGTACCAGTCAATATTTTGTTGACTTTTCTGTTCTGTGAATTACAAAAAGAGGTGTTTTTTGCATTTTCAAGTATAAAAATTATACTGACTCATGCCTTTTCAAACTACACCTGAGCCCTCCATCTCCTCAGGGAGACTCTGGTAGGCCTCTTGAGGGGTCACTTACCCCACACTGCATTGAGTCTGACTAAAATAATGGGTGCTTCTGTAACAGTGCAGTGTGGCCTTCTCAGTTCTGGGTGGAGTTGAGAAATATGTTAAATTTGGAAAACAATATTGTTCACTCCAGACAGAATTTTCCTTGATGAGCAAAAACTTCATGTATCTAAGACCATGTCAAAAAGTAGATAAATGCAAAGAAAGCAAAGGCTTTGACAGTATGAAATAAAAAGGATTTAACATACAAGGCAGAAAACTGAATGAATCTTAATAGGACTTTCAACAGGTTACCTTCTCTGCTGTTAATATAAAATCTAGGTATAAGCTTAAAATATGATGGCAAATGGTTCACCAAACTGAGAAGTCGCATGGCAAAATGACAAGCCAATGAATGAGACTTTCGGCCACAAAAGACTAACCCTCAGGTGAGGATACATATGAGGAATGATGACCCAAGGTCTCTGGACATGGATCAGTTTATCTTTGAAGTACATCATGTCTATCCAAGACAGGTATTCTCTGAAGGGCCACACTGGTCATTGAGACTTGGGGCAGTCGAGAAACTTACACCAGAGAATGGAACATAAAGGGACTCTGCTTGGCCTTAGGTGTCTCTTGTTTTGGAGTCATGAAACTTAGAAATCCAGCAGAAGTATTGCCCACTCTCTCTTTAAAGAACTGGTTTATGTCATAGAATAGAACCCTCACAGAACCCTTTGATGTTTCTATTCTAAGGTCTATTCTTTTTTTTCTTTTGAAGGAACTAGTCTATAGGTGTGCATTGTATCCAGTTGATTGATGTTGTTGAGTTCAACTATGTCCTTACTGATTTTTCTAAGGGCTATTCTAATACATGGGCTAGTATGAGTGGGATTCTGGTATTTCAGTAAAGACAAGATGCTTAGAGATTCAGAACCCTATTCCTTCCTCTTTGTTAACCTTCAGTTCCTCTGGAGTTGCAGGGACTAGGTTTTATGGAGGTTTATTTGAGGATACTAAGAGGCTGCTGAGGCACTAATGGGGAAGATTCTGGCTTCTCTCGTTGGGGGTGCAAGTCAGCTCTAGACTATTTACTCAGAAAAGAGGGGAATATATTCCCACACAACAGAAGTGCATGGCTCTCGGCAATGATGGGACCCTTCACAGCACCTGCACACCGTAGGTCTTCAAAACAATTCTGCTGAATGAATAAATAAGGACCTCAGTCCATCAAAAATCAGTCTAGATAAATGCAGAAGACTACTGCACCCTTTCCAGATGGTTTGTTCTTTGTTACTGAGGACTCCTCACTTCTGCTATTCCCTTCCTAATAGGTGAGGTACAATAATTTTAAATGAGAAGAAATTCTTACATCAGTGAGAAAGTAAGGTCACACAAAGAGTGGACAGGCTTCTTGTAATTTATTTGAGTTATTTTCAAGCGACAGCTACAAAAGTTCTTAAGTTTTATAATACTTTTGATAAGAAAATAAAATTTAAATAAAAATACATTCTCAACAATACAACATGGTTACACAAATTCACTACATTAAGTTTTGATAACTTATATTTTCAAACTGGACACTGTAAAAAACCAATATTTACTAGCAACATTAATTTCCAAAAGTTAATAAAAATGGAAGCAGATAATATCAAGACTGGCAATTTAACTCTAGAATGAGTCCTGTATTTTTCACATACTGTAAGGACACCTAAAAGGCTTTGTAGCATTTTGTCTTTACAGGATGTACCATTAGAACAAATTAAAGGTGCTTTTACTTAAAAAAACAAAAAAAATCTGTCTTCTAAAACCTGGCATGAATGAGCCTTTCTGATAAATGAATGAAATTAGGCTTCAGAAACAAAAACAAAAGCCACATCATTCGTCATCTTTTTTTGTACAATAAGGAAAGCCTTGTTTTGACACTTAACCACTACCCGTGATAAACATATTTTTCTTTGGCAAAGAAAATAGTTCAATTTGATAAATTATATTCCTGGGAGTAAAAAAATGTTGCTATTGCCCATTATCATATTAAATGAATATTAAAAAAACAAAGCTAAATAAAGAACAAAACAAACGATAACAACAACAAAACAAGCAACATACCAGCATAATTTTAAATGATAGAAATGGATAAACTAAGAACCAGAATTGGCATTTATGGCAAGAGTTTCTCCATATCATCCTTTTCTTTCCTTCTTGGGGTTTTCAGGGTTTTAGGGTAAAGTGAGCTGCCATGTATTTTTTTCAAGTTTAGAAAAGGCAGAGAAAGCAGATCAGGTAGTAAAAATCAAAGTACTCATAAGTAACAGCAGAGGAATGAGGAGGCCCTTGGGAGCAAGTAAGTACCTTGGTTATTTTGGGGTCCCACTGACATGGTCTCTTATTTCAGAAGACTTTCAAAGAAAATTTCATGTCATATTACTTGTTTTTAGGCTATGCCAAGGTGGTTAATTCCAGTCAAACTGGCTGTTTAAAAAGTGTCATGTGAAGAAAATAACTAGTAACTGAACTCTTCAAATTCTGAGTTACGTATTCACACAGCCTTGGTCCCTTTGAGAATGCTGTGATCTTTAAAAACCGTCGTAACGGAGGGCCTGACATTAGAAATATTAGAAGAATATAACTAAAGAAGCCACTAGAGAGTAATGAGTGGTACCTGGCAATGCTCACATGGCCTTTCCAGGCAGACATTCAGAGACCCTTAAAATGAAATTTCAATCTGAATGAAATTCAAAAGTGAGAAATTTATTAAATGGTAAAATTCTTTCACAATGATGAATCAATGTAGTTTATGGAATCTACTAGCTCATAAAATTTAAAAGACTTTTCAAACCTGTCTTTAAAATGGGCCAGCAATGACCTACCATAATGCAGACTAGGACTGATTCTTAAATAAAACCAACTGATTTTTACAAGTCCTTTAGAGACTTGTACATTAGAGACATTGCTCCATTACAATCATTTATGGAACAACTTTGATGATTGTGTGTGAATGGTCTTTAAAAATAATTACCTAGTAACATTATAATTTAAAAACAATTACCAATAACATAATTGGCAAAGTGTATCTTGAAATATAGCTTATGCTCAGGGAAACAAAAAAAGCACTACTAGCTAGATTTACATTAATAAGTAGTCACAGTTTTAAACAGAAACATGTAAAATACTCCAAGGTTCAAAGTACCACATTTAGAAAATGTTTTGAATTTAAAAAGACAAAATAAGAGTACCATGGTTTTTAATACTGATGAAGCAAAGTGCATACCTCTTAACTTCAAGGTGGCAACTTGCTTCGATTGCTTATTTACAGTTATGATTTTCAGGATAAAAGTAAATTAGGGAAAAATAGGATTCAAACAGTTGCTTGCCCAAATTCCATTTGGCTAGCAGGCAATAAGAAAACAGCAGTGAAATATAAACATTTTTAGGAAAGCACTATTTCTAGACTTAAACACTGATCATTCAACTGATCATAAAGATTAGATACCACGGAGTATCTAAAGTATAATCTGGGGTGGCCCAGATGAGTAAAGTGCGCCGAGTGACTGTTCTTGAGTTAGATCTCAGCCTCACGCTGGGAGGAGGGCGTCCTATGGTGGTGGCCCTTATAATAATGGAGTAATGAGTGAAGTCGAGTGAGTTTACCACCACCTTTTCCCATTGTTTACTTTCTCTTCTTTTTCAAAAGTGAAGTCCTTAGAAGTCACATTAACCTGAACTCTCAAATCAAGAAAATGAGTACCTGATGTTTAAACAATGAAAAAAATTTAGTGGTCTCATTTTATTTCATCTGCCGTCACTCATCCCAAATGTAAACAAGATGCAGACAACAGTTCATGTTCCCTGATTTCTCCTATCTGAGTTCTGTTTGCATCGTCTCTAAATAGACAAAAGATCTACCAGCTTTCCAGGATACTCTGGCAGTTTTCTAACATTTCTGTCGCTGTTCCAAATGTAATCTGTAATGACCAATGGACCAAAGGAGATCTTTTTTTTTTTTTTTTGAAGAGGGAGGGTCTAGATGAACTAAATGGAAAGCTCTGAATAGTCATGGATTGAAATATTCCAGTAAAACACAATGCTGGCAGTATAGAGCAGGCACTAATGGTTGTGAAAAGTCCACAGAACACAGAGTGTTAGAAGAAGAAATGGTTTCTTGCTATGGAGGAGTTCTCCTTTTGTTACAAAGCTTCTTTAGGAAGATTCTTTCTATTAAAAAGAAGTTGCAGAAACATGGCTTTTGACACGTAAGATATGAAGGGAATCTTGGGTTTTAAATTCTCTAGGAACACATCAATACCAGGATTCCCAAACAGTTAATTTCAATTATTAAATATTAAATACAAGGTGAATGCAGGTGACAGTAAAGCCAATGTTCATTCTTAAATACTATGAACAAAATATATGATGAATTGAAAAACTCCAACAAAAATAATATTTTCCAGTTCTTCTGAGTCAATTGGTCAAACTCTAAAATGTTTTCCCAATAATTGGATTTTCCCTAGAGAAAAATAGAGGAAATAAGATGAACAAATAAAATATTTAGTACAAGAAAGATTGGAATTTTTTAACAGAGGAAAATACAGCTGGGAAAGGGGGTGTGGGTACAGGAGGAGTGTGTGTGGCTACAGGGGGAGAATACTATTTAAGAAGGGTGGTCAAGCATTGACTAGGACCTCATATGGAAACCTTCCGGGGCTCCAAGAAAACTGGATTACTACTGTTAGAAGAGAACAAAGTATTTCTACTAACGCAGAAAAGACAGTATTAGGATGCTTTCTACTAACGTAGAAAAGACAGTATTAGGATGCTTACACTAATCTTCCTAATGTACTGAGCCTTCCATCTAGGGAGAACACAAATATTTATACCTGTCAAACTGATTTTTATTGTTTATAAAACATATATAATTATCAATCCACACAGGTAAAAAAAAAAAAGTAAAAATGGCGGGGCCAAGATTGAAAGCCCCTCCTTAATCAGCTGTATGACCTTGTGCTTAGCTTCCCTGAGCCTCGGTTTCTCTAGCTGTGAAATGGGAATATAACGCTGTTGGGCTGATGTGAGGATCAATGAGAGAGTGTGCATTGTGGCAAACACTTAGTTGCTGGTCCAAGAACCATCTCTCCCTATCTACCTCTGTGCAAATCGAAACCTGACCCTAGCGCTAGTACTGGGCAGCCCTGTGTTTCAGGGGAAGCTAGGGGTAACTTTGGACAAGGTTTCCTTCCTCTTGAGGAGGAAATAGCTTTGTCTGCCCCTGGCTGCTATTATTAAAAATGTGGGGCTCTGAACTATTGCAGCCCAGCTGTGACCATGAGGGGACAAGTTTGAGGAAGACAGAAATCATCTTGTTGAAGATGGCTGAGGCGCTGGATTGTCCTTGATGACACTGTTGAGCTGAGCTAACCAACTGTAGAAATCGGGACTTAATTTGTAAGGTTAAAAAATTTCCTATTATTTAAGCCACTTCAATTGGGATTTTCTGTTACTTGCTGCTAAAAACTATCTAACTGATGCAACGTAAAGTACTAGGTACAGTGCCCAGGGGTAAGGAGTAAGCTCCTTAATAAATATTAACTCTTGCTGCTGTTTCCACCAGTGTCCATCTGCATCTGAGATGGATCCAAAGCATCAACTACAAGCTACTTCCAGCACTACGAAGCTGATTCTTTTTTTCTAGTACTTAGTGTGTATAAAGGTACTGTAAGAGATAAGGAAGAGGATCAGCAAAACAAAACAAAAACAGAAAACTACTAAGTATCCAGTTCAAAGATTACATTGAAATATAACATTAAAAAGTGATGACAAAGTACTGCACCAATATAATGAAATGATACCAGAATTGAAAAAGACAAAGATTCCTGTATGAGTGGCCAGGGAGATTCTTGCACAAGAGAAAGGTTCTGAGCCGGTTTTGAAAGACGAAGGTAAGCAGGAGGCCTGCACTTCAGGTGTGAGTACAGGGTAGCAGAGGCAATGAAAGTATTTTTAAAAATACTTACTTGCTCCCATATTTTGCACTACTTGATCTTTTCTTCCTATACTTTTCATGAGGTTCATCTAGCTTCTCTACGACGCTTTTTATTTGTTGAATTGTCTTAAAGGTTGTTACAGAATCCTCGATTACAAATTTAGAATAGTCATCAGGCTCTTTCTGTGGTCCTTGATAGACTGCTATAGTTCCACAAGCCTCTACAAGAAGCAATAAAATCTCTGATCAGACAACTAAATTCATTAAATGTAATTTGTATTGACAGTATAAATAAGAACTTTTCGGGCTTCCTTGGTGGCGCAGTGGTTAAGAATCCGCCTGCCAATGCAGGGTACATGGGTTCGAGCCCTGGTCCGGTAAGATCCCACATGCCGCAGAGCAACTAAGCCCGTGCGCCACAACTACTGAGCCTGTGCTCTAGAGCCTGCGAGCCACAACTACTGAGCCCGCGAGCCACAACTATTGAAGCCCGTGTGCCTAGAGCCCGTGCTCCGCAACAAGAGAAGCCACTGCAATGAGAAGCCCGCACACCACAACCAAGAGTAGCCCCCACTCACCACAACTAGAGAAAGCCTGCGCACAGCAACAAAGACACAATGCAGCCAAAAATAAAAATAAATACAATAATTTATTAAAAAAGAAAAAAAACTTTTCAAGGGGCTCAAGCTGGGAAGATCTCCCCTGGAAATGCATAGATAACCAAAATACATATATTTTATTAATTATGATAATCACATTTATTCAAAAACAGTATTTTTACTTGATGAATATTATGAAAAAGGCTCCCTTTGGGAGTTTGTCAACTTTCATATAAGTAACATTTTGTTAAATCTATGAGGTATCTTTGACTTTAAGAAAATGCCAAAGCAACACTTCAGGCATTGGTAATGAAGGATCATGGTTATATAAAAGTATTTTAATTGTATAGTTACCTTCCATTTTCTGCAGCTTAAGTAAACTGAGGGTAAAAAGGGAATAAATTCTTTCTGTTTCTCTGTCTTCATCAATATCTATTTGGATGTCTGCAGGGACACCTCTATGGTAAAAATGAAATCAAAGACATTGGAAAAATATCACTTTGTTAACATGCTAAAGACTTTTGATGGTTTGAGACTGAAAATAGAACCACAGAATTTTGCAGAAGGAACCTTAGGAATCTAATCTAATTTGATAATTAAATAAAATGGGGCCAAGAGAGGTTTGGTCATTATGTGACTAATCAAAAGGAAGGGAATTTTAAAGTGAAATCACTTTCATTACCTATGCTTCATCTCATTACTCTTTAAGTCTACAGGGCTAAGCCCTTCTTCCTCGGTATCTTGCCCAAGCTTGCACATCTATTTAAACATTGCCCTTTTTTGTATTTTGACCTGTGCAACCATGATTTAGTTGAGAACATTTTCATCGCCCCCAGAAGAAACCTGTATTCATTAGTACTCCCCATTCCTCCCTCCCACTGGCCCCTCACAACCACTAATCTACTTTCTGTCTCTATAAATTTACCTATTCTGGATACTTTATGTAAATGTTATCATATGGCCTTTGTGTCTGGCTTCTTTCACTCAGCATCTTTTCCAGGTTCATCTGTGCATGTATCAGGACTTCAATCCATTTTATGGCTGAATAATATTCCATTGTATGAATGTAACACATTTAAAACATTGCTTCTTTAATCAAAAAGAAACTTACGCAGTACATGGCTTGCAGCCCAGAGCGTTTTCACTGGTCTCTAGACAGCAGAGCCAGTTTCCGTTTAGATATGCAGAGGGATGATAAGAGCTGAGCCTGTTCTGATTGCATCGGCTTACCCTGCAGAGTACATCTATCCATTCATTAGCTTCCACACAGTTATTTGCCTGGACATAGAGTGGTTTCTCTGTGTGTATCACTTGGAACATCTTCATAGGCAATTAAGACAAAAAGTTAGTGACAGGGTCTAAAAACCAAACAGTACAAAACACAAAAAGGTACATAAGAGAAATCTAGTTTGCTTGGCTAGGTAACTGCTGCTCAGGTATCGTATAAACTATTATGTTTCAAGCAAATTAGTCCCTGGGACTGAGTCACATGGTACTAAACGGTACAACAGAGTATAATTTTTAGAAATCACACAAATCCAAAGGAAGGAACTATCATATAATCAGGAATAAAGGGACAGAATTTCAGATGGAGGAAAAAAGTATGAGTAAAGACAAAGCAGTGGGAAAACAGAAACAAGGAAATCATCTTGGTTGACTTGAGTGTCTTGGTATGTACTGAAGGGTAGCAGAAGATAAGGTTGCACAGACTGGTTGCGACTATATTCTTAAAGCCTTGAATGTCAAGCTGAGAAGTTTGAGAATATACAAATATTGAGAAAAGTACCTTTAACTTAACAGGGGAGGCAGACTATATAAAGCATCAACAATAATGGACAATTTTAAGACAGATTTCTAGCCACCAATTATAAGATATTAATGATTAATAACAAATACTAAAATAAACCTTTTTAAATTTCCAGCTAAGTAATATATGCAGTTTAAAAAGCTTTAAATTATGTAACTTACATTTTTCTTGTTGAAAGAGCTCTCTTCCAGTTTTTCCACAGCAAGAATGTTTTTCACTGGAATCGTGTAAATTGCATCTTTGCCTAAATTATAAAAGAAGTAGGATAAAATTAAAATAATTTCCATCAGAATTATAGAGGTGAGAGGTTAACTCCATAAGATTTAAGATCATTCTCTTGATGGTAGGTGTATAAGAAACTTACAGATTTCCAAATGGTGCATATATAAGAATCCTTTGTTTTATGGAACAAATGCATTTTGATTGTTTTCTATAAGGTGACTCCCTCTTTATTTTTTTAAAAATAAAATTAAAACATTTTCAAGGAAAAATGAGGGAATAAATCTGATCTCCATGTAGAAAATAAAAATGTTATTATATTTGTAACATTAATTATGTGGGGACTGAAAATATACTTAGCAATAAAGGTCTACTCAAAACTTGTGGAGACATGGAATTTTCTTTCATGGAGTTATTAAATAAACAATGAATCTGTATCTAAGTGGATTTTTCTGCTTTTCCAATCAAATATTTAATTAAGGAATTAACCCTCAAAACAATGATTTGAAATTGAAAAATTGTTCATTACTATCACATAATGGCTGGTCAGCTGACTAGAGCTACCAAATTTACTCTAAGAGATACAGGAAATAAAAGTAAAATTTTATTTGGTAGAGTGAATCATTAACCTAATTTAAGAATTTGGGGACTTCCCTGGTGGTCCTGTGGTTAAGAATCCACCTTCCAATGCAGGGGATGTGGGTTCGATCCCTAGTCGGGGAACTATGATCCCACATGCCACGGGGCAACTAAGCCCGAGCGCCACAACTACTGAGCCTGCATGCCACAACTGGAGATCCTGTGTGCTGCAACTAAGACCCAACACAGCCAAAAATAATAAATATTTTTTAAAAAAAATTTGGAAATTTGAGTTTTCTAAAAGAGCTTCATAATAAGGTGGCATGAGGATACGAAGCATTTCAACTTAACAATTTACTTGAGAATAAACTACATTCATATAGCCATAGAAACTATAAGAAACTATAAGCAAATATAATTATGACTTTTTCTGGTCATTTTGTAATGTTTTTCTTAGAGAATCAAAGCTTTGCTTCCTCTTCCACCAAACTTTGCTTTAATGACATGTGGGTTGAAGTGCTGGAGGCTAAGACCTTTATATTTTCCATGGATTAATGTACAGCTTTTTGGTCAAAGACACTAATTTGATTAATAAAGGTTTTCTTTCTTGAACAGAGAGGTTAACAGAGTATTTGCTAAGCCTGGTTCCTGATGTAAAATCTAAAATTCGTGTAATTCAAGAAGATGTGATATACAATTTTTAAAGATAAAGTCACTTAATTCAACTATCATACACTGAATGTTTACTATATACCAGACACTGTCCTGTAACCACTTGGGATACAGGAGTAAACAGAACGCATAAGGCCCCTAATGAAGTTTGCATTTAGGTCTGGAAAGACTGACGAAAGACAAATATTAGGTAGAGATGAATGCTATAATGACAACAACCCAAGGCGATATGATAGAAAGTAGTTGGGAAGTTACTTTAAATTGGGCAGGTAGGGAAAACTTTTCTGCGGAAACGACATTTAAATTCAACAAATACAAATTACATATACATGGGAAAATAAGAAAAGACTATCAGCAGTCTCCTGGGAGCTAGCTACAAGATCAAATTTATGAGGAGGTGTGGGGAGATGGGAAGGGAGTAAACTGGAAGAAGCCACAGCCCAAACCACACGTAGGAAAAGACATCTGTAAAAGGAGGGCTGGTTTAGAAAAGCTTCAAGCCAGAGTCAATGGACATAGACAGTTGGCGAGGCGAGGGGGAACACACTCAGACATGTGTGATGACAGTCATATCACTGATTGGTACGCTGCATCTGGAACAGCTGGGTCAATTAGGTCCTCACCGCCCCCCCTCGCCCCGCCACCTTGTGCTAAGCAGCAGTCAACAGAGGCACAGCCCCAGGCTAAAGCAGTAAGGATGCGTACTGGGCTGTAAAGCAGGGCTGCCACAGGCTGTTGAAAGCATCCACGCCAGAAGACAAGCACGAGCACCCTTGCCCCTCAGCAGCTCGTCCTGTCCCTCCCTCGAAATCACTGGCTGTAAGCTACTGAACACTCAAGCAGGTGAATGGACTGTTAACACAAAGATGAGCAAATCGCCAAAAAAATCACCAAACAGATGAGGAAAATCAGCACTCTGGAGGAGGCACACATACAACAAAGAGAATAACATCTGAGGAAATCAGGGGTATAATAAATGAGGAAGAAAGGAGACATGTCTTTCGGTACTAATCTACATGGGGCACCACAGAGATTCCAGAGAATTTAAAAATTTTGCAGGAAGTTTCTATCTTTAGATTTGTTGAATACACAAAAGCATGCCCATATCCTAGAATTGCTGTATTTGTTCATTTCTGGACAATACAGCATATGTAGAGAAAGTGCACTGCTCCAGGCACATATGATGTTATTAGAGTTAATTTCAGTTGATAATGTTAATTGGAATGAATTGCAAGGTGAATTAGTAAAATGGAAGATTTTACTGAGGACTTTCTAAAGTACAAAAGGACAAAGAAACAGACAGTAAAAATGTTAAGAGCCATGATGGATGAATTTAGAAGTTTTGATATCTGTCTAATAAGCATTCCAGAAACAAACTAGAAAGTGTTCAGAGTAAAATTACCAACGAAAATGTCCCAGAGATAAAGGTATAAATCTTCAGATTGAAAGGATCCATCAAGTGCTGAGCAGGATGGAAGAAAGGTAATACTTAAGACACTGGGCAGTAAAATATTAGAGCCTGAAGATTAAAGAAAAGTCCTAAGAGTTTCTAGGGAGAAGAATCAAGGCTAAGAATCAGAATGACATCAAAATTCTCACTAGCAACAAAGGAAACTAGCAAACCATGGAGAAGTATCTTAAAAGTTCTGTGGGAAATGATTTTAAATCCGATCTAACTTATTCAAGTGTAAGGGTAAAACAGACTTTTTTTTTTTATTGCAAGGACTCAGAAAATTTATCAGCCCTAATGCCTATCTGAGATAATTCCTTGAGGACATACTCTTGCAAAATAAGTAAGAATTCAGGAAAAAGACAAGTACATTATATAAAAAATAGTGCTGGGCAAAGAAATCAGAAAAATTGATAAGCATAGTTAGAAAAATCAAAACATAAAAAGGTAAAAGAAACAAGAGAACCTCTAATGATTAGTGATGTTGAGCATCCTTTCATGTGTTTGTTGGCAATCTGTATATCTTCTCTGGAGAAATGTCTGTTTGGGTCTTCTGCCCATTTTTGGATTGGGTTGTTTGTTTTTTTGATGTTGAGCTGCATGAGCTGCTTGTATATTCTGGAGATTAATCCTTTGTCAGTTGCTTCGTTTGCAAATATTTTCTCCCATTCTGAGGGTTGTCACCTCACACCGGTCAGAATGGCCATCATCAAAAAATCTACAACAATAAATGCTGGAGAGGGTGTGGAGAAAAGGGAACCCTCTTGCACTGTTGGTGGGAATGTAAATTGATACAGCCACTATGGAGAACAGTATGGAGGGGTTCCTTAAAAAACTAAAAATAGAACTACCATAAGACCCAGCGATCCCACTACTGGGCATACCCTGAGAAAACCATAATTCGAAAACAGTCATGTACCACAATGTTCACTGCAGCTCTATTTACAATAGCCAGGACATGGAAGCAACCTAAGTGTCCATCGACAGACAGATGAATGGATAAAGAAGAAAAAGAAACGAAATTGAGTTATTTGTAGAGAGGTGGTTGGACCCTACAGTGCAGTGAGTCAGAAAGAGAAAAACAAATACTGTATGCTAACACATCTATATGGAATCTAAAAAAAAAAAAAAAAGGTTCTGAAGAACCTAGAGGCAGGATAGGAATAAAGACAGACATAGAGAATGGACTTGGGGACACAGGAAGGGGGAAGGGTAAGCTGGGACGAAGTGAGAGAGTGGCATGGACATATATACACTACCAAACGTAAAATAGTGGGAAGCAGCCACACAGCACAGGGAGATCAGCTCTATGCTTCGTGACCACCTAGAGGGGTGGGATAGGGAGGGTGGGAGGGAGACGCAAAAGGGAGGAGATATGGGGATATATGTATACGTATAACTGATTCACTTTGTTATAGAGCAGAAACTAACACACCATTGTAAAGCAATTATACTCCAATAAACATGTTAAAAAAAAAAAGAAGAGAACCTAGTACTAAAATTTCAGACGACTTCATTAGGTAGACGCTATTAGGGAAAAATAAATTGAAAGCATGCTCATGTTCTTTCTCAGCTTGAACAGAGACTGTGATTAACTGCAGACAACAAGGTAAACATGTAAGTTTAAACCTGTCTGTTAACAATTTAAAGGTAGAAATAGGATGCCCAAATTCTCTCAGTAGGTAGGACAGAATGAACATGAGTGGGACTGATTATTCCAATTAAAAAGACAGGAGAAAAACCCTCAATAAACAGAAAAGCCTAATAAACAAAAAACATAAAACAAAGTAGCAATTACAGTAATCACAATAAATGTGAGTGTATTATATTTCCTTATTAAATAACTAAAATCCAGTTTAGGTTCAAATCATTACCTCCTCAAAAAGTTAAACATAAAGTTAGTTACCATATGACTCACTGATTCCACTCCTAAGTACATAGCCAAGAGAACTGAAGACATATGTCCACACAAAAACATATATGTGAATGTTCACAGCAGCATTTATTCATAATAGTAAAAAAAATGGATACAATCTAAATGTACATCAACTGATGAACTGATAAACAAAATTTGGAATATATCCAAACAACAAAATATTATTCAGCCATAAAAGGAATAAAGTACTGATTCACGCCATATCATAGATGAACTTTGAAAACATTATGCGAAGTGAAAGAACCCAGTCTTACAAGGTTACATACACATTGTTTAAGTCCATTTACATGAAATGTCCAGAAGAGGCAAATCCATAGAGACAGAAAGCAGATTTGTGTTTGCCAGGGGCTGGGGGAAGGGAGGAGTGAGCAGTGACTGTTAATGGGTATAGGTTTTCTTTTTTGGGGGGATTAAAATGTTCTGCAACTAGTGGTGATTGCACAACTTTGTGAATATACTAAAAATGGATTGTACACTTTAAGTGGGTGAATTTTATGGTTATGCGAATTATATCTCCATTAAAAAACCATTACCACCCCAAGAAAAACAGAATTCCAGCTATATATCGGTCCCAAGGAACACAGATGAAACAAAATAACTGTGAATCTATCTTTTGATAGTAGTGTAAGGAAGCTGAGTAATTCCATTCCTTAGAAAGTAAGTATAAAACTGGGCAAATTATTAAAAACAACCACTTCAGAGCACTGGAAAATAACCAAAGGCAAGTAAAAATCTGAGACGTGTTTACTCAACGAACAACTGCTACCGCATAGGATAAGAACTGTGCAGTTTACAGTCTTCCTCCCTGAGGGTGTTTCCAAATTGCCCAGATCAGTGAAAACTCACAGCTTTACTGGCTGGAGGTTACAAATTCAGTTTAAGGGTGAGATTTTGGAAACAAGAGAGCTATAGAAAGGCTGAGATAATAAACCTGCCACATCCTTGGCTAACTGCTAAAGATGCATGTATGTGCCATCCCAGAGAGTCTGGCAAAAGTGGAAAGCCTGGGGAGACATGTGAATTTGCTGTGCCTTTGAATGTGTTCCGATTCACAAACAGCTCAGGTGATGAAGGGTGGAAGACTTACTGGCTTCAGGTATTTGAGCACTATGCTCAAATCGCTGGCTGACCACTGAACTAAGCAAGCTCAGGTGAGAGCCCTAGGGAGGGAGGTAGGATTAGGGACAAAAAAAAATCTGAGCCAAGACAACAGCAGCTATACACTGACAGAGAGAAAGATAAAAAGAGACCGACAGACACACACACATGGAACAGACGTTACAGTCTGAGTTCTTCAGAAGAACAAACAGAATCCAGACACACTATAATGTATTACCTACAAAGCCCAGTTTTTAACTAAAAAATGAGATGTGGAAAGAAACAGGAAAAGTGTGACCCATACTTGGGAAAGAAAGCAGCCAACTGAAACTGACTCTGAGTGGACTTAGACGTTGAATTTATTCTATTAGTGAGCAAATCCACTATTATAAATATGTTCAAATAATTCAAGGAAAATATGCTAATAATGACTGAACAAATATGGACTCTAAACAGGAAAAGTGAAACTATAAAAAGAATCAAACAGAAATTTTAGAGCTGAAAAGCACAATAAATGGAATGACAAATTCACTACATGAGCTGAAGAGAAGATTTGAGATGGTAAACAAATCAATGAACGTAAATAGAAACTATCCAATCTAAAGAACAAAGATAAAAGGGAAAGAAGACAAATAAACTGAGTCTCAGAGAGACTTGAAACAATATCAAGCATGCCTGAATAAGTATATTTGGAGTTCTAAGAAGGAGAGAAAATGGACAGAAAAAAAATATTTGAAGTAAAAAACTTCCCAAATTTGGTGAAAAACATTAGCTTATGGTTTAAAGAAACTCAAATCCCAACAACCTCTTGAAAAATTTCAACTGCCAAGCAACACATTTTATGCCATTATCATAACAAAAAAGAAAGAAAAAGGAGTGATGATATAAAGAGTGGGAAAGTCTTACTTTAATGAAGTTCGGTTTATCTTAAAAAGATGTTTAGTGCATTTGATATCCTAAGAAATCCCTGCATACTCTACAGTTGCAAAGATATTCTCTTATGTTTTCACTGAGGCCTATGATCCTCTTATCTTGAATTAAATTTTGTGTGTAGTATGAGGTAAGGTGAAGTTCATTTTCTCGTTTATCCAGTTGTTCCAGCACCATCTGTTGAAAAGACTTTCCTTTCCCAACTGAACTGTCTTGACACTTTTGTCAAAACTGAATTGACCATATATATGTGTGTGTGTCTTTCTGGACTCTTGTCTGTTCACTGATCTCTCTAGCTCTTATGACAAAATTTCAGACATGAATTACTTAGTAATTAGTAGTCTTAGTCTTAGTCCTCCAACTTTGTTCTACTTTTTCAACATTGGCTCAGCCACGTTAAGTCCTTTGTTTTCCCATTGACATCAATTTTAGAATCAACTTGTCAATTTTTACCCAAAAAAACTTGGGATTTGGAGTGGGATTGTGTTAAAATCAAGATGAATTTGAGAAGTGACTTCTTGAAAAATATTGAACCTTAAACTCCACAAACATGATGTATGTCTCCGTTTATTTGCATCTCCTTTATTTTATCTCAGCAATGTTTTATAATTTTCTTTAAAGTCTTATACTTATTTTTTAAAAAATGATCCTAAGTATTTTAGGTGGGTGTTTTTGAAGGGGGGGCTGCTACTATAAATGGTATTATTTTTAAATTTCATCTTCTAACATTTTTTTTTTTTTTTTGCATTACGCGGGCCTCTCACTGTTGTGGCCTCTCCCGTTGCGGAGCACAGGCTCTGGATGTGCAGGCTCAGAGGCCATGGCTCACGGGCCCAGCCGCTCCACGGCATGTGGGATCTTCCCGGACCGGGGCACGAACCCGTGTCCCCTGCATCGGCAGGCGGACTCTCAACCACTGTGCCACCAGGGAAGCCCCATCTTCTAATATTTTGATGCCAGTTTATACAAATACAACTGATCTGTATATACAAATCATGTATCCCAAGATCTTGCTAAATTCACTTATCAGTTCAAACAGTTGTTGTGAAGATTCCTTAGGAATTTTTATGTAACTCCATATGTCCTTTTCTTCTTTGGGGGGGAGGGGTCTTACTACATTGTTTACAACCTCCAATACAATGCTGAAGAGAACTGATTAAAGTGCATAATCCTTCCTTTGCTCCAGATCTTAGATATGATGTTACATTTATTCTAATTACTTGTTATAGTTGGGCTTAACCTATCATTTGGCTATTTGTTTTCTATTTGTCCCATCCGATTTTTGCTCCTCTGTTCTTCCCCTCCTGCCAAATTTATTTTTTGTGCAGGGGAGAGATGGATTATACTTTTTTCTTTAAAGTTTTCTTCTAGAGATTTATACAGCCTTAACTCATTACAATCTACTTAAAATTATTCTTGTGTCACTCCACATAAAATAGAGGACCCTTGCAATAATTGACTCCATCCCCTTCCTTTGTGCTACTACTGTCATATATTCTACATCTAAATTTGTTATAAACGCTGTAATTCAATGTTATAAATTCTGCATTAAACAGATGTTTTAAAAAAATTAAGACAGACATTATTACATTTATGTACATATTTACCATTTTCAGTGCTCTTCATTCCTTCCTGTAGATCTAAGTTTCCATCTGGTGTTACGTCACTTCAGCCTGAAGAATTTCCTTTAGCATTCCATATAGTGCAAGTCTACTTAACAACTTATCTAAAGGATTATTTTCATTTTTGAAGGGAATATTCACTAGAGTTCTAAGTAGAGAGCTTTTTCCTTCAGCACTTGAAAGACATCATTCCACTGTCTTTTGGCTTTGGTTGCTTTTTATAAGAAGTTAGCTGTCACTTGTATTGTTCTCCTGTATGTAATCTGTCTTTTGTTCCTCTGCTTTTGAGATTCTTCTCTTTATCTTTGGTTTGATTATTATATGTCTAAGTGTAGTTTTCTTTGTATTTACTATGCTTGGTGTTCACTGATCTTAGATCTGTAACAAAATGTTTTTCGCCAAATCTGGGAAATTTTAGGCCATTATTTTTTCTAGTATTTTTTTCTGCCTCTTTCTCTACTCTGCTTCTAAGATACCAATCATGCATATGTTAGACTGCCTGATACTGTCCCACAACTCGGTAGGTTGAAGGTTCTGTTCATTTTTCCCAATATTTTTTCTCTGTGTTCTTTGAGTGGATAATTCTCATTAATCTGTCTTCAAGTCCACTGAATCTTTCTTCTGACATCTCCAAACCATTGTTAAGCCCATCCAATAAACTTTTCATTTATGATGTTGTACTTTTCAATTCCGATTTCCATTTGATTCCTTTTTATAGTTTCTATTTTTTTCTTTTGCTGGAATTCCCCATCTTTTTAATCATGATGACTATCTTTTCCATTAAACCCTTGAAATATTTATAACAGCTTTAAAGTTCATATCTGCTAATTCCAACATGTAGACCATATAGGGGTCTGCGTCTGTTAAGTGCTTTTTCTCTTGACTAGTGTTGTATTTTCCTGTTTCTTCTCAAACTTGTTAATATTTCACTGTATACTGGACACTAAGAATAATACATTGTAGAGACTCTGGATTCAGTTATCCTCCCTCAAAAAGTTACCTCATTAGCTGATCACTCTGAGGCTTGGCTTTATACTTTGTTTATATGATACTTTGTTTATTTAAATCTCCTTAATCCTAGGGCATAGTCTTTACTTCTGAACCACCACCTTCTAAAATTCCAAACTCTGTCTCTGAGGAGGAAAGAAGCTGAGATCTCTTCTCATCTTTTTTAATCTTTCAGTTACTGCTTTTCACTAGCCTCTCTGAAGTTCCCCCTAGCACGAGCAGTTCGAGTCAGCTAAGGATTTCAGGGGAGTTCAAAGCAGATTGGAAGGCTCCTCCTTTTAATCTCCTCAATTTCTGCCTCCTCTGGCAGCCTTGAACTCTGTCCTTTGCCATTTCAAGGCAATAAAACTATGACTTTCTGGGAATTCTCTGGTGGTCCAGGATTCCATGCTTCCACTGCAGGGGGCATGGGTTCGATCCCTGGTTGGGGAACTAGGATCCCACATGCCATGTGGTGCGGCCAAAAAAAAAAAAGCAAACTATGACTTTCTGTTTGAATTCTACCACCTCATACTGCACAGATTGGGAGGCTCTCGGGGGGAAAGCCAAATAAACATAAATCTCACCCAGCATAGTTCTCATCTTCCAAGGGTCAAATTCTTCAGAGAGTTGTTTTATATATTCTGGCCAAAGTTTTTAGTTGTTATCTATGAGACAGTTAGTCTAGTACAAGCTTCTTTACTATTACCAGAACTCCCATGTCTATTTTTAAAAAGGCAACTTCATCAGTCTACTTGTGTAAGCCCAAATCCCTGGAGTTATCCTTGACTTGCTCTTACTCTTGATATCCGACCCTATAGCAAATCTTGTGAATACTATCTTTAAAATAGATCCAAGATGTGATCTATTTTTACAACCTCCGTTGCTACTAACAGGTCCAAGTCATTATCTTGTCTCCCCTGAATTAGTGCAGTAGCTTCTTACTTGGTCTCCTTGCCCCCTTCAGTCTAATCTCCACACAGCACTCCACATGGCAAGGGAGATCAATCCTATCAAAACATAATTCAAATGATATCATTCCTTTGCTTAACACTCTCCAGTGCCCTGCCATGTTATTCAAACTCCTTCAATGATCCACAAGCCCTATAATATCTAGCTCCTCCATGGTCTTTTTGATCTCAGTTCCTGTGATTATCCCCTTATTCATTTTTTTTTTTATAGTCACAAAAGCGTTCTCTTGTCTCTTGAATACTCCAGGTGTACTTCTGTTTCAGGGCCTCTGTACCAGCTGCTGTTAGCTATGTCTGTGTCACTACTACCTCAAATTTATCCACATAGCTCACTCCCTCACCCTCCTTAGGTCTGTGCTCAAATGTCACTTTCTCAGTGAAGGCTTCCCTGACTAGACTTTTTAATATTGCAACTCTCCTGAGTTCTCTATTCCCCTTCCCTGTTTTATTTTTGTCCATCTCATTTATAATCATCCCATCTAGTATAAAATTCTTTTGTTTGTTTACTGTCAATCACTACTAAACTATAAGATCCATGGGGGTAAGGATTTTGGTATGTTTTGTTCACTACTGTTTTCTCCAGAGCTTGGAACAACATCTGGCACACAGCAGGCACCCAATAAAATATCTGTTGAATATAATGCACAGACAAATCAATGGTGTTCTTTAGTTATTAAAGAAAAAAAATACTGCAGAGCCCTGTGTATGAATATATGAGCAGGTAAAAACCAAGTCAACCTAAATGTATTGAGATGCATGTTTAAAACATCATGGAAACTTCTTTTATATTGTCCATAGGTTATATGAGCTAGAACACTGATATCATATGGAAGTTGTGTAGGCTGTATGTATGTATCTGTGTATAACAGGTCATCCAAAAGTAGACAATATCTAATCAAGTTTGGAGAACACAAATGGAATTTCAGAGATGAATTTGTTAATAATTTATTATTTAAAAATATAACCTATTAGTAGTAAACTTGGCAGAAATTTTAGAAACCCACAGCAGTGGTTCTTAATGTATTCAGATAACAGCATATCTGGAAAACATGGTGTCCTCTGAAGAAAACCATTTATTAAAAATTAATAAATGCCTTAATGAAGGTAGTAAAAACATGGTCCTTACCACTGAGGATCTTAAAAAACTAGGGCAAGAGATAGATAAAAGTAATGACCACACAGTGTGACATAAGTTATCACTAATGTGCTAAAGAAACATAGTAAGAGAATACTCAACTGAGGTGGCCAGAAGCTTTATGAAAACGACTTCCATAAAGAGCTGACACTTGTTCTGAGGGTTAAAGGACAACAGATTACACAGGTAAAGAAGGAAAGAAAGGGATTTCTAGATAGAGCAAATGCAAAAGCATGAATGTAAAAGAGCACAACTCAAAGGAGCTTCAAGAGTTAGTCTGGCAAAGTGACATATGGAGAATGCAGAAGATGAGGCTGGATGAGATAGGAAGAGGCTGGAACATCAATAACTCATTTGATTCCAGCATACAACTAGGAGAACTTTTACTTGTAGAAGATGACCACGTTATAGTGTATCAATATAAAATCATAATCACACTCAGATCCATAAGAAACTGTCAAGGTAATCATGACTGATAGCTGACTGAATGCCCTACGATATTCATTCGCCACATGTTAATTTAGTGATATTGAAGATTAATTGCTTACTATTACTAAGTGGGCATCAAAATTTAATAACTTATTTGAGAAAAACCCTTAAAATTGAGAAAATTCTATTAATTACTTTTCCAGTAAACTGGAAAACTATTATTTGATTCTAAGTGGTAGAAATACTTGATTCAGAATACTAGTGTTCAGTAGGATGAAAGACTCAATGATTTAAAGCTATGTTACAGAATATTTGGGAGGCGTTCTTTCAGACACCAAAGTCGTAAAGTGTAATAAGAGACTAATTACCTAGCAGTCATAGCTATGCAAAAAACTGCAAGGAAACAGGAAGTAAGCAAAACATTTGCTGAACAACCAAAGAGACAATCCAAAGCCTATGGATTTTATTCACAGAGGAAAGTCCTGAAATCGTCAATCAAGGCCTTTTAATCTTATGTATAATTTTAACAAACACAGTACCTACATCTTCACTCATAGTATATTAGCAGTAAAAAATGGAAGTAGGGGATAAGAGGTGGGAGTGAGATGCTACATTATTGTACACTGACAGCACAAGAAATCTAAGGTGACAGCCTGAACACAGAGGGGATAATGAAAAACTGTATAAAGCAAACACAGGAACACAAAAAAGCACAGCAGTCCAAGGCATGTAGCTGGGAAGTAAACAGCTGCACACACCCATAAGCAGCCCAGAAAACATCACTAAATCAGAGTACTATATAATAATTAATATTATCAATGACAGCCCCAAGCCATCTAGAAAATGTTAACTTACGTTCAATGAACTCTTTTTTAGAAGGCAGGGAAGCATGTAATATATTTTGGAAAAATCCAACAAAATAGTTAAAAAAAAAGCATGGATGCTTAAAACTGTAGGCTTTGGTAAATAATCTTGAAACTTCATATAACAAGCTGATTCCTCCAATGCCATTCCAACATGTTAAATTTCTTAAGGCCTGAAAATAATGTAACTTCTAATGTGTCTATTTTATACCTTAGAGCAGTCTAATCATTCTAGAGAATTTTATCCTCATAAGATCACTGGATAGAACAGAAGTTCTTGAGAACTGTGCATGGACTCTGGGACTATGAACTCCCTGAAATTATATGCAAGGTTTTGTGTCTATATTTGTTCATGAATTTTTCTAGAGGAAAAGGGTCCAAAGCTATCATCTGATTTCTAAAGTCTTAAGCCAAAGAAGACTTTAGAATGTTGATTTAGATTAGAAAATACTTCAAATGAGGAGAAAATAGCCAACTTATTCACAGAGGATAACTAACTTACCTTAAATTTTATTCCAGTGTACTGCTGATGTAAACATAATTAGCATATTATGCCAGCTATTTTAAAAATGGTGCTATATATGTGAGAGCATTTATATAGTATTCAACATAAACTGTAACTTCTAAAACATTAAAAATATGCTTAGCTTAAAGAATGCTGTCTGGAAGGGCAAGTATGTAGCTGACTGATCCTTAGTCATTGGAATATTTATATTCCACAACAAATTATCTAGGTGCCTAAAAATATAGTGCATTTGGCCTCTTATGTCTTACTAATATATTTGGACATATGTAGTCATTCTGGCTAAAGATCCTCAGGAATTATGAAACAAAAAAATTTCTTTTCACTCTTCTAGAGTCTCCACTGAAGCACTCAGCTTAACTGAGTCTACATTCTCTTGAAAGTATCTTACGTCTGGTGTTTGTTTTTATCATTTCAGAATTTATACCAGAAGTTCTCTTAACAGATCTTTACCTAACAGATTTGTCAGATTAACCAAGACTCTCCATTTCCTCTGTAGAACTTACTGAATGATGCTCATGGGATGCTGAATGCTTGTGGCTGCTAGGGTACTAACTATTAAGCTTGTACCCTTCTGTTTCCATTGGTTAGGCTGTTTTGATTACCAAGTCCATTGTGTTTGTTCCCAGACCTATTTATGCCATTTTTCCATGGTGTAATTATAATTTACTTAAACATTATGTAAAGTGACAAAATAAGTGCCGCCTGCCAAGAGGCATATATTTATTTGAAAATCAGGCAAACACTCTGAAAAGCCTTTCAAAAAAAGAGACCAACACCCACACAAATAAAGTTGATTTATATGGGGGTGAGACAGCTGCAAAAACTTAGGGTGACTATCATGACACTCTAAAAGGATTCTATAATTTGACTACTTTTCAAGTATTTAAGCTCTAGCTTCACTTTAGAGAAATCAACCTGAAAACTGATGCATTAGGGTTATGTTTGCACAAGAAAGACAGAGGGGAAATCTAATCTATAGATCCATATTCAAAGAAAAGATCTTGGCTATCATAAGACTGCTAAACAAACATATAAATATTTAAGGTATGAATGCATCTTTTTGTTTGTTTTTAAGTGATTCTTGCTTTAACTGACCTTTCTGGTTAAGTGAACAGCTTTGGATCCTGATCACTCTGAACAGAAGGAATTTTACTGTATGTGACCTATGATCTAGATACTAAATTCTTGCTAAGGTATCAGAAACCAGTGGCCTTCTATGGATAATGCTTTACCCCCAAAGGAATAAACTTAAAAGGTAGAGATTTTAAGCATTATGTCAGTCCACTGAGGGACAAACTTTGCCTCTCCGAAGCCCTCAAATCACACTGTAGGAAGATGGCTCTCTGTACCCAAACAGATAGCCAATTTGTGCCTTTTCAGGGGGCAAATTACTAGAATTTTCATCTTGGAGTTAGCTTGGCAATAGTCTAGAATGAATCTTTTAACTGAATAGGAATCACAGCCTATGGTATGACTGTAGGAACTCTTGGCAAACCACTGAAACACTCTCATTTACTAGAAACTGATTCTTACCAATTTGACTCTGGAAGTTAAAATTCTGAGTTTTAAAATATCTAACTGTTGTTCCTTATAGATTGATTACAAAAACAGGGATTTACTAGGGATTTTTAGAAAACAGAGCATACTGTAGGAACACCACTTTTAGTAACACAAGACATTCAAAGGGAGAGAAAAGTGTAATTTACATGGTGTTACTCGTCAAATATTTATTATATTTTTAGTGTGTGTACATCACTGTGAGAAACCATGAACTACAGTAACATTAGTAAAAAGGTTCGCTAGTCACATTAAGCTGCAGAAAAAGAAATCTTCAGTGGGAATCAGGAAAAGCCCCGCAATAGAGCATAAACACAACTACCTGGCTGCTTGTGGTAGGTGAGCTCTCTGCTTGTTAAGCAGAACCACCGTTTCTTGAAATTCTTTTTTCCAATCCGAGTTCTTCCCTGAGCTCTTTTATACATCTCACTGCCAAAACAACAGATGTAAACATTTAGCTACAAATATTAAAATAATTAATCCAAAACAAAGAATTATCCTTTAATTTTAAATGACATGAAGAGCTGTCAAAGACTATATTAAGTTTATGAAAATGTCTTTGCCATCTATAACTCCTGCATTTATTTTGGCCATACTAAGGGAATAAAGTCCTTAAATAATTTGATATTTACAACTGTACTATCCAGAACTAAAAAGGTCAAGTGAGTAATTTTCCCCTTTAGCTTCCAATGAAAACACTACTTTAAGACTGAATAATGCTGTTACTTTTTTCAGTACTACTCTACCACCCATAATCTCATTATATTTGCAAAACAACTATAGCACTGTATGGACAAGAAGTCATGCCCATCTGGCATAAAGTTTATAGGATAGTGAGGGTGACTTACCTGATTGATGTTACTTAGGCAGTTTTAGCACAGAACAAAGCCCAGATTTCCTCACTCCTGGACCCATGCTCTTTGTACTTACTTAATGTCTATACTGAAATATGACTTTAAAATCTAATTTCATTAAATTACCCTTCTTTCAGGTGCACAGGCTCACTGGTACCACTGGACACTTTAGTTTCAGTAGATGAAATTTCATCCAAGAACTAAATGGGGAAAGGGGCAAATATTACAACTTTGTGACAAGGTACATCATAAATTCAGTTTATCAATGTCGCTGATAGATAATATCGTGAAGTTCTTCATTATTAAGGAATAAAGCAAAATACATACTTAATTGTAGAGGAAGTCCCTAATTTACATATGACAGGTATTCTAAAAGTTTAACGTTAAATTACTTAAAACCCAGGATATATGTCCCTGTAGAAATAATTCAACCCACAATTCCTTAACTGCAACTCTGAAATCTAAAAAGCTCTGAGTACAAAGAGTTTTTTGGTTTGCTTTTGATTTACAGTAAACTCATTTACAGTAACTTAACCTGAACTGGTGAAAGGCTACTTATAGCCTGTATTTATCCTACTTAGTGTGAATATTCACTAATGTGCCACACAAACATTACTGTGAGGCACACTGGGGGTATTTTATTATATAATATATAGCACATACCTATTATCTTTCAAAACTTTGAAAAACTGAATTCTGAAATACTTCCGTTCCCAAAGATTTCAGATACAGGATTGTGAACCTATACTGTGGGTCAGGAATTGTCAAACTATAGCTCAGCAGGCCAAATTCAACCCGTTTTTGTAAGGCCCACAAGAACAGTTTTTAAATTTTTAAAGGGTTGTAAAAACGAAGAAAAATATGTGGCAGTCCCCTTATGCAGCCATCAAAGCCTAAAGTATTTACTCACTGGCCCTTTACAGAAGAGTTTGCTGACTTTCATCATATATAATTGACTTTAGCCCTGAGAGCTAGTATTTCAGTTATGACTAAAGTGTAACTGGGTTCTTTGGAATAGCCTGAAAATCTAATAACCATTTAGAAACTTCCCATGGA
Organism: Globicephala melas; assembly: GCF_963455315.2. Classification (NCBI taxonomy): domain Eukaryota; kingdom Metazoa; phylum Chordata; class Mammalia; order Artiodactyla; family Delphinidae; genus Globicephala; species Globicephala melas. Next base: position 123,736,564 of record NC_083317.1, read on the forward strand.
AAATGTGGGAATGTGGTGGCTCAAGAAAATCTGAAGTACCCAAATCTAGCAATGGCAAACTACCCAGTGAAAAGCATTTCAGCTTCAAGAATATGCTACCTCAACTGGTCAAGAGATTCCTGACACGTGGCCTTCTCTTCATGGGAGAGAGAAATTAGTAGTTCAGGAACAATTCCTGTTCTTAGAGAGGAATCCTATTTTGCTCCATAAAGGAACTATTTATTCGTTTAGTCCTTGTTTTTTCCTTTATACTTTTCTATGTTGTCCCGCTTAGGGTTTAAAACAAAAACAAAGTACATTCCAATAAGGATGACATTGAGGCACCAGTGAATAATCTAAAGTAGAGTTTGTGGGCACAGTCATTTTCTCCTAAGACTGGCTGTAGATTGCCCACCAGAACCTCCACTTGTGGGATTTTCCAGTGGAATGTTTACTTCTAGTTTGCTGGAAGAAATCTTGGTAACTGAAAGAACAAGAACAGAGTTTCTTTTGAATTATATATGGGTGACACAGAACAAGTATCCAAGGAAACTAAAGAAATGTCCTATTACATCTTCAGTTCTCACAGATCAACCATCCACTAATGGAGCGTGAAAGAGTTATTTAAATATTTCATTTCTTAATATTTGCCTGCGGGCACTAATTTTCTTATTTGATAAATATTTATTATTTATTTATGGTAATTATTAAATTTATTATTTATTTGTCATATTGTTAAGGAATATGAGGTAAATCCACTTATATAAGGTGAAAGAAAACATAATAATTAAGATGGACTACAGGCAGGGTAAATATAGGCCTCAATTTGCTCAGGGCCATCCTTGTCTACAACTTTGGTCCCCTCATAATCAAAGTACTCCTTTTCACCCTTGAAAACTTTGTGGTTTTGGACACTGAATTATATGGTCAGCCTGTTTACAGACCTATTCAGGTTATTTTTCCTAAACTTTGTGGAAATTGTATAGGATTCAGAATTATAAACTATTTTCTTCTGGAGCAGTGATCAATGTCACTAGTGAGAACACCACTAATTGAGAAATTGGGTTTCATAAGCTTTTGTACTTTCTAGCACTGCACATATCTAGACTAGTAAATAATAAAGAAAATTCATATATTAGGGCAAAATATCCTATGTAAATGTGAGACAGGAGATGTACTACAGTGATAGTGCATGAGAATGTGAGTGGGTGACTCAGAGCAGATCAGGAACAGACTAAACTCCTGGCACCCTTAAATACTTTCTCCACTGACATTACCAACTATACACATTCTGATTGTATCAGGAAAAAGAAATCAGATGCTGCCACAGCCTAGGTCATAAGAAATGGAAAAACAACCCCAAAACAAAAGAACATCATAATCTTGCCAACAAAAGTCTACCTACACTGTCCCACAAACTGTTTCAACAATGTCCTGAGAATAAAAGGGCAGCTTTTTCTTTGCCTATTCTTTTGAGAGACTTTCTCCTCAAAAACATTCAATGGTTGCTTAAAAAAATTTTTTTTTGGTTGAACTTGCGCTATTATTCAAGACGAAAAAAATCCAACTGGCTTTAATTTTTTAAATGATCACTTTCATTTACGAGTCCCTGTAAGAAATTTAAAAGCACACATAAAAAACTACAAACAAAATATACTCCTGGCAGTCACCTGTGAATCATGCTACAGAAATTGAATGCAATCTTTAAAATCTAACCATGCTAATTTAGATTCATTAAGTTAGAATTGTGATAAATAAGATACAGTAATTTCTTCAAGCTAAGTTTAGATGTACTTCAAAATAACTTTTCTTTACAAATTTTTAGGGTTTTATAACAATGCTACATTTTGTTTGGGGTGATTCAGAACTAAAGACTCAAGAAATTAAAAATCTTCCCAAAACATTCTCTACTTCTAAGTATAGCAACTTTTGTTTGTTGCAGCTCTTTTGTTATGACCTCATATACTATAGACTTCTGTACACTTTAAATTAAAGTAACTTTCCTCAGGTTACTAACCACAAGCCTATATTGTTTATAAGATATTCAATAATTCATATATTTTCTCCAACGGCAATTAAGTGCCTACTATACATCAGGTACCATTAAGTCTTTCCCCCTAGACCAGAGGTTCTTAATCAGAGGCAATTTTGTTCCTCAGGGGACTTTTGGCAATGTTTAGAGACAGTTTTAGTTGTAAAAACTGGGAACATGCTTCTGGCATCTAATAGTAGAGGCCAGGGCTGCTGTACATTTTACAATGGACAAAAATGTCCCTCATAGTCAAGAATTGCCCAACCAAAGTGTCAACAGTGCTGCTGTTAAGAAATATCAACTCTAGATATTTGTTATTTGTGTTACTAAGACACTGGCAATAATAGCTGTTGCTAAAACTCATTTAGGTATTTTTCACAGCTGAAAAATCCATAGTTCTGTATGGGAGGAGAAATATACTAAAAGACAGCCTTTTCATGTTTGATGGACAGGTTAAACTTTTTTTTTAAACTGGGGATTGATTCCTAGGAACAATATAAAATGTTATTTGCCTAATGCTATATAAGAAGTTAATATTTCCAGAGTAAAACAATCATACCTTTTTAACTGCCATAATATATCCTTCTTCTTGAAACATTTTGAAAAATTCACACATGAATGTTTCTTTGAAACTTGACTAAGAAAAAAACACATGGAATTTATATATGTTAAGTAGAGAACTAAGAATATAATTGACTAGTTTTAAATTTAGGATTAGGGCCTAAAGGGATTCAATCGTATATTTTAAGAGAGTTACGGGGCTTGGAGCTGAAGATTTCTCTCAACAGCTGCTGGATGATTATGGCACAAAAAGATAAACAAAAGCCTTTTGCATCTGTTAACTAGACTCTCTCTCCCATCTTAGACACATTAGTTTAAATGAAACTGTCTTCTGTAAGGGTGACTAAGACACAACATCTAAAAGACAACTATCGCCATCTATACATATATGTTTTTGGTTCTGCTTTGTTTTTAATTTGAAAGGGAGTAAAGTGAGGGAGAAGGGATCACAGGGTACAACAACATTTAGAAGTGTGAATACAGAGCAAAAGATGTAAAGACTTACCTTGCTTTTGGACAGACTCCCCCAGCTTCCCAAAGTTTGAATGGTTTTTGAGATGAGAGTTAATGTTCTAACTGTCTGTGGATCCTAAAGAATGTAGAAAAGACACAAAAAGTCTTGTTAGGTTTTCAAGAAATAGAATTTGTGTAAAAAGTAGAATAGAGTGAACGGGCTACTTTGCTCTGAAACAGTGACTCAAAAATGTTCGTTCAAACCAGCTAAAATCTAGCTAAGGACTGGCACAATTCACTGAACTAAGGAATTAAGAGACTAAAGAAGCCACATGTAATTGACAGTTCCTCTCAAAGTAATTATATCTAACGACATGTTATACTTTCCTTTGAAAGCCATAATTTAATCAATATTAATTTTTGGGGGGTGGGTACAGTATGGCAGATGGGATTACCTAAAAAATTGTATTCACTTTTGGAATGTCAATGGCATCTACCTTTTTCTACCATATGACTTAAAATGGAAGTTTCCAAATTTCTGTATTCAACCCACTTGTAAGCATATTCAATACTTTTATGGTTTCTGCAATCAATTCTTTTCACCATGGAAGCAAAGACCTAAATTCAACTTAGGAAATAAGAAGTCACTTAGTTCATGTAGGATCTTAGCAGAAGGTAACTATTTGAGTCTATTATCCAGGCCTATCTACCAGAAAGAAATAAATATAAATAAAGTTGACTAAACAGTGCTCCCTAATGAATCCTTGCTGCTTCCTTTTTTTTTAAATTGAGGTATAATTTACATACAATAAAATGAACAGATTTTAAATGTATATAGTCTGATGAGTTTCCACCAATCCATCCATTTGTATAACCAATTCCCTTATCACTACATAAAACATCTTTTTTGTTTTGGAGATTCAAATACCCATAATCTGCCATCAAAAGGTATGTTCAAGGGTTTCCCTGGTGGCGCAGTGGTTAAGAATCCGCCTGCCAATGCAGGAGACACGGGTTCGAGCCCTGGTCCGGGAAGATCCCATATGCCACGGAACAACTAAGTCCGTGCGCCTCAACTACTGAGCCTGTGCTCTAGAGCCCGTGTGCCACAACTACTGAAACCCGCATGCCTAGAGCCCGTGCTCCGCAACAGGAGAAGCCACCGCAATGAGAAGCCTGTGCACTGCAGCGAAGAGTAGCCCCCGCTCGCCACAACTAGAGAAAATCCGCGCGCAGCAATGAAGACCCAATGCAGCCCAAAATAAATAAATAAATAAATATTTTTAAAAAAAGAGATTAAAAAGAATCAAAATAAAATTAAATTAAAATTAAAAAAGACATGTTCAAGAAAATTTAGATACAGAAATGCTTTAGTTTAGTGTTTGGTTGACATTCCTTAATATTTTAGTATCCCCACACTGAAAATAGGCAGTGACTGTGAAGGTGAAGAGATGACCAGGATGTAAGGCAATTCTGGAAAAGAAGGAATATCTGAGATATGATCATTACGATATACTCGTGAAACAGTTACACACCTTAATTAAGGTTATTCAGAAATATTTTAGCTACAACATCCAGAAAATATTTTAGCTACAATATCTATAAAAGGTCCCTCCAATTCTCTGCCTTTGAAGAATATAAAATTCTTAACAATGTGCTAACAACCTGAATTTGAACTGAATTTCATCAAGACTTCCCTGTTGAAATTTGGTTTTGAAATCAATGTTTTAGCTCATTATTTTCCTGAACTGAAAAAAGTGAGCAAACCATATTTTACATAATTTCTGCATGTCAGAGGTTTGTTTACACCAATATGGCCCTCACTACTATTTGACAATCGTATCATTTAGCTACTGCTGATTCCCTAGTGTACTCTACAAAGAAGCTGTTCTAAATTTTCACCCTGCTACTATCTGCCATCATAATTTTTCATAGATGCCCAGGACCTTAGTCATCTGGCACCTAGTACACAGACTAGCACTAGCATATAGTAGATGCTGTATTACATTTATTAAATTGAACTGAAACGTTGACTCTGTCACCCCAAAACAACACATCTTATCCTTTTTTCCTTATATTAAGTTGAACCATGTGAAATTGCTGTTGACTATTTTTGATCTACAAAAAAACCAAAACAAAACAATTTCATAGGATTCACCATAATACTTCAAAGGAGAAACTGTTCTTTCCCCCCGGCAAGTTTATCCTATCACTTTTTCTTTTAAAGACACTCTTTCTGAATCATCCAGTACATTGATATATTAGTAAGGCCCCATCTGTCTTTAATTTCTCCCTTTCTGTTAGTCTCTTCTCCTCTATTTAAACCATACATAGCTTTTCCCATTTTTGGAAAAGACATCATTTGATGAGCTCTCTCTCTGAGCTACCATCTTTCACCTATCAAACATTTACTGAGGGCTTCCCTGGTGGCGCAGTGGTTGAGAGTCCGCCTGCCGATGCAAGGGACGCAGGTTCGTGCCCTGGTCTGGGAAGATCCCACATGCCACGGAGCGGCTGGGCCCATGAGCCGTGGCCGCTGAGCCTGCGCGTCCGGAGCCTGTGCTCCGCAATGGGCGAGGCCACGACAGTGAGAGGCCCGCGTACCGCAAAAAAAAAAAAAAAAAAAAAATTTACTGAGCACCTACTTGTTCTAGAAATTGTGCCATGTGCTTGGGATACACAAATTTGAAAAAGATCCCGCCCTTGCTGTTAAGGTATTGACAGTCCACATGCAGAGACAATAAACAGATGATTATAGAACAGTATGACAAGTGCCATGACAGAGGAAGCCCCAGGGTGCTACAGGCACATATAAGAGAGGAGCCTAACCCAGACCGAAGGGTTAGAGAAGTCTGCCTTGGCTGAGTCTTGGAAGGAGCTATCAGTGAGAGACTAGGGGACAGGATGAGAAGGAAAGTTCAATCTTTCTTCTTTACTATGAAACTTCTCAAAAGAATGGTCTACCATGTCAATGTTACTATAACCCATATTTTAAAATTAGTGTTTTTCAAAAGAAGTATTTATTCATGTGTATATGTACACACACATGTACATACTTGAATTTGCCCGTGTCTTTTAGCAGCAGGGCGAGCTCACTTTTGATATATTTCCTAGGTAAAACTGCATTCACCTACTTATTCCTTAATCTTCTGCAATTGGATTTTCTTCTTTTCTACTCTACTAATATTCTCAAAATCCAAAGAACTTATAAATGTAAAATCTAACAATCTTTAATTGGTTCTCCTCCTCAACCACTCTGTAACTTTCAATAATAGTCTTGACAATGTCATCGCCCTCAGGTCACTGGGATCATTCCTTGCTCTCAATTTCTATAGTATGGATTGTCTATACTCCTTACTTGGTACTAATCAGGTGCTAGTTTTAGATTTATGTATGTAGTTTTAGATTATGTGTCTTATATATTTGCCTTATTTCCCCAATTAGAATGAAAGGCTCACTTAAAAGCAAACAGTAAAGTTATATGACAGTTTGAAGCAATCCTTCTGACATACTGATTGGAAAGGTGACTTCAAATACAGAGTCTGTGGTTAGAAGGACTTTACTGTAACATCTGTTACAGGGATATGCAAATTCAAGTCTGAATATAAGGCAGGGTCACAAGCTCAGAGGTAGGAGTTCTGTTTATGTCCAGAATGTCATCAAGCTTTTGCTGCCCCACAGTTCTGTACAGCTTCAGTAATACAGCCACAGAAAGGACAGCCCTGTGAACAAAAGGCACTGGCCCAATCCTCCGCTGTAGCTACTCAGAGACCATTTGTTCTTTGACAAGAAAGTGTGTGTTGCTGCCACAGCAGCATGGTTTTACTCAGTTCTCAAAGTTAAGTAAGTGGCCAATGTGTAGCTGTCAAGAGAAGCAGTGGCTGCAGAGCCCAGTTTGACTCCAAAACCTGTGGGTCTTCCCTACACTGTATTAGCGAGTTTCCTAAGGGCAGGGAGTGTCTCTTCCTCATCACTGCATCTCCAGTGCTGAGCACAGCATCTGATACACTGTAGGTGCTCAAACACCTGACTGCCTAAGAGGCAGGAAGGAACAGGGGTAAGCTTACAGCCTGGGAAGACTGAGTGGGTCAGTCAGTGAACTTTCTTAATCCAGTTCAAATTGAGTGAGATCAAATCATAATTTATTAGTTGTGTGACCTTGGAGAAGTTCTTGAATTGTGGTTTTCTTATCTATAAATAAAGATGAGAATAGAATTTACCTCACAGGGTTACTGGGAGGACTAAGTAAGTTAGAACATATAAAGTACTTAGAAGAAGGCCTAGTACAAAGCAAGGACTAAATAAATGTTGGCTTTTATTATTATTATTTGTTATAAAAATCAGCAACAAAAACAATTAGATAAGATTATAAAATGTTTGGAACATAAAAGGTTAAAGAGTTAGCAATAATACACTGTAGGAGAAGGAAAAAGAAACAGCAAAAATAAGGAATTTTAAAATGTTAAGAAACATGTAAATCTATGCAGTGCAGATTCAGATTTAAGTAACTAAATACGACTTCAGAACAGAAAGATTATATGCCTTAAGTTTTAAATCTCATATATTTATATCATCATCTCAGGTGAATAAAAAGTAAAAATATGGAGATACCAAACAAATTACATTCCAATGAAAGTTTCTACACCTTTCAGAAATGAGCCTCTTCAAATTTCTGTGAGATTTAAAGATATCTGCAAGATCAAACTAAACCTATAACTAATGAAAGAAAAAAAAGACATCCCTGTATTATGGAAATTTACAAACACACAGAATAGCAGAGGGAAAAGATGATGAATCTTCTTTGTACCCATCACCAAGCTGCAGTTATTACCAACATAGTATTATTATTCATGTGCATATCTTTTAACAATAACAAAAAAATAGAATTTTCCACCTTCTCTGAAAGAAGCAAATGGCTAAGAAAAATGCCCAGTAAATTTAAGTATCTGTTATAAGAAAACATAGCCAAGTGAAATTTGCCTGTTATTTTATCTTTTCTTATTTTAATAAAAATAAATTAAAATGGAATAAAGCTTTGAGAAGAACAACACTTACTGGATGATGAGGTCGCAAATGAAAAGTATGAGGTGATACTACCGCTACAGCAAAGAAACGAAGAAACACAAAGCTGCTCACTGCAGAATACTGAACATGAGGGTCATCTGCAGGAAAAAAATGGTGAAATGTCATGCACAAAAACACTGAATTAAAAAACAAAGATGACCAGGTAAAAAATATTGGAAAAACATGTAAATTAAATAGGAGATAAATATAATTTGTATAGTAAGAACTGAGTTGATGAAATGATAGTAATGGTTATGAGTAAATTAAAGGAAAAAAATCCTATGACTAAAAAAAAATCTGAAAGAAATAATAAAGAAAGTGAAAAACAAAGCTGCTAGGTTGTCAGAAATATTTTAATTTGGAAAAATACCTCTTTCCTCATCTGCAAGAAGAGACTCCTGAAATTACAACAACAAAAATAAAAGTAGTATCTAGCACTACCTAGTGGTAATACTGAATCCCCTAAGACTAAGATAGGCGATTGTGTTCAGTTTTAGGATACTGTTTCAATTTTCCCTCAAAAATCTTGACAATATCAAAGGTTATGTAATATAAACAGTTAGACAGAAATCTTTACTTTAAAAAAGCTACCAATATTCCCTATAAAAATGCAGATGAACTGAAGACAACTTGTGGCTTTGATCATTCAGCTACAGCTTTTGTTGCTGACTGGAGTCAACACAATGCAACAATCAATCAGATGGTAAAGAAGCAGGTGAGGCAAACAATGTCTGCATTTGGTCTGAGTTTTAACTCTTCTAAGTCACTCAGCAGGTGGTCACCCACAAGTCATTTAATGTGTAGTTCTTTAATAATACTTGCTTCCCATGACTGCCTCCCCGCTCCCCACCCATCTTCCCAGGGCAGTAAGAACAAATGAGAAAACAATGAAAATACTTTTTGAGAATAGAACTATCACTACTGGAGTCTACTGAGAATATCTAAGGCCAACAAAAAGACAGTTAAGGAAATATGTTTGCATTTATTAAAAAATCATAGGATGTGTTTTAGATTATTCACATAAACAAGAACTAAACAGCTAGTGCATACTGAAGGCCAAATTCACTGGGTAGTGTAGAGTACGCTGATTAGTAGCATGCTTTGGAGTGGGCCGGGCCCAGGTGTGAGACCCTGCTTGCCTGCTGGCCATGTCACGGACCTTGGGCAAATTACTTGACTTCCCTAAACCTCAGTTTCATCAACTACTGAAGGGGAGCAGTACCTATCTCATGTGGTGTTGTGTAGGTGAGAGAGTGGAGATAATTCAGGCTAGCACTGTGCCTGTTCACTAAGTCCTCCTCAATGTGGTTATTATGATCTAACACACTATTTAAAAATATAATTTCAGTCAGCATTTCATCTTTCCATACTTTAATGTCTCTGCTCCCCTTATTTTCATTACAAAGTCTAGATTTAGTATGCTTATTTCACGTTAACTGTTTATATTTTTACTATAATTAGCAAAGACATCTAGGGCTGAATTTATCTACATGTTAGTTGGACAACTCAACCCCACTTTAGCTTTGGGTAATTTAGTGGAGCAGCAGATAACTGCACACACCTGTGTGCACATAACACACTTAAAAAATATGATAAAATAGCAAAATCTCTTCAGATGGTTACAGAAATAAACTTACAGTTTCACACGGCTGGATAAGACTGATAATTTAAGCAGCTGCCTTACCTCCTTACCCTCCCCCCCATTACAGGCAGATCTGGAAAGACAGCCATAGTAAGTTTATTTACTTATCAGAGATGCATATAATTAGAATAATTCCAAGTGTTGAGAATCAGAGATAGCAACTGTTAATTTAATTGAAATGTTTCTAAGCAAAGCCTTGACACAGGTGTTCTTGCAAAATTAAAGCATGCCAGATATTGATATGTTACCTCAAAATTCTATGTATATTGCAACAGAGATGTTTCTAATGTCTAAAACCATTTCTGCAAAAACCTCTCATCACTAAGACCAGCATTCTCAAACTGTCAAATCTAGTCAGTTGTACAGAACTTAAAAATTCTCACTATTTTGAATGCATGCAAGTGGAAAAGGTAGTTGGTACAAATAACAAAGCTGTTTTTGTTTATCATATCTAACAGTCTTGTAAGCAGCTGGTATAAATACTTATATACTGTTATGGTTCTAAATTTATGCCTTTCTTAAAATTAGTGTTGATTTTGATTTGCTTGTATAAAGTTGCTATTATATTGAAATAAGCAAGAGTATTCTGTTTTGAGATTACAAGAAAATTAAACAGGTGTTTCATTAAAATGCTAGAACTATTTCGAAAAATGAAAGAAGACTATATACTTAACAAACCATAAACACATTCACATAAACTAAATAGATAATAAATCTACAGAAAAATCAAGTATAGAAAAAAAAGGAGTATTTTAGTAAAACAAGGCACTTACTAGGAAATCTTTGAGTGGCCATTTGCCTTAGAGAATAAAAGATATCACACATTACAGTGGGGCAACTCATACTTGATTTTACAATTGTACTGAATAACTTGTCTACATAGTAGCGCAGATTCTCCTGTAGGATTTAAAAAGGTAAACATTAAGATTTTGACTTTTATACATCTTCAACAGCCTTTATGGAAAAAAATGCAGCGAAAATGAGATATATTAGGCAGTCACCATCTAGTATTCTAAAGCTTTGCTTCCCTTCTCTAAACGCACTCAGCTAAAGGACAATTGCATCCTGAACTCATTTAATGAATTAGATTTAGACTAGTTAGATATAAGAAGTGAATGTATGGAATAAAATTCATAAGAAGCAGCAGAGAATAAAATGATCCAAAGAGAAATGAGGGAAATAACATTCTAAAAACTAGACATAGGAAATGCTGCTAATAGTATAGGCATTATGCAAATAAAAAGCACTGCTTCCCTCCAAATAACATTACTACAACATAAGTGAGAGATAGGTATACCATTAAGACCAATTTTAATGCAGTTATAAAGACAGAGAAGACTTACCTTATTATTTTCTACATTATCTCCCTCTTTCAATTTAATAGGATCAATTTCACAGGATTTTGAGGATTCACATATCTGGAAAATAGATTAATTCTTCATCTAATGCTCTTTTCTAAATAATTTGGCAAAATGAAAATAACTATTATTTTTCTGATCATACAATTATAAAAATTAAAACTGTAACAAAGTTTAACCCCCCCCATCCAGAGATAATGTATACAATATGCCTAAAGAACTGTATCAAAAAACATTTCTCATATATTTGAAACTCCAGCTAAAATAAACCCTATAACAAAGAAATAATTATGTAGAGTATACTACAATGTGCCCTTCAAGTAAAAATCCATTGATGGAAAAGTAAATCATTTATTTTACTTCTAAAGTGTTCACCTGTGTTCTTTCAGTAATGTGTGAATGGATATATCATCCCCATCAGTAGATAACTTGATGAAAGAGATGCTATAATAAGGACAAACTATTAGTATCAGAGGTTATATTCTGTACCTCATCTAGAATAGGTTTTAATGTTACTTTCAGGTAGTGCCTTCCCACTATTTTCATCATCTCATCCAGACATCGGGTAGCCAAGGAATTTCCTCTAAAAATTGTGTTTGCATCTCTGAAATACAAATAGAAATAAGGTGAAACCAAGTGTAATAAACAAAGGCTGTAAAATCAATAATGAGGTATTTGACTTTGGTCATATATACAATTTTAGTAATTTTTACCAACCTGCTACAATTAGGATTTTCAAACTTACCAAAAACATAAAAAAATAAGTTAGCAAAAAAAAGTAACCTATATTTGAACTACAAAAGTAGCGTGTGTCTAAAACAAGTGTTAGACTATGACAGGAACAGGAAGCCATCTGATTGCTTTTAATGTCACACATGGGCATATAAGTGTGCTACATAATGGATAAGGAGGAAAAAACCCTTCTGTCCTGGTGTTTTATTTGTGACATGTGACTCATTACAATAAAGAAGCAAAGATTAGTAACAGGAAATTTTAACAATGAGTGAAAAAAATCTTTTAATTGTTAACTTTACTGTTGGTGGATACTGCTTGCTAACTTAAAGAACTGCCTTTTATTACTTGCTAAGCAGTTCTTTTAAGACCTCTATACAGAAAGAGGCTGGTCAATACAAAAGAACTGAGATTACAAAAACAATTTGGCAAATTAAGGTCCAATTTCAACAGCACATAATTAACATTTAATAAAATATAACTCTTACTGTGTATCTTTCAAGTCTAATTCAGCTACTGCAGTGGCAAAAGGAACAAGTTTATCATGGTGGAGCAGCAGTCGTACAAGGGGCAAAACAGCATCATTTTTATCTCGACATATTTCACCCAAAATGTAAGCAGATGAGGCAGATATTGGCTAGAATATAGAAAGGTAGAAAACAAGCACAAAATCAAAGAAGCATGATTAAATATTCAATCATTAGCCTTTAAAAAGTAATTCAAATATGTTCATTAATGATAACTGTTGTATAGAATAATATTTAATTTTCTAGATTTTTATCAGAGATGAAATTTGGAGCAGATATTGGTATACAGTACTCTGGTTCAGAATATATATATATTTATATATATATATATATATACATACAGAGTGTGTGTGTGTGTGTGTGTGTATATATATATATATACACACACACACACACGTATATATAGTTTTAATAAAACTTGATACTCTGAAATCTTTTCCTCATAATTTACAGAATTATTCTAGCCTTTCCATATTAACACACAAGATTTTTAAAGTACCTGAACATCTGGTGATTTTAGCAGCAAAGTTTTCAAAGGACCATAGTACTCTGAAGGAAGCACACAGTCTTCTGTATAACATATATTTAATCGAAGGGATCCCAGGTCATCAGTTTTAGATGACTTGTTTCCATTGTCTCTTGGTTGTAGCAAGTACCTAAAGTAAAAATAGAATCAATTCTATGCAATGGTAATGGGCCTCAAAGTCGGTGAGGTAAACAAACAGCTAAGCTATCAAAAAACTAAATCCAAAAAGTCAACTTAATATATAATGTTAGGATAATTCATTAAATAGCACAGTATTAATTTTCAGAGGCTTAATAGTGGCTGTCTATTGAACTAGAAAGCTAAAAATAGATTTTAATCCAGGAAAAAAAAGTACAGATAATACAAAAATCAAGATCTCAAAAGGACTGAATAAGAGTCTGATTAGCTTGCAGGTTAGGAAAAAAATAATAAAAAATGAAACACAAAATCCAACATATTATCAAAAATAACTCTTTACCAACTAAATTTAAGAAAGACACATTTGGTTGAAATAGATAAGGCATACTACAAGAAGGTATAAGTGATCTCATTTTAAAGTAAATCCTACATTGTAAAAATTTGAACTTATTTTTTAAAAGTTAGTGATTGAAGGTTTATAAATGATTTTTATATTATTAAAGAATTAACAGTACAAATATATTGAAAATGTTTTTATTTGCAAAAATCAGATTTACATGAATTTTTCCAGGTAAGTAAAAGGCAAAAAATATATATGTAAAAAATAGAGGCAGCTTTAAATATTCCAAGGAAAGAGAAGTGTTTAAAAATCAAGAGAAGTTTGTAGGACCAAAACCAGAAATCTAAGTTATTTTTAAAGACTTTCTGTCATGGAAATTTAAAAATACATACAAAAGTAAAAAGAGTAGCATACTGAACTCCCATGTACCATCACCTAACTTCAATAATTATCAACTCAAGGTTATTCTTGTTTTAGCCGTCTCTCTACTCACTCCTCCCATCCCACTCCTGCATTATTTTAAAACAATTTCCAGGTGTTTTATAATTTCATCTATAAATATTTAAGTATATATAACTATAAATATATATATAAACTTTTAAAAATCATTACTATCCAGTCAGTATGCAAATTCTCCCAAATTTAAACAGTTTTCTATGTTCTATTCAAATCCAAGTTTTATAGATTGTAATTGGTTGATAGCTTAAGTTTCTTTTAACCTATAGATACCCTCTAACCACTAAGAAATCAGGTAATTTATCTATACAATTTTCCAGACTTGGGACTGTGTTAACTCTATCTCCATGATGTCATTTAACATGTTCTTTTGTCTCCTCTGTATTTCCTGTAGTATTGTAGATAGATCTAGGGGCTGTTTAGATTCAGATTTCATATTCTGGCAAGAACATTTCATTTAGAGTGTTGTGTAGTCCCACCAAGAGGCACTAATGTCTGACTGTTTTCTCTTTTTGTGATATTAGCAATCATTAATGGCCACTGCTGAGAGTCATTAATCTGCACAGGTTGCAAAATGATAACTATGATTCTATCATCCCTCCTTCACTCATTAGCTAGAATGCTTTTTATAAAGGAGTCAGTAGTTTTGATATTTACTTTTGATGTCTTCCCCTAACAGACTAACTTGTTTAAAAATAGAAGAGAGGGGGTTTTAATAGAATTCTAGCTTTCAGAAAGATATGATAAAGATATAAAAGAGAACTAGAGAATTAACCAAGAAAAATTTAAAAGATGAAGGAATGGTAATGTAAGGAGAAGAAATTATACAGAAATTATATCACTACCCACAAAACAGGAATTCTTGTCTCAGAAGACCAACCTTCAGAACTTCTAGTCTCTGATTTGAGAAATAATGATTTAAAGAATTTGCCTATGGAAATAATTGGAAATAAGCCTATTAGCAAAAATGACTCTGAAGTGCCTCTAAGGGAAGTCTAGCTGGCTGATCCCCAAGCATCCTGATGTGGGCATCACTTTGGTCAATTTTCAACAATGCAGTGTATGTTCTGTAGCTTTGCAGACCCAGATACCTAGTTTTAACAGCACATCTCAAAGTGAACCTGAATTGCAATGATTGAGCACAGAGACTAATATATTTAAAACAGAAGGCCAATTACTAAATTTATGAAAAGAAATACGGTTGACCCTTGAACAACATGGGTTTGAACTTCACGGTTCCTGGAAGTAATCCCCCATGGATACCGAGGAAAGACTGTACAACAGTCAAATGGCAAAGAGACCCACACTTTTTTGTGACTAATACATTTTATTATGGAAATGTTAATTCACAAAAGTAGGGAGAAGAGTGATAATATTAGTAAGCAACACCCTCACCATCACGCCCATGCACTTATCACTTGGCTTCAACAATTATCACTATTTCCCATAGTGTTTCATCTACATCTCCTACTTCAACTAATACCTTTTTTTACCTGTTAATACAATTGTTTATGTTTGATCAATACATTTTTTACCTATTGGTAAGCTATTTGGAAAGCCAAATTATTTAGCAGAAGGTGCTGTGGTGAGTATAGAGACACAACACAGAGATCTAAGGAAATCTTAAGAATCTCTCAGCTAAGACAATTTTGCCAAGGAAAGAACAATACTTCTAGAACAGAATCCCCTTACCGCTTGACTGTGCTTGAATGGGCAGCAGCCACCCATGTTGGCCTCTTTGGGATACATTTTTATTCTGCCCCTTCTATTTTAACTCATGTTTTCCGTATATGGAAGGATAAAATTACTTGTGTTACAGTTAAAACCCAGCCTCCCAGGGACTGTGCCTACCCATCCTAAACAGTGTCCTCATACTCTAGTCAGGTTACAGACTCTGTTTTGGTTTGTTCTATAGAAATTATACTCAGAGGGCATCTCTAAGTCCCTTATCTCCGAATTACTGGGGGAAGGAATATGCTTTATCCCTCTGGTACTCTCATAAAGCTACAAAATACCCGCAAAATAGGTCTATAGTCCTCACATGGCACATTCTTTGCAGAGGGATTAGGGCAGTGTTATGCCAGTTATTCGTTTTTATGCATACACTGTTCTAGTATGCTCAGGAACTCCAGAAGGGCTTGCTCCTGCCACTCTTTTTAAACCTGTCTCCTTAGGTTTCTTTGGCAGGATAAGAAATTCCTATGGACAAAATACTTCACCCATGTCTACTTGAATAAAATACAGAATTTCAAAATTGCCCTACCCATTCCTTGAAAAGATCATTTTTTTAAATGAGAAGGGACCGCTCACTCAATTTTCTTTTTAATAATATTTTATAAGCAAGGGACACTCAAATCTTTGCTGACAGCTTAAAACAGAGAATATTTTTGAGTTTTAAACATATTCAAAAATATTTATGCCGAAGTACAAATTTATTATTTTACATTGGTTAAGAGCAAAAACTTTGGAGTCAAAGAGTTGGGTCCAAATCACAGCTGTATGACCTTGGGAAAACTGCTCAATCTCTCTGTGCTTGTTTCCTCACCTCTTAAATAAGGGGTAATAATAGTATCTAACTGATTTAATCCCTAAGGAGGTTATGTAAGTAAAGCACTTAGAATAGTGCCTTGTACACAGTAAATGTTATTTATAAAACATTTATATACATATAACTGTTACCATTTAAAAT
This sequence comes from Globicephala melas, assembly GCF_963455315.2. Classification (NCBI taxonomy): domain Eukaryota; kingdom Metazoa; phylum Chordata; class Mammalia; order Artiodactyla; family Delphinidae; genus Globicephala; species Globicephala melas. Next base: position 123,753,061 of record NC_083317.1, read on the forward strand.
ATATTAAATAGCTTTTCTAGTAAACGGCCTGAGGTAACCTCTAAAAATGGTTCGTTATTCACTTGACCCAGAAAACCACAAAAAATCAGGCAAATCAAGAGGTTCAAATCTTCGTGTTCACTTTAAGCACACTCGTGAAACTGCCCAGGCCGTTAAGGGTATGCATATCTGAAAAGCCGCCAAGTATCTGAAGGATGTCACTTTAAGGAAGTCATGTGTGCCATTACGTTGTTACAATGGTGGAGTTCGTAGGTGTGCCCCAGGCCAAACAGTGGGGCTGGACACAGGGTGGGTGGCCCAAAAAGAGTGCTGAATTTTTACTGCACATGCTCAAAAATGCAGAGAGTAATACTGAACTTAAGGGCTTAGATGTAGATTCTCTGGTCATTGAGCACATCCAGGTGAACAAAGCCCCCAAGATACGGCACAGGACTTACAGAGCTCATGGTCGGATCAACCCATACATGAGCTCTCCCTGCCACACTGAGATAATCCTCACAGAAAAAGAACAGATTGTTCCTAAACCAGAAGAGGTTGCCCAGAAGAAAAAGATATCCCAGAAGAAACTGAAGAAACAAAAACTTATGGCCCAGGAATAAATGCTGCAAAAAAATAAATGCAAGTAAAAGTTAAACATATATATGTAAAATAACTATACATAATGTCATTATTTATATAATTATGTACATGTAATTTATTATTTTAAAACATTGTTACAAAAATCTCAATTTAAACAATCTAAAGGAGCCCTGGTGAATTAAGCAATCTTGTATGAATTAGAGCTAAAAAGAAAAATCTCAAGATTTGTTAAGTAGAGGATATCTGGTGTGTCTGAGGTCTAGGGATACAAAAAAAAACCAAAAAACAAAAAACTCAAGTATATTTTCTTCAGTTTTTGAATGAAGTGTTTCAGTTTGAAAGAATAAGGAACAGGAAACAAAAAGAAGTTATCAACTGAAAGTGGCACTCAGTTGCTCACATGTATTTTTTTCATTCATAGTTAGACAAAAAAGCAATCCTAATGTTCTCAAGAGTCAGCAGTTTTGACAGCCCCTTAACAGAAGAAAAATCAGCATTTGAAAAATTTTAACAAGGTCTGTATAATTAAAATTGAGGTAGGCAGGCAAAAACTACAATTATTTGTGTATAATGCTGACTAATCTGGAAAATAACTGTTCAGAGGCACCTTTACTAATACTTAAATGTTATTTCTGGTTCCAGAAAGATAATCATTATCAACAGATTTTTACTAAAGATAGGAGATTAAAGATAGGTGCCAAAATTAGCAAACTACAAAACCAACTCATCTTAAAGTAAATATTAATCTAGTTTTAAATTTGTATAAAGTGCTTATATTGAAAAAAACTCCAACCATGTGTTTTATTTACTTCTTGAATCTTACTTTCAAAATTTTAAATTATAACATGAAAGGATGTTTGCATCTATTTTCTTAATGTTCATTTTGGATCATTTAGGAGGAAATTACTGTGCCAATGTGTACAATCACACAAGGGCTTTGCACATGTTAAGTTCTCTGATACTGATGTAACTGGTGAAATGAGACTGAACTAGATGATCACTAAGGTTCTCTTTATTTATACCATTACAAAACAGTGGAATACTGGTACCAAAAAAAAAAAAAAAGATGCAGAAATTCTATATGTACTGATGTGGAATAATGGCGATGACAGCAGCAATAACTATAATGATGAGAGCCTGAGTTATACCCATGGTATACCCACTTGTAACTTACTTTACATGAAACCAATTCATCCTCTAACAACTTTGGGAGGCAGGTACTGTTTGTACTATCCCCATTTGATAGCCAAAGAAAGCAAAGGCATGCAGGTGGAACAACTTGTCCAAGGTCACCCAGGTAGTTAATGACAGAGTTGGGATTTCAACCAAGGCAATTTCGTTCTGGAGTCCACACTCTTAACCACTATAAACAGTCAGCAAATACTTACTGAAGTTCTACTAAATTGAAAGTGAAAAAAAGTAAGGTACAGAATATGATACAGTATGTGTCCATTAAGGACCTAATTAAACTCAAAAACTTTTGCATAGCAGAGGAAACCATAAACAAAATGAAAAGACAACCCACAGAATGGGAGAAAGTATTTGCAAACGATGAGACTGACAAAGGATTAGTCTCTGAAATTTACAAACAGCACATGCAGCTCAATATCAAAAAAAAATAACACAATCAAAAAATGGGCAGAAGACCTAACCAGACATTTCTCCAAAGAAGACATATGGATGGCCAAGAGGCACATGAAAAGCTGCTCAACACCACTAATTCTTAGAGAAATCCAAATCGAAACTACAAGTTATCACCTCACACCAGTGAGAATGGCCATCATCAAAAAATCTACAAACAATAAATGCTGGAGAGGGTGGAGAAAGGGAACCCTCCTACACTGTTGGTGGGAATGTAAACTGGTACAGCCACTATGGAGAATAGTATGGAGGTTCCTTAAAAAACTAAAAATAGAGCTACCAGATGATCCAGCAATCCTACTCCTGGGCATATATCCAGAGAAAAACATGGTTCAAAAGGATATGTGCACCCCAATGTTCATTGCAGCACTGTTTACAATAGTCAAGACATGGAAGCAACCTAAATGTCCACTGACAGATGAATGGATAAAGAAGATGTGGTACATATATACAATGGAATAGTACTCAGCCATTAAAAAAGAATGAAATAATGCCATTTGCAGCAACACAGATGGACCTGGAGATTATCATACTAAGTGAAGTTAAGTCAGACAGAGAAAGACAAATATCATATGATATCGCTTATATGCGGAATCTTAAAAAAAAAAAAGACACAAATGAACTCATTTACAAAACAGAAGCAGACTCACAGACTTAGAGAATGAACCTATGGTTACCAGGGGGAAGGGTGGGGGGGAGGGAGTGTTAGGGAGTTTGGGATTGACAAGTACACACAGTGCTATATTTAAAACAGATAACCAACAAGGACCTACTATATAGCACAGGGAACTCTGTTCAATATTCTGTAATAACCTAAATGGGAAAACAGTTTGAAAAAGAACAGATACGTGTATATGTATAACTGAATCACTTTGCTGTACACCTGAAACTAACACAACATTGTTAATCAACTATACTCCAACATAAAATTAAAAATTTTTTTAAATGTGTACATTTGTGTAACGAATGGGAAAGAAGGATATATCCATGTTTGCCTATACTTACATAAAATATTTCCACAATCTCAAACTAGCGGCTGCCTCAGAAGAGGGAAAATGGTTAGCTGGGGGACAGGGGCAGGAGACAGACTTTTACCTTTTGAACTGTGAACGATGTGAGTATACTACCTATTCAAAAAGTCTAATCAAATTCTGTGATCTACATATGATAAAGTTAAAACTAGATATTATCAACACTAATGAGCTAGAATATTAAGATTAGAAAGAATATGCCTGGGCTTCCCCAGTGGCGCAGTGGTTGAGAATCTGTCTGCCAATGCAGGGGACATGGGTTCGAGCCGTGGTCTGGGAAGATCCCACATGCCGCGGAGCAAGTAGGCCCATGAGCCACAACTACTGAGCCTGCGCTCTAGAGCCCGTGAGCCACAACTGCTGAGGCTGCACGTCTGGGGCCTGTGCTCCGCAACAAGAGAGGCCGCAACAGTGAGAGGCCCGCGCACCGCGATGAAGAGTGGCCCCTGCTCACAACTAGAGAAAGCGCTCGCGCAGAAACGAAGACCCAACACAGCCCAAAATAAATAAATAAATTAATTAATTTAAAAAAAAAAGGAAAGAAAGAAAGAATATGCCTGAAATCCTGAAGGTAAATAAAGCGTTTCCTGAGTTTTCATGTAGTTACCATCAACCCCACAAGGGGATGCTGCAGCTCTACAATTGACAAAGGAGGCTGAGATTTAATTTGACTTAAAAGAAAACTGCATTCACATTTTTATATTTCCTTACATGCAGAGAAGTATAAATGAATTAGCAGATGTTTCTATTTCATGTTGTATAAATTTTAATACATACTTTTAGGCAGGTTACTTTTAAAATATTATTAGCAAAAAAAAAAAATCTATGGGAATAAAATTAATTTGTTTGTTAGTGTTCTTACATCCTGCCTAGGTAGTTCTACAAATTTTGCCAAATTTGGAGGGCCTCCAAATTTGGAGACCTCTTATTTAAAATAGGGCTATAATGGCACATTTCAAGTTCACTTTGAGGGGCCTTGGGAGGCACAATGACTCACATTTTATTTTGTACCAAGTAGCATGGCATATCATTTTAAAGACTTAATGAACTGAGTTCAGAAATTTTCATTTAAAAATGTATGCTAGGGACTTCCCTGGTGGTCCAGTGGTTAAGAATCCACCTTCCAATGCAGCGGATGTGGGTTCGATCCCTAGTCGGGGAACTAAGATCCCACATGCAGCAGGGCAACTAAGCCAACACACCACAACTGGAGAGCCCACGTGCCGCAACTACTGAGCCCGCATGCTCTGGAGCCCACACACCACAACTAGAGAGAAGCCTGTGCAGTGCAATGAAGAGCCCGCGCACCGCAATGAAGATCCTGCGTGCCACAACTAAGACCCGATGCAGCCAAATAAATAAATGAATAAATATTTTTTAAACAGTATGCTAATTTTATAGAAGGTGGAAGAAGATTGGCAGAGGTGAATGACAAGCCTCAAATGTTCATCAGTTTTTCATAGTGACCAAGTTTCCATCTATGGATACATTTTGAAAATTACAGCATATAAAATGAATCATAAAGACTAATAAATCTTAGATCTGCATTAGCAAGAGGTAAAAATAAAATAAAATTTTTGACACTCTAAATATCAGTCTAGGGACTTCCCTGGTGGTCCAGAGGCTAAGACTCTGTGCTCCCAATGCAGGGGACCCGGGTTCGATCCCTGGTCAGGGGAACTAGATCCCACATGTTGCAACTAAAGATCCCGCATGCCACAACTAAAAGATTCTTCATGCCACAATTAAAGATCCCGTATGCTGCAACTAAGACTTAGGATGGATGGATGGATAGATGGATGGATGGATGGATGGATAGATAGATAGACAGATAGAAAGAAAGAAAGAAATATCAGTCTACTAGGGAGAACTGTTTAAGGACAACAGAGTCCAAAGTGAAGAATGCCTGACGACACTCAGGAGAAGCAAAATCCTAAAGGCAAATGAGACTGCTGTCCACAGTAAGAAACATCTGAACACTGTTTCAACTCCTCTTCCAGGCAACTGAAACTGAGCCCTAAAAAGGGGGCCTTAAGAGGCAAATGAGAAAGGCATGCTGTTTATACTCAGTTGAAACCCAAGTCTAGCATGAGGGCTACTGGGCAACCTACTGGAAGGGAAAGGATATACACGCTTTTAAGTGCTGTAGACAGAAAAAAAACAAGAGTTTCACACTGATTCTACTAAGGAAACTAACATCAGTTTAATGTCCGAGCATTAACATGAGTTTAATGTCACTATTAGAAGTCACAAAAAGGTAATATTGTAGCCAATATTGAGCCACTAGAGCTCCTGAAAAGTGTGTTAACTGGATCAGCTCAACAACATCTAGATCCTAGGCATTTAGAACATAACATCAGAGCCATCCATGGTGCATTTCAATGGGATTTGGGGTAGGAAAATCACTGGTGAGATCCCGTAAACAGCTGAATCCCTACAATAAACATTTTGCTTTCAAACATCCACAGTTCCCATGCCCATTAATAAAGCTTCTGAACTACAGATGCTGATTTGTGATCAAGCATCTTCTCACATGGGCAACTCTTACGTAATGTTCGAAATGTTTTATATTTTTTCTTTAGAGTTAAGATTAAGTTTTTGAACATGAAAATATTCCTAGGCAATTCAGTTCTTTTCTCTCAGTACCAGAGGACAAGTCATAAAACTAATATAATTGTACTTATATTTCTGCAACAATAAATTAATGGCCAAATCAGTTAATGTTAATAACTTTGGGCTTATCCATTAAAAACTTAAAATATGCTCAAAGTAAGCATTTATTTGCATATACAGTGCATGAAAGGGGATGACCTACTATGTCGTTCACTACAATGTTTGTCTTCTTACCAGGCTTGATGAGAAGCATCATTTCTTAACACGTTCACAGGAACCTTAATCTCACCGAGGAAAACATCTTGGACCAGGTTTCCATTGTTCCACAAGTCGATCCTGAAAATTTAAAAACTGGCTTTATTTTTTGCAAACAATGTGTAAGAGAACGCACATGACCAAAAAGCTTCAAATTACTATGATTGGTATTCCAGCACTAATTTACTGTTCTGGGTACTTCTGCCATAAGCATCTTTGCCACAGACATCTTTGCCTCAAGCACTTTTTGCCGCAAACATTTTCACCACATAACTAATTGGTCAAAGGCAATTTTGTGATAAAAGATAAAATAAAATAAGAGAGACATTAAAAAAGACACAAACATAAAAAATAAACAACAAAATTAAAAAGACTTTATTGCAAAATACAAAATTTATTTGAACACATTCAAAATGTGTGTAAATTCATGGCAATGCTGTGCAAATACTGACTCTATTTTGTGGGCTGTACCCAAACGCTTATCTTCAAAGTCTTTCGTTCACAGTATTTCACATGTTGTTTTTGTTTCTTGATTTGTCTCCTCATTCAGCATTGCACTTTTTTCCTAAAATTTCTTCCTTCGTTAAGACAGGTATGCGTTTCCAGACACTAGGATGCATATTGGTTTCTGAGTTTTGTACTGAAGCCTCCACACTCTTGTTTGTTCTTGCCATAGTGTCACATGTCTGCTGATGGATGCTTCGAAGTTCTATGCGAAATGTGGCTTTGCCTCTGTGCCTTTCAGGCCCTCAGCCTCTTTCTCCTCCAATGAGGTGTGTTTCCAAATAAGAAACCAATTCTTGGGGCAAATCACCGTCACTTGTCTGCTCAATGAAGCTATCAATAACGTCGATAACCAGGAGAAATGCTAACACATTTCAACCAGTTGAAACCAACTGTCAACTAGTTATTTTATTTTTCACAGCAAAGCTGACTTATGGCCAATTAGTCATGTGGCGAAAATGTCTGCGGCAAAAATGCCTACGGCAAAGATGCTTGTGGCAAAAGTACCAGACATAATTTTACATGCTTAAAAACAAGAGATGTTAGCATTGTCTTATACCTCACTATCTAAACTAAAAAAGCAGAATACTGCAGTAGCTTTTACTTAAAAGCATAGAAAGTGACTATCTTAAATAATCTAAAAGAAAGCACTTAAGTTTCTTAGTTTCAAAGTCTACACTTTATTTTAACCTGTAAAAATAAGGACTACAGAGTTCCTTTTTTGCTTTTGAGAAAAGAAACCAACACAAGACTACAGTTTCTTTCTCAATTAAAACCAGTTAATATGTAAAGATAGGTGATTTAGAAAAATACATTACCTGATCATTCCAAACATGTGATTAATACACCCTTTAGATGAACACACTGTTAACACCACACCTATACATGCATTTACAAAACTTTCCCCTCCCAAAGAGCATAGATATTTAAGACCTAGGAAATAGCACAAACTTCAAACACATGCACCTGTTGAATCATCTTACAAGACTTCTTACCTCACTGAAATTTCTGTTAGACAGCAGATATGTTAAGAAGAATAAAAAAATTATTTCTAAATTGGCTAATATATAATTACTTTTCTATATATTCTTTGCATTCATTATGCTATGATTTAGAAATTTACGGAGCAATTAAATTTGGGAAAAACTAAAAATATAATAAAATAGGTGAAAATTAGCTCATTTTCTTTTTAAAATAAATACACCTTAACTATTAGTACAAAGAAATCGGATTTTGAAAAGATTATTTGGATTTAAATTAGATGCACATTCCTCTAAGTTTCATCGATTAAGTTGCTAAAGAGAATTCTGTTAAGCTTGAGTCACCTTTTACAGTTAAATTTAGGATTTTCTTTTAGCACAGAACATAGCAATTCTGTAAAACCCAAGACACATACCTAATTTCCAGCTTTTCAATGTCCTCCTCTTCTACCTGAAACTGGGACTTTCTGGTGTAACTACTGGATCTGGTTACCTATAAACAAAATATTTTAGTAAAAAAAATTTTTTAATATCTTTTTCTTACATGAACTTTAAAAAACTATCATCCCTAAAATGTTCGACTGTGTATATTATAAACAGAGGAAAGTGCCTAAGTAATATTTTACCCAAAAGATAAATACAAAAACAGCTATGGAAAGTAGCAGAGTGGCAAGAATAAGGTGGCAAAAAAAAAATCAAAATCAACCTTACCTCCATACCCTTCCTTATCAACTCAATCTATGGCAACACTGGGTTCTCTGGCTCATATGTAATCTCTTGGTGACTCAGAGTAAAAGTGTTCTATTTCAGGGAAGCTGCATAGGCTAGGAACTGTCTGAAGACCTTCCCACATTTCTCAAGATACCAATGCCACCCGTACACTTCCTTCTCACATTTTTACCAAAAACATCAAGGCCGTTGGCAGGAACTTCCTCAACTACTGTCCACCTGAACATGTCCGTTCCCACACAGGCCTGTTTACTCGATGAGTATTCTCATCCTCTTCCAAACAAGACGATGAGATGATCCTCCTCTTTTCTAAGACTGCTCCGTCCCCACACAGTATGCAGTAATAAGCACGCAGTAAACATGCAGCAAGCATTCGATCTATTTTAATTACAGCTTTCTTGACCAGACTGTTCACCTCATTCAAGTCTAAGAAAAATTCTCCCCTTAAATTATGGTCTTCCTATCTCTTTCCTTTCACAGACAAATATCTCAAAACTGTTACCCATCCTTACAGCCTCCACTTCCTCACCACCCACTCACTAGTTACTCACTGCAGTAACTCCTTATAATCCGGCTTCCTCACAGATCACCCTCCCCAAACCCCTCTCTTAATCATCAAGTCTGATGATGAAATTCTTAGCTCTCACCTTCCTTGACCCCTTTATCTGGACAAGTGACCATACAACCATACTCCCTTTTCCCAGAGCTACTCTGGTCTTTTGAGTTTACCCAGCACTATCCTGGCTACCTTCTGCTCTCTTTGCTTCTTCCTCTGGTACTTCTTCCTCAGAACCTATAAATATGGGTTTTCTCCAGGGTTTTATATTTTATTTTGCTCTACATACGTACTGCATAGTGCTGTTCAAAGTGCTTTCACATCCATTATCTCTTTTATTCATCAGAACACTGCCCTGAAGCAGGCAGGGCTAGATTTATTATCCTCATCTTGAAAATGAGGAAGCTGAAGTACAGAAATTAAGAGACATACTCAAAGTCAAATACATAATATGTGGCAGAACTAATCTTCTTCACTTTTTTCCTTTATTGTATACCTCTACTCCTTTGGCTTTCTTTCCTGACTTGCTGTAAGCAATTCCTGATTCTTTATCTACAACCATCACCCATCACAGTCATGAACTTCCTATGGGAGGATTTTACATATCTGAGTCCAAGCTCATTATGCCCCAAACTGAACCACTTATGTTTTCCTTCTTAACTTTTCTATTTTTCCAGATTTGAAATCATGAAGACAACATTTGACTCCTCATTTTCTCTCTTCTTCTATAACCAATTTGTTATCTCGCCATCTGCAGTTTCTTTCTCATCCATCTCTTCCTCTCATTTCCATATTACTTCTCTTGAATCAGAGCCCCCCCTTTCTGCTTTTTCCTTTTTTAAAAAAACACCTAAGCTACAACAGTCTCTTGATCTCTGTTCTCTCTCTCAGCCATCTGGCCCACAGATCATGGTTAATTCTTCCCAAAACAGTGCATTACTCATTACTTCCAGGTTCAAAAACATTCAATGGCTAACACAGCACTTCAGCCTGGCTCTCAAGGCCTTTCATTAGTTGGTCCTACTCTTATCTTTTTAAGCTCAGTTCCCATTATTCCCTTTTAGTCAAATCACTACTTGCTACTCTTTGGACATAACTTTCTGCTTTTCTGTCTCTATGTCTCTGCTCAAAATGTTCCTTCTCTAATACTCTTTCCTCTGGCTTAACTCACCTAGAGCAGAGCTACCCAGTATCTACTACTGCATTTTACTGCTGAGTGTATGCACACACGTGTACGCTTTGGGTCTCCTGCTCTCACTAGAGCACAGAGATTGGACTTTTATCTTTATAATCAACTCAACAAAGGGCCCTTTGAATGAATGGTTCAAGGCCTAATATGTATGCTTGCATATAGCAAAGAGGTCAGGTCTTGACTGTCAAAGGACCATCTGCTTGCTGCTGCAAGTCGCCCCTTCTTGGTTTTCTCCAGGCTAGATGTAACAGCCATTTGTAAGTACAGAACAACTGAACTGAGCAAGTCCTGAGCCGGGAAATGGGGCGTCTCACACTGGTGCACTTTCTTTTGTTTTCTTTCTTCCTTGCCTCCACCCCCCCCAATTCCTCCTACTTCAATCTTGGCATTTCTTCAACTGTGTTCCCTTTTTAAAGTACAGTAAGCAGGCATGGCTAGATGTGCCCTCGCTCTTTTCACTTTGAAACATCAAGAAAAACACACACAAAAAGAAGGAAAAGCACAAAATGTAACTCTTTTTTTCAAATCTTCCTTACATGGTAATCTCAACTGCAACATATTCTATGGGTAGAACACAATCTTTTAGAATACAGTTTGATTATTTTTGTTTTTTTCCTATAGTTTCTAATAATATGAAAAAGCATTTATTTAACAAATGCTCCACAGTAGAGAACTCCAAAGCACTGTATTTTGGGCAACTTCAAGGCAGCTGAAGTTCTCTAAGAAAATAAGCATGTGTCCACAGAGTGATTTAGCTAAAAAGAACTTAATAATAAGGCCTTAATCATATAATAGTTTATAGTCTTGAAGCATTTTCACATTTGAACCTCCTAAAAACGCTGAGTTAGGTAGGGATGCTACTGTTTTCTCTTACAAAATTATCCTTTCACAAGATAAGAAATTTGAGTCTCCCATGTAGTGATTTGTTCAAACTCAACTGGGACCAGAACCCAGATCTACCAAGTGATATCGTACTTATTTAACTAGTGGTTTTCAAATAATATTCTGCAGAAGAGTCCTGGGGCCACTGCATGTTAGGTCAGGGGCTGGATAAGGTAGGGTTCTGTGTGAAGGGGGTTGTGATATTGAGGATGACTGAAGAGTAGGTGTGGTCCTAGACTTCCCCATCTTCAAATCAATCACAGCTCTGCCGTTATTTGTTTTATGCACTGGGCCTCTACTGTGTTACACTGTGGTTCTACTGCTTAGAAATGCTTAGTTGCATTAGTTAATAAAATTATGACTATGGCCAGAATTTGAAAAAAAGAAGTAAATCAGCATTCAATATTCAATGTTAACATTTAAATAAAACAAAATGTTACCTCAAAATAAAAGATTTCATTAAACTGCGGATTGCTTGTTTTCTTCTTTACTTTTGTCTTCTTTTGGTCATTCCTGTTCCAATGTGGTAGAGTTTTACCTTGTAGAACTTAATAGTACACAATTATAAAACATGCTATTTCCAACCAGGGAGCCTGACCTCTTTCTGTTTAACTGTTAAGATGACTCGGGGAAGGCAGTAGCTTTAAATATTACTTGGGGGAAAAAAACTGAGGTGTCTCTAAAACTTCAAATCAAAGAACACACAAATTTTGTATATCTGATATATGCCAAGATTATATTATTCTATGGCTATACTAGATTGACTGCCAAGCTTACTTCAGGGGTTTTTAATAACACATTCGATTATACAAGCAACTCGAAATAAATGGTAGAAGGAAGACAATGAGATTCAGAGTACCTTTATCTATGCTGAAAACTACCAGAGGAACACGAAAAGCATTCTTAGTTTACTTCTTGGGCTTCAGCCACAATGTGGCTTTTTAAAAAAAACTTTTAATTTTGAAATAATTACAGATTGAGAGGAGGTTGCGAAGAAATGTACAGGGAAGTCCCATGTAACCTTTCCCCAGCCTCCGCCAATGGTAACATCCTCCAAATGACAGTACAATATCAAAACCAACAGTGACTTTTTAAAACAAATTCACAAGCCAAATAATTTCTATCTGTACATTACTAAGCAATTACACTAAAGGATCTATCAGGTATTGATTATAAACAAAAACCAAAACCAAAAACAGCTCAACTAGATTAAACATTTTTAACACACAAAACTCAATCCCTCTGATAGTATGAATGTTATAGGATTGAGTATCTGCTTTTAGCAAACAGGTCAGGTTTATATTTTTAAATATAAAACCATCTATAATAATAATAGGATACTATTGTTTGAGAACCCAATAAGTACCAGGCATGGTGCTTTACATACATAGGGACAAATACATTTTTCAAAGTGACTTACTGGTGATTTTCTAAAAAATAAGAATACATAGCTTGGGGTTGGGAAGAAGAAGTGCATGTCTATGTGTATATACATGTGCTTGTGTAGAGGGAATAGTATGCTCTTTGTTTCCTGACTCTAAACCTTCAAGTTGTAGACAAATTTCAGACTAGCCAGGCTCTGAAAGAAACCATAATGAAATTATAAAACAGAAAATACTACAAAGTGTGATAGATTTTCCATAAGTTATCGTAAGTAATTAACATCAATGATACAGTGCACTTCACCATGTTCTGGTACTTCAGCAGTTTGTCTACAGCTTGGAATTCTCTCTGTACAGCACAGATGCCATGAGAAAAAAGGTATTTTTAGTCCTGAGTTGTTTTCCAGATAAAAATATAGAAATTCCTTTGCTATTTTGAACTAGCATTTATTAAAACAGGATTCTACCTGCAATAAGATCTAAGACATTTGAAACTAGGAAGGCTGATGATGAATGAAGGTCAGGTTTATGTTTTAAAGTACACTTTAACTACTATAAAACACAGGTTGCTCCCCATAGCCTAAGAGTCTGGCAGATTTGAAATGGCACTCATTTTCTTTTATAAAAATAGGAGTTGGTTGTTTGCAAGTGAATAATAGAACTAACTGAAGATTTTTCTTTCAAAGCATTCGTTACTTTGTGTCATAAATAGCTATTTAGCAAGTTCTCTTAGAACTTTAATTTTGTAATTGTTAAACTTTAAAACTTAAAAATCTGATACTAATTCAATAAGCATTACCTAGAAGGGCCCACAAGAGAAACTGTTGCATAAGGGTCACAGCTTTGTCCATTTATGAGAGGCAACCCATGGCATGCCTTGACACTAAGGAAGAATAAAGAAAAATTAACGTTATTATATTCAAGTTAAACAACATAAAACATTTATATTCAAGTTAAACAACCTAAAACATTATCTTTAAATACGAATTAATACATTCAAAGGGTTAAAATTGTTTTCCACATGTCTGAAGTTGTATGCCTATATACCACCTACCCAAACATATGTACATATGCATTTATTTACTTTTGCTGTATTTCCAAATAGGACTAAACCACCACAGCCAGTACTGAGACTACCAAATAATATTTGGATATACACAAGGTCTATCCAACAAGGTACACGCTGTGGTTTGATAATAACATTAAAACTACTGTGGCTTCTAAAAAGGAAAAGAAAGCTGTGTGAACCTTAAAGGAGACACTACAAACCAAGTCACATCTGTGGCATCATATCCTCTGCTAAAGCATGAATGAGAAACAAGGAAACAACTGTGGTTTCCACTTAAAATCTGATTCATAAATAAAGGGCAAGCCACATACAGTTCTGCAGCCTCTTATTCTGACTCTCAGTAACAGCTCCTGCATCATTCTGTAGAAAAAGTTTTAGACCATAAAAACCAAGGTCATCTCATCCACTCCATGACAACAGTCATTGGTATTTACAGAGAACACAGAATCTGACTTAATGACCTGCTCCTCAAATTTTCTCTTTATTGAGTTCACGAATTTAGTTTAGCAGCTAAGGGTGTACATCTCCCAGTGCCTACAAGAAACTCATGAGTGTTAGTGAAAAGTATTCTTTGTTGAAAGATGTGGGCTATTGAGCAACATCCTAATTTCTCTCCACAACCCACAGATCATATACGTGGGTGAGGTGCAAATGGTGTGCTGCCGAGTAAAGAAAGAAATGATAATATGACTCATTTCTATTAAATTGGGTATTAAAAATCAAATTTAAAAAATTTCTGAAACTAACCGAAGAAAGTACAGGCCAAGATAACAATTCTGATTATTGATGTCAGGCCTGGGTACAGTCAAATTTTCCCACTGTACATACTGTTTGAAATTTACACTTCTCAGGCTAAACCTCAAAATGATACCCATTTTGATATAGTATGTGCAGTTTACTATTTATTTTCACAAAATGCATCAAACTCTCACAACTGCCTTTAAGAAGGGTATCATCATGCATTTTTAAAGAAGAAAGTAAGGTTCAAAAAGCTTACGTGAGAAAGTAACAAAATAAGGCTAAAGAGGTAATACAACTTGTAAGAAGTGGGCCGAGACTCAACTTCTACTTTCTTAACCCCATTTCTAAAATTTAAGTCCTCCTACAGTCCCACTGTGCCTGAATATAGTGTATTACTTTCCTTCTAATACCAAATTTATCTCATGTAAACACTAATTATGTAAAATCTTAATCATAAAAATTCACTACAGTTTTATGAGGTATAAAAACACTGAGAGGACTTCCCTGGTTGCACAGTGGCTAAAAATCCGCCTGCCAGCGCCGGGGACATGGGATCGAGCCCTGGTCCGGGAAGATGCCGCAGAGCAACTAAGCCTGTGCGCCACAACTACTGAGCCTGCGCTCTAGAGCCCACGAACCACAACTACTGAGCCCGCGTGCCACAACTACTCAAGCCCGCGTGCCACAACTGCTCAAGCCCACGCACCTAGAGCCCGTGCTCCGCAACAAGAGAAGCCAACGCAATGAGAAGCCCGTGCACTGCAACGAAGAGTAGCCCCCACTCGCCGCAACTAGAGAAAGCCCACGCGCAGCAACAAAGACACAACACAGCCAAAAACAAACAAACAAATAAATATATGTTTTAAAATAAAATTTTAAAAAAATGAGAATAATGGGGACTTCCCTGGTGGCACAGTGGTTAAGAACCTGCCTGCCAATGCAGGGGACACGGGTGTGAGCCCTGGTCCAGGAAGATCCCACATGCCGCGGAGCAACTAAGCCCGCGGGCCACAACTACTGAGCCTGCGTGCTGCAACTACTGAAGCCCACGCGCCTAGAGCCCATGCTCTTCAACAAGAGAAGCCACTGCAATGAGAAGCCCACTCACCGCAATGAAGAGTAGCCCCCGCTCGCTGCAACTAGAGAAAGCCCATGAACAGCAATGAAGACCCAACGCAGCAAAAAATAATGAATAAATTAAATAAATAAATTTATTTTAAAAAAAGAGAAAAATGCTGTTCAGTATACAAACACTTCTATAAGAATACCCACAAACCAAAAAAGCAATACCCACAGTCCAAAAGTGTGAGTCTATAAAAAAAAATCAGAAGTACTCTTAATTTTTAAATCTAAGTATAAAAATTGGGTTTTCTAACACACAAGTAGTATTATTAAATACATATTATTTTATTTGCTACGTACGTTATGAAATAATTTTCCTAATTACCTAGGATACAACTATTCTTCTAGTTGGTAAATCAAGCAATTTCACATCATAAACCATGGATAAGCAGAAAACGAATGTTAAAATAACCTTAGTATGCTAAATTATCTTATATTTTATTTATATGTGACACATAATGTATTTGATATTGACACATTTTTTAGGAATTACAAAGGAAAATAAGTTTAGTCCAAACTTGTTTATAATACAGAATGATCTGATTGTTTTCCTTGGATTTTTTTTTTTTTTAAACTAGAAGACAAATACTAACTTCTACATACAGGAGTACATAGTACAGGGAGTAACAGGGAACAGATTTATCCTCCCACCTCAAACACTTAAAAAAAAAAAAGGGTAGTATCAGCAGCTCAGGACAGTGATCTCTGATGGGGGGAATAAACAAAGTGAGCCCTCTAACTGTCCTAGCCTACTGTTAGATGGTCTCCCTGAGAAGAAAGAAAGGGCTGTCAGCTGGGGAAGGCCAAAGTGACTAGAGTTCCCAGGGCAGAGTACTGGAGGAAAGAAAGCTGCACAGAAAGAAAGAAACCTCCAGAGAGCTACAAAAGAACTGGCCCCCCGACCCACCCATACCCGGAGTCTCCAGCTGAGTGCTGATAAACATATACATGTGAGGAAACTATCTGAGGCTGGGGAAAGAACCATTAGAAAAGAGCAGAGGGAACAATTCCAGAAGCCCACAAATGACTAGCAAGAGATCCCAAGGGCCACAGTAAAAAGCTGGTAATTATGGGTGCTGCCTCAGTAGTGGGAAAATATTAGCCCCAGACTAAAGGCCACTCTTGTTCCATCTAACAAAGCTTATAAGCAAACCACAAATGAACCAAACTATTTCCAAGTAACTAAGTCTTCAAGTATATTCATAGGAATACAAAAATATCCAGCAACTTCACAATATCTAGCATCCAATAGAAAATAACCAGGAACACAAAGAATCAAGAAAATACAACACATGATCAAAAAGAAAAACAAATCAATAGTAACAGATCCAGAAATGACACAGTTGATAGAATTAGTAGACAAGGACATAAAAAAAGTTATTATAACTATATTTCATATGTTTGGTAGAGACACAGAAGACATTAAATTTTGAAAGTGTACAAGGTTTGACATGAAAAACACTGAGTGGCATTAACAGAAGATTAGATACAGCAGAAGAAAAGATTAGTAAACATGAAGACAGAGTAACAGACACATCACATAGTTATGTAAATGGCCTAAGCATGCCAATTAAAAAGGAGAGATTTTCAGATTGGACAAAAAAAATTATACACTGACTTTAAAACTCCTTTAAATATAAGATAAAATTAAGTTAAAAGTAAAGAAAGTGGAAAAATATAAACCATACTAATACTGATTAAAAGAAAGCTGATTTAATGGGTAATGACAAACCAAATGTCCATTAGCAAGGGTCTAGCTGAATGAATGATAGTATCTATAGGATGGAATTCTATGTAGTTGTCAAAAAGAATGAGGTAAATCTCTATTCCCTAATTACTCTGATATGGAGTGATCTTCAGGATATATTCTTAACTGAAAAAAGAGGAAGTTACAGAACTCTATACTCTGTGTAAGAATGGAGTGAGAAACATGAATATATTCTAATTTTTATTTATACATGTGCATATATTTATTTGCTTATACTTGTAAAAATACTGGAAAGAAAGGCCAAAACTTTTAAATATAGGAATTAGTAGGGTAGAGGACTGGGAATGGACTTGTTCGAAGATACCTTTATATAGTTTTGAGTTTGGCAACATAGTCAACTTTTATATTTCAAAAGTGAGATTAAACTCAAGAAATAACCCTTACAAAGTAAACAAAAACAAACCTGAGAAACCACTAAAAAAAAAGGGAATTAGTTCAAAGGACTAGAGCACAGTATTTGATTCTATATCCTTAGTGATATATTCTATATTCTTAGAACAAACAGCAGTAAGACCTCTAAAACTTCATTCAGTAACCTAATTATCAGTGGTCATACTGGTATTATTATTTTGAATCTATTGTCTATATCTTCGAAGATAATGTAAATAAATAATTATGTTAAGTATTTATGTAAAGTTAGGGATTAAGATTTTCAATGTTAGAGGAAAGAGATACCAGTATAAAATCAAAGTTAGATTTAAAATCTTGTAATATTAAATTAAGAAACATGAAAAAAAGGAAGAAGGCAAGTAAACCAGCCAGCCAGGCAGCCAGAGTGGCTATATTAATATCAAAGCAGATTTTGCAACAAAGAATATTACCAATATTAGAATAAAGAGGGTTATTTTATAATAATGAGTTCAATTTATCAAGCAGACATAAAAATCCTAAATGTTAAGTCCCTATTATAGCTGTAAAACAAATGAAGCAAAAACTGATAGAACTGCAGGGAGAAACTGACAAATCCACAAATAGTTGGCGATTTCAACACCCAATAAAGCAATTAAGAATGAAAGTTTAAACAATACTGTCAACCAACCTAACATAATTAACATTTATAAAAAACAGTGTATCTACCAAAAGCAGAAAACACTCTTCAAATGCACACAAAACATGTACCAATATAAACTATATTTTGGGGACAAAAAATAAGTTTTGGTAAACTTTAAAATATTCAGATCATACAAAATATGTTGACAACAGTGGAATTAAATGAGAAATCAGCAACAAAAGGTATCTGGAAAATCCTCAAATATTTGGAAACAAAATTAACTTACCTCTAAATAATCCCATGGGTCAAAAAATAAAAGAAAAATTATAAAGTATTTTTAAATGAATGAAAATGAAAACTCAGTATATCAAAATTTGTGGGATCCAGCTAAAGTAGTACTTAGATGAAAATGGACAGCACTAAGGAAAGAAAGATTTCCAATCACTGACCTCAGCTTCAATCAAAAGAAACTTTAAAAAGAAGAGCAAGTTAAACCCAAAATAAACAGAAATAATAAAAGTGAAAATCAATAAAAGAGAAAACAGAAAATATATAAAAACAATAAAATCAAAAGCCATTTCTTTAAGAAGGTCATTAAAATTGATAAACCTCTAGCTACACTGATAAGGAAAAAAAAGAGTGAAGACACAAATTACCAACATTAGGATATCACCATGAAGTCTACACATATTAAAGGGATAAAAAGGAATAACTGAACAACTTTATACAAAGAATTGTACAACTCAGATTAAATGGTCAAATTCCCTGAAAGATACAAACTACCAAAATTACTGAAAAAAAAATTTTTTTGAATAATTATGTATCTATTAAAGAAATTGAATTCCTGGTTAAAAACCTTTCCAACAAAAAACAAAACAAAAACATTCCAGGCCCAGATGGCTTCACTTGTGAATTCATATATTAATCATATAAAAAATAAACTACATCAATTCTATAGAAACTCAGAAAATCGAAGAGGAGAAAATACTTCCCAATTCATTCAAAGAGACCATTAATATCCTGATTCCAAAACCAGACAAAGACATTACAAGAAAAGAAAAGTACAGACCAATATCCTTCATGAACAGAGATGCAAAAATCCTTAACAAAATTTCAGCAAATCAAAGCCAGCAATACATGACAATATTAACACAACATGACCAAGTGGACGCTGGCTTAACATACAAAAATCAATCAACAAGATTCACCATATTAACAGATGAAAATAAAAAAAGCATAAGATCGTTTGAATATCCATCCCTGATAAAAATTCTCAGCAAACTAGGAACAAAAGGGAACTTTCTCAACCTGATGAAGGATGGCTAACATTGTACTTACTGGTAAAAAAACTGAAGGTTTTCCCCCTAAGATAAGGAATAAGACAAGGATGTCTGCTCTCACAACTTCTACTCTGGTACTGGAGGTTCTGGCCAGCACAATAAGGTAAGAAGCAGAAATAAAAGGTATCCAGACTGAAAAGGAAGAAGTAAAACTCTATTCATAGAGGACACAATTGTCTATGTACAAATTCAATGGAATCTATTTTTCAAAAGCTAGTCGAACTAATAAGTGAATGTAAGAAGGTTACAGGATACAAAACAATTTTTTAAATTTCCATATAGTAGCAACAACCATATATTCAATTTGTCTCAAGTTTCTCTCCTCAGGTTCTTTCCCTCAGCCTGTTTCTCTAATATAAAGATCACTGCCTGGACTTCAAGTCACTCTGTACCTATCTAATTTTTCTGTTTTTCTCTCCAAATTTCTTGACCTCCCCACTCACTCCTCACCCTACTGAAACCCAGTTTTTTCTGCATTTGTCATTCTATGGACAGTCTCCTCATTAAGGTCCCCTGAGTGTCAAATGCTATCCATATTTTTCAGGGCTCCTCTCACTGGACTTCTTAGCTGCATGCAATATTCCTGATCACTCTCTCCTTGAAACGCTCTTCTCTCTTGGTTTCCTTGACCCTCACTCTCCTAACTTCCCTCATGTCACCTATCTGTCTCCTTCATGTTTTCCTCACATGTTTTTCTACGTCTACTGCTGGATTTGCTCTCAGTCAACTGCTCTCTTTATGCTACATAACCTCCCTTAAGCCTACTTCTATCACATCTATTCTTATGGCCACAACTACCATCAACCATACATTTCTATATGAGATCTCACCACAGAGTTAAAGATTTTTATATCTAAATGCCTGATGGAAATCCCTACCTAGATGTTCAAGAGCAGCTAAAACTCAACTCATTACCATCTCTTATTAAAGCAGCTTCTCTTCCCGTATTTTCTCTTCATTGTGTATACCACCACCACCAAGCAACACAATCTAGAAATCTACAGCCACACTTAAATTCTCCTTCCTCCTCACTTTCTATATCTAATCAATCAGTAAGTTTCAGTGATTCTGCTCTTTAAATATTACTTCATCTGGCCTCTTTTCTCACATCTGCAACTGTTGCTCTGGCACAGAAGCCATCACCTCTGACCTGGATCACCCTAACACCCTTCAAATTCACCTTTCTATACTTACTGCTGTCACAAATCTGATCTTTCTAAAATGCAAATTTGTCCATACTCTATTGTCTACAATCTTCCAATAGTTCCATAAGCTCATGTAAGTTTTATAAGGTCAGATGGTACATAAGTGGCTCTTAAGATCTAGCTCCAGCCTATTTACCAATTTCTGACCAATCTTTGACTCAAGGTTCATATATTAGGCAACATCAAACTGCTTTTAATTATACACACACACACACAACACCATGCTGTTTCTCGCCTCCATATTTTTGCCTATACTATTCTTTCCTTCTGGGGAAAAAAAAAAAAACCTCACTTTTTCTAGGCAAGCTACTTTCTCTTCATCCGTTAAGAAGACAGTGTTACCTTTCGTCATTTAATTGTTTTAAAATTTATTTAGTGCCTATTAAGTGCCAGATGCTGGAGCCATGAGGTGAATAAGACAAACATGGCCCCTGCACTCATGGAGCACAGAGTCTACCTGAAGAAAGAGATAACAATCAATAAATCAAAAATAATAATAATTAGAAATAGTGGCAAGTGCTATGGAAGAAAAAGAACAGGGTACCCTATTTCAGAGTAAGTGATATTTAAGTTGAAACTTAAAGGACAAGAATGAACCAGTTAGAAGAAGAATGGGCATAACGGCATTCCAGGCAAAAGGAAAGGCAAATGTACATCTCTGAGCTGGAAGAGTAATGTCACATTTGAAGAAGTGAGAGAAGGCCAGCAAGCATATGAAGAGGAAGCACGCCACAAAATGAAATCAAAGAGGCAGGCCGGGTCACTGGTTCTTATGGGCCACGGTAAGGAGATTGGATTTTATTCTAAAAGCACTGCAAAAATCACTAAGTGCTTAAGCAGGGGACTGCCATGATCTAGTTTATGTTTCAGAAGACTGCTCTGGGCTGCTTATAAAGAGAATGGATTGCAGACTGGAAGACCAGCTAAAAGATTATTGAAATAGTCAAGGTAAGAAATGATTGGTGGTTTGAAATAAGGAGATGTCAGAAAGTATTATGAAAAATTAGAAAATTCAAGAAAAATTTTTATAGAATCAGTAAGAAATAGATCCAATCTTGGGGGACAGAGAGGAGAAAAGATTTTAAGTGACTCCCATATTTCTGCCTTGAGCTATGGGGAGGAGCTGGACAGATACAAGAATCAATACTGCAGCTTTAAATGTGTTAAATTTGCAATGCTGTGAGACATCGAAGGTAGGCTGACATGTAAGTCTGGAGTTAGAAAAAAGACCTAGGTTGAATGCATAAGGTGTACACAATTTTTTAAAAACGTTTTATTTTGCAATAATTTCTGACTTCCAAAAAGTTGTTAAATAATATGCAGAGTTCCTGTATACCCATCCCCCAATGTTAACATTTTGTGTAATCAGAGTAGAATTATAGAAGCAGGAAACTAACATTGATACGATGTTAGTTAATAATAACAAGTTGTATTTAGCTGTCATGTCTCCTTAGTCCCCTCCATCCTAAAACAGTTCCTTACTTTTCCTGCTTTGTCCCATGATCTTGCCAGTACTGGCCAGTTATTTTGTAGAATATTCCTTAAATTGAACTTGTCTGATGTCTGTTCACGATTACATTGAGGTTATGTGTCTTGATATCCTTCTCAATGCAAATTAACAGGAGGTACTGAATGTCTCATTATCAGTGACATTAACTTTGATCACTCAGTTAAGATGGTACTTATCAGACATCTCATAGGGTTATTCTTTGAGACTATGCATATATGCTGTTTGTCATTACACTTATGCTCACTTAGCATCTCTAGATGATTCGTCCCTGCACTAATTATTATTGTAGTGTTTGCTAATAGTGATGTTTCTATTTCCATCACTTGTCCTATATTCATCAATAAGGAAAAGCAGTCCTTTCTCTCCCATGTATTTACTTAATTGTTACATCAGCATTGGCTCATGGATATTTATTTTATTCTACAGGTTTTAATCCATTATTATCATTATTTATTTTGATGATCAAATTGTCCCACATTTGGTTATTTGGAGCTCTTTCAAGTTGACTTCAACATCCTTTCCACATGCCCTCATTATTTTCTGAGCAATTCCGTACTTTCTGATTCCATAGATTCTGTGGGCTCATCTTGTATTTTTCTCTGCCCAAACCCAGAAACTAGTCACTGCTAAAAAGACAAAACAAAACAAAACAAAACTCCTCCACGTTCTTTTTATTGGAGCAGTTCTATTACTGTAGCCATTGGCCACATTTAGCTATTTAAATTATAATTAATTAAAATTAGATAAAATTTAGCTCTTTAGTTGCACTAGTCATATTTCAAGTTTTCAATAAGCCACACAAAGCTAGTGGCCACCATATTGGACAGTTAAGACATAAACATTTTCATCATCACAAAAAGATCTAGTGCCTAGTGCTGACTAGAGAATGGTATTTAGAAATCAAGATATGGGTGCTAAGTATGCTCATTGCTACTGGGATGACACTGTTTGCAGGCCTTCTCAGTGAACACTCAGAGCTAGTATATACACGTATACACACACACACACACACACACACACACATCTATTAGACAATCTTACTTTGAAAAGTCTGCATTCAAAGGAGAACAGAGAAATGGGGATGGTAGCTGGGAGAGGGGGCTGGAGATGAGGTCTGGGAAGGCATGTCTTTTCGAATGGAAGATCCTAGAACATGTTTACACGCTGGTGAGAACAATCCAAAAGAGCAAGTAAAGCTGATGAAACAGAAGAAGGGATAACTGAAGGAGCAAAGTCCTTTGTAGGGGAAAGAGAAAGAATCCAGAGTTCAGATGGAAGAATTCACTCCCAACAAGAAAAGGAGCACCTCATCGACTAAAACATAAGGACAAAAAGATGGAGGCCAATACAGGTTTGCAGAT
This sequence comes from Globicephala melas, assembly GCF_963455315.2. Classification (NCBI taxonomy): domain Eukaryota; kingdom Metazoa; phylum Chordata; class Mammalia; order Artiodactyla; family Delphinidae; genus Globicephala; species Globicephala melas. The sequence continues at coordinate 123,776,512 of NC_083317.1, forward strand.
TTGGATTCAGGAAGATGTGACCAATTTGCAGTCTGTAGTGATGGAGAATCTTATAGGTGTATTAGAGAAGCACAGTAAAACTCCATGATAGTTGTAAGTATCCAAGTGAGGTTTGTGATCATGAATTTAAAGTAAAATTAGTCTTTCTGTGTGATTTTCTCCAGCAATATTCAGGTGCAGACTGAACACAGAAGAAGTTGAGTTCATTCATATAAAAGGGATATAAATATAAAAGGAAGAGAAGATCAGGGGAGTTCAGGGAAACTGTAAGAAAATGACTATGGCAACAGATCATAGAAAAAGACCTAGAAGAAAGTAAAAATAGGAGCAGGTAAGAATGTGGTAGAGATTAGTGGATGGAGGTCTTACTGAAGTTCAGGAAATGCTACAGTGGGGAGCTTCCAGGTCTGGAGAATAATAGCAACTGCTGGGATATGAACCTTTCCACACACTGCTCCCCAAAACTGTAGTTCAGCAAGGAGCACAAAGAAAACAATACATAAAACCACGCCTTGAGCATTACTGAAAAAACAAAAATACCACAAACTTCAAATACCTCTAAAGTTGAGAAATCAGCAATAAGTTCCACAAAACTACTACTGGAGTTCTGTTGCTGTATGGACAGTGAATATGGACAGTGGAGGCTTAAGTGAAAAAGAGAAGCAAGAAAAGAATGCAGATCAGCGTATGTCCACATACAGACCTGTCTGTGAACATTTACAGCAGTTTTCTTTATAATAGCCTCAGATGGGAAACAATTCAAATATCCATCAACTGGTGAACGGGTAAACAAATTCCATACAAAGGAACACTATTTGTAAGTAAAAAGAAATGGACTGGTTTCCAGTTCTAGGACAAGATGGAGTACATGCATACCTCCTTCTTCCCATTAAGCACTGCTAAAAACCCTAGATGTTAAACAAACATAAGAAACTGAAAGGTGAAGAGAAGAAGGCAAGCCAATTAGAGATCTGGGGACCCAAGGAAATTGGAACCCAGCAGTGAATTCCCTGGGCTTTCTTACACTTTATATACCCCAGACTGAGTGCTAGAGAAGCTACCAATCCAGAAACACCCACCAATGGGAGCAGACAACAAAATGCCCTAAGAAAAGCCAGCTTTCTCTAGCCAAAGGACCAGGAACTGGGCAGCTTAGCAAGATAGAAACCATTTTTAGGCAATAACCATCTACTCCAATCAAACATCGTGAGAAACACTGTGGATCCACCCTCACCCCCATCAACAAAGGCCAGAAGTTGAGGGGAGAGCCTAGACTTCTACCTCTGACAGGTTGTAATGAGCCCCTTCTTCCCATGGAGTCAGTAGAGACCACATGAGGAGCCTGGATTTCCATCACCAGCCAGCACCAACGAGGCACTCCTCTCCCTCCATGCCAGGGTGGTGTCAGGGAATGCTGAGTGGGAAGGTAAGACTTTCACCACTTTCTAGGGGTAACTAACTCCTCCCGACCAGGGTGTCAGTGGAGGCCACGTGGAGCAGCAGTAAGGTACTCCTCCCTATCCCGCCAAAGTGGTAACAGGAAGGAATTAAGGGGAGCATGAACCATGACTTTCGTTCAGCAGTAACAAGGAACACTTCTCATTCTTCCCCCAGGGTTATCAGGAGCGGTTGAGTCAGGAACCTGGACTTCTACCTCTACCTGACAGTAATGAAACTGGGACTCCTCTTCCCCCACCAGCAGAGGGTCAGAGGAGCCTGGCTAAAAGAGAAGATTTAAACAAGACCTAGAGTCTCATTATATAATACCCAAAATGTCCAGGATAGAACTGAAAACCATTCAACATATGAAAAACCAGACAATCTCCAACTTAAATGAGAAAAGACAACTGGCAGATGACAAGGCTGAGATAACATGGACGTTGGACTTATCTGACAAAAAGGTGAAAGCAGCCACCATAAAAATGATTCAATGAGCAATTATGAACATGTTTGAAATAAATGAAAAAATAGAAAGTTTCAGCAAAAAAACAGTAAGTCTCACCGAGGAAATAAAAATATAAAGAAGAACCAAATGGAAATTTTAGGACTTAAAAATAAATAACCAACATAAAAATAATTCAATAGTTGAGTTTAACAGTAGAATGGAGAGGACAGAGGAAAAAACCAGTGAGCTTTTAAAGACAGAACAACAGAAATAACCCAATATGAACAACGGAGGGAAAATAGACCAGAAAAAAAAGGGCAGAGCCTCAGGGATGTGTGGGACGATAACAGATCTAACATTCATGCCACTGGAGTCTCAAAAGGAGAGGAGAGAAAGCTGGCAGGGCTGATAAATTTAACAAGAAATAATGGCTAAAAGTTTCCCAATATGGCAAAAGACATAAGCATATAGATTCAAGCTGAGCCAAAATCAAACACGATAAACCCAAACAAATCTATAGTCAAACTAAAACTTAGAAAACTAAAGACAAAGGAAAAAATCCTGAAAGCATCCAGAGAGAAACATAGGAAAACCTGCATAGGAAAAACACTTTGAATGATAGTGGATTTCTCATCAAAAATCATGGAGACTTGGGCTTCCCTGGTGGCGCAGTGGTTGAGAGTCCGCCTGCCGATGCAGGGGACACGGGTTCGTGCCCCAGTCCGGGAAGATCCCACATGCTGCGGAGTGGCTAGGCCTGTGAGCCATGGCCACTGAGCCTGAGCGTCCAGAGCCTGTGCTCTGCAATGGGAGAGGCCACAACAGTGAGAGGCCCGCGTACCGCCAAAAAAAAAAAAAAAAAAAAAAAAAAAAATCATGAAGGCCAGAGGAAGTGGTACATTTTTCATGTGCTGAAAAAAAAAAAGAACTATCAACCAAGAATTCTATATCCAGTGAAAATATCCTTCAGGAATCAAGAAAAAAATCAAGACATTTTCAGATGAAGAAAAACTAAAAGAATGTGTCACCAGTAGGCCTATCCTAAAAAAAATGGTAAGAGGAAATTCTCTAAACATAAAGACAGTGATAAAAGAAGGGATCCTGAAATGACAGGAAGGAAAGAATATGGAAAGAGCAAAAATATGAGTAAATACAATAGACTAGAATTCTCTTCTTTTCTAAATTGTGTTAATAACTGAAAGAAAAATTATAACACTTTGATGTGGTTTTCACTGTTGCACAGGAAATACTTAATACAATTATATTACAAATGGTGGAGGATTAAAAGGTAAGGTTTCTACATTTTATTCTAACCGCTAAAATGTCAACACCAGTAGACTATAAGTTACACATGTACAATGTAATACCTAAAGCAACCACTAAAAACACTATACAAAGAGATACACTATAGATTAAAAAAACACTATAGATAAATCAAAATGTAATCCTAAACAATGTTCAAGTAACTCACAGGAAAAAGAAAATAGAGGGGACAGAAAACAAAAAATAAAATGGTGGATTTAAGCCTAACATATCCATAATTATAAGTAAATGTATAAATTCACTAAATAAAAGACAGAAATTGGCAAAATAGATTTTAAAAAGTGACACAACTATATTCAATCTTTAAGAAACTTGTGCACAACTGGCTGGATCTGAGTGGAAAAAAGCCAGTCTCAGAAAGTCACAAACTATTAAGAGTCCATTTACACAGGATTTTTGAAATGACAAAATTTTAGATACGGAGACAGATTAGAGGTTGCAAAAGATTAGGGATGGGGGTGGGGAAGGAGTGGGTGTGACTATAAAGGGGTAGCATGAGGGAAATATTTACAGTGATAAAATAGTTTTGTATCTTGATTGTGGTGGTGGTTACACAAATCTACACATGTGATAAAATGATACCCTGTCACTATACAATGTCAATTTTCTGGTTTTTATACTGTTAGTTATAGTTATGTAAGATGTAACCACTGAAGGAAACTAAGTGAAGAGTACACAGGACCTCTCTGCACTTTGCAATTTCTTGCAAATCTATGATTATCTCAAAATTAAAAAAAAAAAAAAAATCAAACTGCCAGAGTTCAAATCCAGGCTCTACTCTCCCTGTACGAACCTGGGCTTATTTAACCAATCTGTGCTTCGTTTTATCATCTGTAAAACGAGGACAACAGTATCTACCAAGTTATGGCAAGAAACAAAGAAAATAATACCTAAAAAAGGATGAACTCCTGATACATAATGTGGATGAATCTCAAAAGCATGCTTAGTAAAAGACACAAGAGACTATATATTATATAGATCGGTTCATATGACATTTTGGAAAAGACAAAAACTATAAGGAGAGAAATCAGATCATGGTTGCCTAGAGCTGGATATAAAGAGAGGGGACTGAACACATCTTTGAGTAATGCCTTTTGGTATAGTTTTGACTTTTGAAGTCATCCTGATATTCTACATACTCAGTAAAATAAAAGTAAACCAACAAGGATGGGGGAAAACAACATTAAACTAAATGCAAACTAAATCAATCCAATTAACTGTATTTCAAATGTACAACATAACTGAACTGAGCAGGGCAGAGAGTAATCCAAATACTTTCACTATATGCTCTCAGTCTAGGGGAAAAAACCGTAAACAAATCCTGTTTTTAGTAGGTAAATCCAAACTGAGGAACATGTGAAAAAACAACTGGCCTGTATTCTTCAAAAATCTCACCTCCATGAACGACAAAGAATAGCTAAAAGTACAGGTTAAGGAGATCAGAGACATGACAACTGAATGTAATACATAATCTTGAACTGTATCCCTTCTTGGAGAGAAAAAATGTGTCTTAAAGGACATCATTGGAACAGTTGACAAAAGTGAAATATTGTAACTGTAGATTAAAGTACTGAAATATAAAAACTACAGGTTATACTTTTATTGTAACAATGTTAAATTTCCTGAATTTGATAACTGTACTAAAGTACATTTAAATATTATATTTAAGAGAATATCCCTTTTCTTAGGAAATACACACGGATATATTAAGGATTATAATATGTGCAACCTTCTTTAAAAGAGTTCAGAAAAAATTAACTGAGTAATATTATATATAGTATTTTATGTATATATATATAAGCACATAAATATCAATATGTATATTTATATAGAGAGAGAATACCTCAAAGGATCTGGGGTGTTCATAATTAGGAGAATAAACCATAGCCTGGAGCAGCAGTAGGAGAGTAATATTGACCCTACTCCCTGGCTCTAAGGTATATGGGTATGGTGGAATACAGAGGCTCAGATTGAGAAGGCAGTAGAGGAAACAGTACTTCAGGGGATATTCATGTATCAGTTAAGACAGAGAGAAAACATTCAGAAGCCAGGGATATCCCATTGTTTGCTGACCACACAGAGGAAGGGTTTGGGTGAAAGGGAAAAGGTGGAGGATTGGGCTGAAACAGATTTCCAGAACAGTTAGAAGATTTGAATCGGGGTGATAAAAATAAGTTGAGAGAAGAGGAAGAAAGGAATTCAAAGTAGGTGAGAATCAATACTGGTAATCTCAAGGTACACATTTAGTTTTAGCCCCAAGGTCCCTAATGCTCTGCTGTGCTGTATCTAGAGTTTCTAGAGGCCCTCTACAGGGAAGCTTTTCCAACTCATTGCTGCTTGGTGGTTAGACACGTTTATCTGTGATCCTATATCTATCATGTAACACACATTAAATAAATACTGGTTGAATGAATTAATGACTCATCATATGTAATCTGAGTAGACTAGATGTGAGAAAATAAAGTGGAAAACAAATTAATAAAGGAATGGCATAGCAGAGTTCATTTCTGAAAAAAGTTTCTAAAGTATTTAAAATAAGGAGTTGGCTTAAAATTCAAAGAATACAAAATGGAGAAGTATATCTAGTTGACTTTGGTAAAAGAAATATGCTTACTGTACAACAAGCTGCTGGCACACAGTTCCATTTTCTGTTATCAGTTCATTCAGTTTTAATTCAAGGTGAACTTTACCCTATAATGAAAAAAAATTACAAACTGAGAAGTCTATTTTACAGATAAAATATTAATTAAAGGTATGTACTTTTTCAAATGGTAGCCATAATATTTAGTTATTCACTAACTAAATACTAGTGATCCTTAGCACATGGCTTTGTCTCCATTAAGTACTTGTTAAATGACTAATAACCAACAATGTAGATCAAAATCTGAAAAATAAGCTTATATCACACGTGGTATTAAATTTAAGAATTTTATGCCCAGTTCAACAAATATTTATCTCAATTATCATGAATCAAAAAGAAAGACAAAACTTACGTTTTAGGAAATTTTGAATTTAGCAAATTACAAGATGTAGAATGCTTTTTCCAGAGAAGATAATAAGTATAGAGACAAGTATCATTGAAAGACAGAGAAATCATACAATTCTAAAACAATAAAACTAAGTTAAAGCTAGTAAGATTCAATTTGCCAACACTTACTTTTCTCAAATAATTAAGATTTATGGAATATCTACTACATTTTAGGAGGCACTGTGGGAGTGGGTAGGAATCCAAAGGAGTATAAAACAAAGTCACTGCTTATAAGAACTCACAATCTAGTTGGGCAGACAATAAATAAGAGATAACAATATATGGCCAAGAGCACTGATGAAAAAATGGGATACTGAAAATGAAAATAAAGGACTACTTTCTTAAACAGCCATTAATAAATGGATTTTTAAAAAATTCAGTAGTATAAGTTTAAAGCAAACTATCAACTTCTCAAGAAACAAAGGCTTAGGAACAATATAATCTAGAGCTTGATATTTCTACCCTGCCACTGGTGATGAGCAATTCTAAACTGGCTATGAGCAATTCTGAACTGGTTAAGAATCAGTGTTGGATTACCTCCACCCAGCTGACAAGACAAACTGCCACATTGCCAACTGGAGATTTCACGGGTGTGATATCCAGGGACTACTGATATAAGTTATTTCATCAGAGATAGGAAAGTTTATTATCTAGTCACTGTTCCTCTTTGGAACAACCCCTTTCAGACATACACAGAAATCTAACCTGAATCAGCCTTTTTTTTTTTTTTTTTTTTTTTTGCGGTACACGGGCCTCTCACTGTTGTGGCCTCTCCCGTTGTGGAGCACAGGCTCTGGACACGCAGGCTCAGCGGCCATGGCTCACGGGCCCAGCCGCTCCACGGCATGTGGAATCTTCCCGGACCGGGGCACGAACCCATGTCCCCTGCATCGGCAGGCGGACTCTCAACCACTGTGCCACCAAGGAAGCCCAATCAGCCTATTTTTAATCGCCATATTTTATACAAGAGTGAGTCTGAGGTCCACTAACTACAAATCTCAGCGTTAGACAGATGAGCAATAAACACTGATGGATCTCAACACAAAAGTCTGCATGAGAAAGCTAAGCTCTAAAAAACAAAGGCAATAGCTGTCATCAAATTAGCAGTTAGGTGGAACTGGAACTATATCTAGCCAACCTTCCACTAAAAATCTAGACACAAATATTTATAAAACCATACATAATTTATAAAATAGGTCTTTCATTAGTCCAGCATTTAATAATCACAACCCCTACTATTCAAGAGTGACCTCAAGAAGGTTCATGATAGGTAGTAATTTATAGTATTACTCAACCAGAATTTTGAATCATATTTGCTGTCACACCAGCATCTGTGTCACTTGACAAATGAGTGAGCCTAGCCAACTGCACCAACATTTACATCTCAAAGCAGTTGTACCATTTTAACATGTATGTATTTTATGGTAGAAACTGTATACTAACAAGGCACTCCCAACTGTTTCTCAGGAAATGTCTAGGATCTAATCTATTTTTAAAACAATACAAACAATATAGAATAGGAAAAAAGTATAATAATTTCATTCACAACTAAAAATCACAGCACTGTATCAACTCAAGACTAGAAATCAGAAGATATTTAATGGGGTTCTCCCAGGAATCATTATCAGAGTCAGAGCCTACCTAATATGTTCATTACTCCCGCTGGCTGTTAAACAGAACATTCCTTTGGCATTAGTCAACAATAACGTAATTACGTATTAACCTGGTCAAGAAAAGAGTGGGGAGAGAACAAGCAGACACCAGACACATACTATAAGGGTGGAACACTAAAATTAAAAAGCATTATGAGTTAAATTAAGGAAATTATAATTTCGAAACTATAAAACACTACCTCATTATATACTTTAACATGGAAATATATACATGATACTTAGTAGAAGGAACAAGTCACAAGAGGGTGTATAATACAATATTAATTTATAAAAATAAAACATACTATATATATTACTATATAAAATTACTACAACGCTATCTACCAAAACACTGATAGAACTTATCTTTGGTTGGTAGGATTTCCAATTGTTTTCTTTTTGTTCATCTAGATTTTGTAAGTTTCTACTACCATTGTGTTTTGCTTTCTAATGAAGTAAAATGAACAAGAAATTTTAAAAATTATTTGAAGCTACTTTTTAGTGTTAGAAACCCAAATTTGAAAACATTTAAGAAAAATTTAGTATTCCTTACTATGTTCACATGACAGTTCAGTTTTACTTGCATTTGTCACCATTTTATAGATTTAGATTGTAGCAAAACTAGTTTATTTGTGGGGTAGGGAGGAGAGTTCAGCAAAACATTTCCTAGTTTCCCTTGAAGCCAGGGATAGTGGCTAAGGATAGCCATAAGATACAGTTCTGGCCAATGAGATATAAACAGAAGTTGCCGGTAGAGCATCCAAAGAAGCTTATTAAAAAGGACTCCCTAACTTCAGCAGTGGCTTGAGAGGCTGGAAAGCTTACTCAAAACTTTCCACAATCTCACACTGGGCATGATAAAAATGGGAGCCCAGGGCCCACCAAGATAGAGTGGCTCTCATAAACACCCAGGCTTTCTGTTGGAACCTTTAAAGGCCTATGCTTGAGTACAAAGGGTGAACAACATAGATCGGCCTTTACAAAGAGTAAAACCTAGCCTGGAATCAGCCAAATCCCTAACTGGATTAAAGTGATCGGTTTCCAGCCTAACCACATGCCAAAAGCTAAAGTAAATCTTTCCTGGAGGAAGAAAAAAATATCATCCAGAGTTTCAAGTTATCTCTAAAATAGCTCATATTTCAATGTCCAGCATTCCATCAAAAATTACAAAGCATGCCCTAAGACCACACACCAACCCACCCCCTGCAAACACAAAAACCAAAAAATCAAAAACTGACAAAGAGCAGATTCACAGGAGACACAGATGTTGGAGTTAACGGACAGATTTTTCTTTTTTTGAAATAGAAAACAAAATGAAAAACTCAGCAAATACCTGTAAAGTATAAAATATGTCAAATGAAAAATTTAGAATTAAACAATAAAATAACCAAAATGAACATGTATTTAACAGATTAGCCACAGCTGAAAAGAGGATTGGTGAAATAGGAGACAGGTTAGTCAGAGAGGGAGAGAGTATAAGAGACATATGAGACATAGTAAAATGGTCTATTATTCACGTAACTGAAGTCCCAGAAGAGAGGAGAAAGAACGAACAGGGGAAAAAAAAAGCTGAAGAGATAACTGCCTGGAATTTTCCTAAACTGACAAAAGACATCAAGGCACAGTAATCAAGAGCCCCTAGGAACACCCAAGTAGGATAAAAAGAAAATCACACGTAGGTGCAGCATAGTAAAACTGATGAAAACAAAATATAAAGAGAAAATCCTAAGGTAACTAAAAGAAAACAGGGACATTACTTACAAAGAGGTAACTGTAAGATGCTGACAAGGAACTATATTTGGTGATAAACATGCAATGTCATTGGTCCACAACAGCTTTCTTATTATCCAACCTCCTAGGGGAGGTTCAGTGACAAAATAGTGACAAAATTTAAAAATAAATCAAATACTTAAAGGGTATTATTCTATATATATTTCATACCACTAATTATATTAGGTTGATATAAGCAATTATATCACATTAATTTGTATTAGGCAGCATATTTAGGAACTTATTACTGTCTGAAGGTTTATATTCTAACTTTATTTCAGTTACTGCTACAAAAATTTCACACAGAAAAATCTGTGATTATTTTAATTTTATAGTAATGTATAGTCTTGGTACCATTTAGAAGATATTATGTGAATTTCTGCATACAATTTGGGAAATTCAAATGAATACAGTTATTTGGGCAAAACACAATGCACGCACTTAAAAACTTCCTGAGTCTAAACATTTTTTTGTTTTATCAACATTAATAAATTAATTTAAACAACGATTAAATTAAATTTTAACAACCATTCCACAGAACTCAAGTATATTTCAACTGATGAAAATTTTTCTTCATATGAAGGAAACTTCTAGATTTCTGATGGATGCTTTTATATATAGTAATTAATTCTATAAATCATTTTGGACACGACTGCCTATCTGATGAAAAAATAAAAGTTTTACTTAATACCTTCTGTTTATGGATGGATTTGTTTTCTCTTTAAAGAAGTATTTATTATGATCTAGAATGGCTCATTCCTTTATTATTTCATGTTTATAAATTTACAAATGAAGATTTTAAGATACCTTTATACTCATTATGTCTTAATTGAGCATGTAAAAAAACCCCTTGATTTATGCATTATTAGCTATAATCTTTGGATTTTTTAAAAATGCTTGCTTGTTTTAAACGAGGGCAGAGGCCATATTACCACCCCCCCACACACACAAAAAAACACAACCTATAAAACAATCAATAACTTATGGCAGGATCCAGAAATTCAAGATAAGCCTGTTGGTAAAAAGACTTATTAACTAAGTAATTACATCAAAAGGATGTGATTGATATTGCATCTGGATTCACTGCTTGTACAAGTTGTGTGAGACAAACACCCTTAATTAATGAGAGCACCAACTTCTCCATATGACAGATTTGGTTTAATCAGTCTTATATAAAAGCATACTTTTTATTATAGTACCTAAAAAATAAAGAAAGGAAAAATACTTAGTTACTGTGAGCTCCAGGACCAAATAGCTAAAAGCATGGCTGCAGATGACCTAAGCCAAAAGAAGATTTATAGGAAGGGGCACTGATACAACTCATATTAACTTCGTTTATGTGGCAAAAAATACAGAGAAAGAACACCAAGTGAAATAGGATGATAACCAGGACCACAAACTTAAGGAAGGAAATGCTTTGAAAAAGAGGGAGCAGTCAACAGTATCAAAAGTTGCTGAAAGACCATGTAAGAGGAGGACTAAAAAATGTCCACTAGACTTAACACAGTGTCATGCGTAACATTATTGAGAGCTGTCTACGCTCTCCCTCCAACCCACTGTGGGGTTTGAAGGCAGATTAGAGTGGGTTGAGAAAAGAATAGTTCAAGCCACAGGGGAACGCTGCAAAACAAAACAAAAAGAAAAGGGAAAAAAAATGTAGCAAAACACACTCATGAAATATTATTAATACTGTCTTGAATGTTTGAAAAGAAAACTGAAAACAATTAACATTAACAGCAATAATAAAGCGTCTGGGAAACAATTCAAGGTAAGAGGTTAGTGTTCTTAGCAATTTTTGAACTGTTTTGGTATAAAACCCATCTTACTACTATGGAATCCTTTCATCTGAGGGCTAAATTATGTTTCTACATGTTACTTCCCTAGAACTTTAGAACTGAAGGGAATCCTATATACTGAAGTTCTCATGTCACAGTTGAAGATCCTCAGACAACAATAATTTAGCAACTCTTTTGGGTACAAATGCCAATTAGAGCTAGGAAATCAAACATCTCCTCTGAAGTAGAGATACCAATCATTTCCTCTACCTAAGTCCCTTTCTTAGGGGACAACGCCCCAAAACTTTAATCCCCAATCATATCAAATTAGACTGCAGTGGGCATGTGACCCAAGTCTGCCAAATTTTCTCTCTAAATTGTGGCAGAGAACTGAGTCAGACCTTAAGAGGGTGAGGGGGCCGTATGCTCAAGTAGGCCCAAAGATGGATGTGGCATTTTTTAGCTGTCAACAAGAAATTAGAGTGGATTTATAGAGAGAAGCAGAAGGGAGAGACATGTTAGTCTCATAAGACATACGAAAAGAATACCATGGAATCTCATCATTAAACGTTTTTTTTCTTTCCCCTTCATTTTGCAAAGCGAATAGTTATTAAAATTAGAGCAGGGGCTTCCCTGGTGGCACAGTGACTGGGAGTCTGCCTGTCAATGCAGGGGACACAGGTTCGGGCCCTGGTCTGGGAAGATCCCACATGCCTCGGAGCGGCTGGGCCCGTGGGCCACAACTACTGAGTCTGCGCTCTAGAGCCCACGAGCCACAACTACTGAGTCCGTGTGCCACAACTACTGAAGCCCACGCGCCTAGAACCTGTGCTCTGCAACGAGAGGCCCCCGCAATGAGAGGCCTGCACATCGCAGCGAGGAGTGGCCCCTGCTCGCCACAACCAGAGAGGAGTCTGCGCCCAGCAACGAGAACCCAACACAGCCAAAAAAAAAAAAAAATTAGAGGGAAAAAATAGAGAGAAAACATTAACTATTCACTTTACAAAATAAAAGGGAAAGAAGAAAAAGACTAAACAGTGAGCACTTATACTCAAGGAGCACAATGAGCACATGAGTAGGGAGAAAGGAATCAGTGGGTCTCAATCCTATGTGCCTCCTGCAGTACCTACTGCTGTGTTGAGAAGTCTACACTTTAAAGATACAGTATGTATTTTTCATTCACCGTGGTGTTAAATGCAAGCCAGCTATTTTATGTGGTGGTCAACCAAAAACAAACAAACCACCCATTATTTTAGTATACTTTATGAGAAATTAAAGTCTTTTCAAAAATAATTCTATGCGAACTGTATCTAGTCTATTATAGTAAGAAACCTGATCTCCACTTAGGATGCAGCTCCCATGTAAATGCCTGACAACTTTCTAGCTCTCACTGGTCATACTGAAATTCTTGTAATTATACTGCAAGGAGCTTCCCAGGAACTTTCTAATGTCCCTCCCTTTTTCTTTGAGCTAATTTGGGTAAGCTTCTGTGCCTTATACTCAGATTTTCCTAAGTGATTCTCTTAATAATCTATGTTGAAGCCTTTTTATGACCAACAGTACAGAATAGTGAAAGGTAGTAAAGCACCGTGGTTAGGAGTTTTAGAATCAGACATGCTCTTTATGGGAATGATGGTTCCATCACTTAACAGTTTTGTGACTTTGCAGATGTCATTTAACCTCTATGAATCCATTTTCCACATCTACAAAATATAGGTAATGCTACCTACACCTCATAATGCTAATCTGAAGATTAAGTCAGATAAAATATATTAAATCCTTAGTACTGTGCTAGATACATGCTGTTCTAATTACTAATAGTAATTATTAAATTCCTGCTGAACTCAATCTGTCTCACAGCTTTCTCCTATGGCGCCATCAACTGCTCTTATTTCCATGATATTTTAATGAAATTTTATAAAACTTATGCAAGTGAACAAATTCATTAACAAAATAGGATTTGTATGAATCAGGCTGCTTTTCCAACTTTTTTAGACTCACGAGGTTGATTTAATATTCCTAGATCAGCTTTGGAGCGAAACAATATTCCCAATGTACCAGATTAATGTGATAAGTGTCATGCACCCCCTCCCATCCCCTAAAGTACTCTTCCTTCTAAAGTTTATTTTAAATAGTGAGTAGATCTTACAGATCAACTATCATTTAAGACAAAAGAACTGTAAAGGTTAAAAACTCATGGTTATGAAAATAATTCGTAGCAAATAAAAAATGTCATGATATCTAACGGTTAAATGCTGTTTGCAGATTTTTGTGTTTCAGCCATGAGTTTTATACATACAATCAAATAAAAAGCCTGTTACCCAGTACTGATCTCTAATACCATCTCCAATAATTATATAAAGAGTATTCTATAGAAATTTCTAACTTTGGAGAGCTGGGTCCCTTCAATCCTTTAGCAAGTAACACTGGCCACAAGAAAAAGAATGGACTTTAATAAACTACATCTTAAAATAATCCTCAAACTTCATTTTAGACCAAATTCTCAAAGCCTTTTCTTATCTTTCTTTTTTGTTAAAACTATTAAAAAGAAAAACTAGCACTTCAAAACTTTCATGTCTGCCTTTTGGTAAAGGCGTATTAGGGAAATGGACACCTGACTGACTGGTGGTAAACAGACATTTTACATTTGTAACTATTAACAGCTTTCAAAATACTCTTAAAGGTATTTCATTTAATTCTCACAATCATATGAGTCAACATGGCAACTTTCATTCCCATTTTATAGAAATAAAATTCAAGGTCAGTAAAATAACCACATATGAAAATTAGGACCTCAATTTTTAGACTTCTACTTTAAAACCCTTTCCACTTCATCACATTGCCTCTCACCTGGATCATTTACCATACAGTATAACTGGGATAAGAATAAAAGTTATTGTCAAATGGAAAGAAAAGAACATTAAAATGGGGTAGGGTGGAAAAACAGGAGAAGTTTCGATTATATTTTATACTTAAGAAGGGGTCTTAGCAAACAAATACTTAATTTTTTGAGAATTTAATCAAACAGAATGCTTGAGAGGTTATGAGGAAACAGACACAGGCACTTTATTTGCAAATACCTGTGGGGGTGTGTGCAGTACTTTTTTCTTACCTAAAACTTCTGTTTGAGTCATAGTGGCAAATTATAACTTCTTTTAGAGAAGAAGAATTCTGCTTGCTGTTATGCCCTTGGGAAATGGTTTCACAATCCTTATCATATTTTATAAATAAATAGGGTTACAAAAAAAGGATTCCCTGTAGATAGAAATAATTTCTAAGAGTAACTCAGACTTTTGAGAAACAAATACAAAAGTTAAGCTACATGGCTAAACATACATCTTTATTCACACACAGAATCTTTAAGATCTCTTATTTTGGCAAGAGGAAAGAAGAGCTTTAAAATAAGTAATGATACCCTTTCAAATAAAAAGAAAGATGAACAAAAGGAAGGGTAGGTATGGGAATGAAAGCTCTGCATGGTGGGCTCAGGCATGGTTTGAATGAATAACATTTTCCCAAGTCTAGTGTATTAGAGAGTAAAGAGAGCATCCTGGTCAGAACAGATGAAATAAATCACAGACTTCTAAGGATTCTCCTCAGAATTAATAAAATATATCTTTTCCATTAAAACCATTTCCCCATCTAAAAAAGTTAGTAATTTGCTACTGTGACCCAAATAAAAGAACTATGGAAGGAAAAAAAATGTCCTCCTAACATAACCCCCCCAAACACATACACGTGCACATACACGTACATTATTCTTGATTTCATGTGGCGAGGCATTTCCTTCCAGTTATATGTTACTCAGAGGTCTATAATATTTGGTGCCAGAATTTAAAATAAGGTATGATAATCTCTCTCTAAATGAACTAGTATAATTAGTTCGTTTTACACTTATTTTCTGTGTGTGACAATCTCTTCCATCACTTAATCCTTAATATTTACCTGAACCTCTGAATTGGAATCAATAGGCTGTAGTGAAAACCAAGTTTCTCTGCCACTGTGGTTACACAAGTCTTCTTTTTTGATGGCTACTTTTCCTGTAAGAAATAAGTAAAACAATGAGGAAACATATTATATATAACCATTAGCACTGTTACATATAATATGTTGTAGAAAACATTTAAAAATAATTTGTATCTGTTGATATCAAAAAATCCATTTTTATAAAGCGTTTTTCTATATCCTAAAAAATGAAAATGTGCCTCATTTCCCTCTACCCATTGGCAGACCCTTCTCTGGGCCATTTTGAATTAGGGGTTTAGACCAAAACTCAGTTGTATTTATATGCAACTGCGTTTTCAATGTACAATGATAGTGCAAACTAATCCTCTCAACTCCTTAACACTATGAATAAACCATATGTTCTGTCTGAGCAGACATATCTGCATTTAATAAGAGTTTATAAGCTCTAATTAAGAGAACAGAAAAACAGTATCATATGGTCACTAATAATTTTGAAAACTGACTTGAAATTATGGGATTAAAACAATTTTATTAAAAATTTGCTTTATCAAAACACTGTAAACACTGCTTATGCTGCTTCAATGCATACACACACACAAAAAAATCAAAGCAGTTCCCTAAAGAGTTTCTACGTCTCAGAGACAGATACAGTACAATGAACAAAGAAGTATGAGAGGAAGAAACAGAAATGTTCTTATTATAATGAAGTATTTGCCATGTTGGTACAAAGCATTTCCTTCCTCAATTCAAGTTTTAAGAAGTAGACATAGTTTTGCATATGACCGACAATTTGTTCCAATATTCAACACAAAAGCTTCAACAAAGGATATATGCTAAAGTAAAAAATAGTTCACTTTATCAAACAAGAATTTCCATTTTAAGTACCCTAATTATACTTCATACCCTTTTCACTTATGACCATCTTGATCTTTTAGTTCAACATTTGAAAACTTTGAGAAAACAGTAAAAAAAATTTCTGTCAAGATATATCAATTTTTGTGCATCAAGTGGAAAGAAAAGGCATAACAGGAAAACAAACACAGAAAAACTGTCTTTAAAATTTTATTCTAGAATTAGACAGTGGTGATGGTTGCACAACTCTGTGAATATACTTAAAACCATTGCATTGCACACTTTAAAAGGGTAAGTTTTATGGCATGTAAATAACACATCAATAAAGCTATTATTTAAAAATTTAATATTATAAGACCCTTATTCTACAATTTCCAGGATTTTTAGTTTTATACATAATTTATGAATGTGTATGTAGATGTACATACATGTGCATGTATAATGCATACAAACATAACTAAAGCAAGCCCCCAACTTAAAAAAAGGGCTTTTAAAAAAGTTTATTCAGAAGTTTTCTGGTTTGATTCATTTACTGATTCAACAAATAATCACAATGGCTTTGTATTTTAAATGGTGAGTTGATTTCCAGATTTCCTTAACCAAAGTCTATTTAACCAATAATGCTTCTAAAAACTAGAGTAAGAATCTACCTGTTCTATTTATAACTCACAACTCAGATCACTGGAAACACATCTTCTTTGTCACAAGGGCCTTCCCAAGAGAGAATCCTCTCTTAGTTCACAGGTTAAAAAAAAACAATCCTAAGGCAAGGACCCTCTTCCTCCTATTTCATGTCTCATGTATCCATGGTACTCACTGTCACAAAAGAATTGAATGGTTCTTGTCTTCTGAGGGGGAAACTCTTTTCTGACTAGCCATATAAATAAGCCGTTTGTAAGTTGAGAAAAACCTGCAATTTTATTGCCAGCTCTTATTCTTATCAAGTTCCTTTTAAGATGTCAGTTTCTAAAATGTAAAGATTTAGTCAGCCTGAAGAAGCAGGGAAGAACACATGATCTCAAGAAGTCAGAGAAACTGACAAAGAACAACAGAGAAAAATAAAGAAAAATATTTGAAGTCATTAGGTATTAGGATACCTGCAACATGTTCAGCACTTCAATAGGCAATATAACATATGAAAAAGAAATATATGTCATCAGCCCTAGGGAATCAAACAGGGTAGAGAAGGGTTAGGAGGGGAGGGAGGGAGGGAAAATGAATAAAAGAATGAATGAGAAAGGTGGGAAGGTAAAAGGGAAAAGAAGTTGGAGAAGGAGGAGAGGAACAGGGAGGGGAGGAACAAGTATCTGAAATACAAATAAGACCAAAAAAATCGATCATCATTCTTATTTGTTGTGAGTTATCCTTAGTTAAACAGGTTAGATGACAGCTTTTAAATATTAAAGGTAGGCAGCCTGATACAGTGGAAAGAGCACTGAACTGAAAGAAAAGCCAGCATTTACTGAACAGCTACCAGGTAGTAAATATTCTTACACATTTTGTTTAATCTTCATAACAATCTTGGGGGAAGAGCATATATTACAGATGAGGAAAGCTGAATGATATCAAAAACTGCCCACTAATAAGTGCTAAAGCCAGCTTTCAAAACCAAGGTATGCCTGCCTGTTCATGCTCCTTCCAACACAGACACTAACTCTGTAGTGTCTACACTACAGACACTACAGACACTAATTCTGTTACTTACTAAGCTGTGTGATCTTGGGCAATTTATTTAAATTCTACATCTCATTTACCTCCTCTGTATTTGAAACAACTTTCAGCTCTAATGAAACCTATTCCATGCCTCCAACAGTCTCCAAAGTGTTTTAGTTTAATGTTTACTATTTTAAACAAAGTTAACTCATTATTTCACTAGCTGTGAGATCACCAACATTGAAAATAAACAAATATATAAATAATCAACCAACCACCCCAGGAACCAAATACCCAACACATTATTTAAAGGTACCATTTCATTTCCCCACTGTACTGACAAACCCATAGACAGAAAGAGCTTAGACCACATATATACACACATATATACCAGATGCTATATTAGTTCCTTAAAATCAGACAAGGAGAGGAAACACAAAAAGAAATGAAGGAACTGTGGACACAGAAACCATTTCTGTTGGTCTCTAAGTAAAAAAAGTATTCTTAGCTTTCCATTACCACTTCTAAGAAGCATTTTCTTACCATCTGTAAATATCATGTTATACTAGGCCCCCATTTTTAAGCACAACATATTCTTAGAAATTTCATCCTGATACAGATCACCAACTGGCAAAATCTTGATGGCCTTGTTCCTACTTGGCTGCTAGTAGAAATGGCTGAAAGGGCAGATAAAAGTAGCGATAAGTGTGACTGCCTATACAAGATGAAAAAGAACCAGAGGACTGAACAAATTCTGGCAGTATCAGTAACAGCAATTCAATCGATGGCAACACTTAGATGCCTTCGTGTACAGGGTTTAGATTGATACCTTTTGGTCTCTGTGGTGGACTAGTATATTAATGGCTTCCAATAAATCATACTTCCTTGTTCTATGCCACTGTGTGGTCCCCTCCAGCACTGACTCTGGGTTTGGCCATGCCACTTACTTTTGCCAATGGGACATCAGCAAATGTAATGCAAGTAGTCTTAATAAGCACCTGCAGTAGGGCTTACCCTCTTGCAACCTCAATACCGTGTGGAGTGGAAGGCTCAGATAATGGACAGCACCAGCCATGAGACATATGGGTCAGATCATTCAGCCTAGTCAATTTTTCAGGTAACTGCACATTAGTGACCCCAGGTGAGACCACCAGAAGAACCACCCAGATGAGCTTGGCCCAAATTGACAACCTGCAGAATCATGAGCAAATATACGATTGCTAAATTAAGCCACTGAGTACTGGGGTGTGATTTGTTATGTAGCAATAGATAACTGATACAGTCCCTATGCAAGCAGACACAAAAGTGTAGTCATAAGCAATTTTTAAACAGTAGGTTTGACTTAAGAGCTAAATGCCAGGAGAAATTACAATTCAAAGGGTTTAAGAAATACCTTCACTATCTTAAACCCAACCTTATTTCATAGGTGAACAAGGCCTAAGAAGGTAGAGTGACTTATTTAAGGTCACAAAGGCAGTTAGTGATAGAGTCATGAAAGGAATTCAGGTCTCTAATATCCTACTGAAATTCTCTTATAACACTCTAAACCATGGGGAAAGAAAAACAAGTTAACCAGTCTACTAAGATAACCATGGTTTAACTGCTTAAACCTAGATCCCTCTGAAAACTAAAATAACTAGAAAATACACATTAGAAGGTTAAATATATATGTTTTAATATTATTAGGATCCTCACTGGAAATGGAATTTTATTCTTACATGAAGTTTTTCTCTTCTCTTTTTCTCCTTTTTTAAGGGAAGAAGACACTATAACTTAGGACAATAAATCACACAGTAAAAGACTTTTAAAGCCTTAATTTTACAATTTTCTATTTTTTTGCAGCTTAGTTCCTATGTTTCAAGTTTTCAATTAATCTATAATCAAGTTTTCATACTAACTGTTCCTGGCATATAAGGATTCCTAATATGAAAAACTATGCCCCATATTAATAACAGTTATTACTTCCAGGAAGTGGACTGGGGGGGGGGGGTCAGTGGCCAAAATTAATTGTCTGTAATACTATAATTAAAATTTTTTTTACAAAAAGGAAAATATCCATATATTATTATACAATTAAAAACAAACAGGCTGGGCTTCCCTGGTGGCGCAGTGGTTGAGAATCTGCCTGCCAATGCAGGGGACACAGGTTCGAGCCCTGGTCTGGGAGGATCCCACATGCCGCAGAGCAACTAGGCCCGTGAACCACAACTGCTGAGCCTGCGCAGTTTGGAGCCTGTGCTCCACAACAAGAGAGGCTGCGATAGTGAGAGGCCCGCGCACCGCGATGAAGAGTGGCCCCCGCTCGCCGCAACTAGAGAAAGCCCTCGCACAGAAACGAAGACCCAACACAGCCAAAAATAAATAAATAAAGCAGCTTTCATTTAAAAAAAAACAACAAAAAACAGGCTTTTAAAGCTATTCAACAAGTACACATTCTTAGATCTTCTTAAGTTTAAAAGGTGGCTCTCTCAACCCTAGCTCAAATTTCATTCCCAGAAAATGCTATGGCACTGTTTAGCCTACAATTGGACAACTCAGTTATAAAATAATTGAGGGAACTCAATTTCCAGTAGCTCAAAATTTAAAAAAAACAAAGTGCTGCCTAACTTTATGAGTTAATGACAAAAGAAAAATACGTTAAAGTAAAAAAAATGTAAAAATTTATAAGTGAAAATATCAAGATTATTTTCCAACTTCAAAGGCTATGTACGAACTGTGTTTACTTTAATAATAATAATTCCTATCTGTAAAAGGAAAAACAATTTCTACTAAATGTAGAAATTTTATTCCTTAATAAGAATAAACTTTTTTTTAACAGTTCCCACACCAAGTTACGGCCTTCTGATACCACTCCTCAAAGGACTGATTTTTACTTTAAAAACAAATAAAAAAACAAAACAAGGGCAACTTTTGGAAATCATAATTATAAACCTCAACTAAAGGTCTTTCCAAGAAATACTATATAATGACTACTTGTAAATAGGTAATGAAAATTACAAAACATTTTCTTAAAATGTTTAGTCAATCAAAGATACACACTCTCTCAAGGGTCATTAATAATCACCAACAGCCTCTATCCAATCTTTATCCTACTCTACCTCTCTCTAGTCTTGCCATTAAAAGATCTCCCTGCCTTCTGAGATATTCATCTCTTCTTTCTCTCTTCCAACTTCCTGATACATTTAATCAATCTTCACTAAAGCCTCATTTTCCCTGCAACCCTCCTTAAATGCTCCCAGGGCAATTTCATTCATTCCAGTGGAGGCTTCAAGTATCACTCAGTGCTAATGACTCTCAAATCCATACCTCCACATCAAATCCAGATTTCTTCTCTGAGCTTCAGATCTGTATTTCCAACAGTCAACCAACATGTCCACCAAGGTACTCCCCAGGTAATGCAAGTTTAACTTGTTTGAAATCAAAGTCATCATCTCCCTTTCCCATCCTGAATGCTCCGTATCTCAGTTAATGACAACCATAGAAACAAGACCATTTTTAACTCTTTCCCTTCTTATATCCTCTTTATCTTCTTAGTACCTAAATCCTATTTAAAGCTACTCCTGTGAAGTACATTCCCTCATTTGCATTTCCACTGCCACTACCCTACTCATCTCATTTGATAATAGCCTCCTTGATGGCCTCCTGTTTAACCTCTCTCCATTCTAAAGCATAAACTATAGATCAGGGGTCCCCAACCCCCAGGCCACGGACCCATACTGTTAGGAACCGGGCTGCACAGCAGGAGGTAAGTGGCAGGCAAGCGAGCAACGCTTCATCTGTATTTACAGCCACTCCCCATCGCTCACATTACTGCCTGAGCTCCACCTCCTGTCAGATTAGTGGCATTAGATTCTCATAGGAGCATGAACCCTACTGTGAACTACACAAGCGACAGATGTAGGTTGCACGCTCCTTATGAGAATCTAATGCCTGATGATCTGAGGTGGAGCTGAGGCGGTGATGCTAGCACTGGGGAGCGGCTGCAAATACAGACTATCATTAGCAGAGAGGTTTGACTGCACAGAGACCATAATAAATCAATTGCTTGCAGACTCATATCGAAACCCTGTCGGTGAGTGGCAAGTGAAAACAAGCTCAGGGCTCCCACTGATTCTGCATTATGGTGAGTTGTATAATTATTTCACTATATATTACAACATAATAATAATAAAAATAAAGTGCACAATAAATGTAATGTGCTTGAATCATCCCAAAACCGTACCCCTCCCCAGGTCCATGGAAAACCTGTCTTCCATGAAACTGGTCCCTGGTGCCAAAAAGATTGGGGACCGCTGCTACAGATGACATATTGAAAGTAGATGTTCATATACTTTAAAAATATGTGTATATATAGTTATATATATGTATATATATGTATACACACTTTAAATATGTAACCTATAGACTCTGAGTTTGTAGTTTGAAAGTTATTGTTTACACCACAGGAAGTTGTTAAACTACAAAACTATATTCGTATATGCAGTTATATATGATTTTTAAAAGGTTCCTCATTCTTAAAAGGCTCAACACTACTGTCTACAGGATAAAGTCCAAATTCCTTAACACAGCTTTGAGGGTCCACCACAACTTGGTCCAAATCATATTCCCAGATTCATCTTCTACCACCCTTGGCCTAAGTGATTTACATTTTCCAGCAGATACACCACAAACATGATCCACTTTTTCTTCTCTGCTTCTGCTAATCCCTATTATCTTGAAATGTCTTCCTTTTCCTACCTAGGTAGTCTCTGTTAATCCTCCACCAAACATAATTAACTCTTCTTTACTCTGTGCTCCCAAGTACTTTGTTCCTACCTCCAGCACAGACCCTATTAAATATATTAGGATTAGAGTATAAATCAGCCTGAAAACCTGGGAGCAACTTGAATCTTATTCACCTTAATATCCCCATCTTCTGTATGCCACATAGACAAGTGTTTGTAAATGTCTGTTTAATTGAATTAAGGATGGAGCCTCAGGGGTGATCCATAATTAAGGGTTTGCTACACAGAGAAAAGTCTACATATAAGTAAAGAAGTCAGGAGGAAGACAACTAGGAAAATACAATGTCATTAAATTGCCTTTTCCTTGGCTTTCAACAAGTTGAATAAGCAATCCAAAGAGTCCAATGTGACATAGAGGCAGACGAGGATTGAAAACTATGAAAATGCCTTTTGTGACAAAGTATTTGTTATGTACATAGCTGACAGAAGTTAACATATTTATCAAATATGGATGCATAAGAATAAATAAAAGATAAAATTCCATCCAAAAGAAAAATAAGCAAAAGAATTAACAACTAATTCATAGAAGAAAAATGTAAAAGACCAATAAACACATGAAAAAATTCCTCAAGTTCACTAATAATCAGAAAATACAAGTTAAAATGAAATATTTCTTTCACTATCAAACTGGAAAAATGAAATATTTCTTTCACTATCAAACTGGAAAAAAAATTTTTTCAATGATAATATCCAAGAATGACCAGGGTATGGTGAAATGATTACGCCCATGTCATGTTTGGGGGAATGTAAATTAGTACAATATTTCCGGGAGCCAATGGAAAAATATATACAGAAAAAACCTTAAAAATATTCAAACGCTTTGGCTCAGTATTTTCACCTCTAGGAATTTATCCTAGAAAAAAAGACATGCAAAAATTTATGCAGAAGGATGTTCATAGCAACACCATTTAGAGTAACAAAAATCTGGAAACATAAATCTCTACCACGAAAAGAGTAGTTAAGATAATACATTCCTATAGAAAGGATATTTTAAAAATTACTTGTGAAAAATATTTAATGACATGGGAAAAGGATCATTAGAAGATATTAAATGAAAAAGGAAAAAAACTTGAATAAATAGTACAATGTAATAATATAAATGTGTGAAGTAAAGAATGGGAAGAAATACACAAATTATTAACTATAACTGTTCTTATGCAGAGTCATTACCAATCCCTTAGAACATGTGATAATTTTACAATTAAGAGAAAGTATTATTGTTTTTAAAAGGTTATTTTATCTGCTCTAAAATGATTTTTGGCAAACTTCAAAAACAAGTTTGTCAGAAAAATGAAGTCAGATTACAGCGATTTAAAAAGAAATAAGTAGGAAGCAGAAGGATATAGACTATTTGTTAAGGAATTCAATAGCAAAAGCAGAAACAATTTAGACGGTAGTTAAGAGGTCAAAGCCAAATAAAGCGTAATCATTTGAACTGTAGGAGATGAGCATGTTTCAAATGGGAAAGGAGAGATGGAGATGATGAAATTCAGGACACTAAAAAGGGAGAGTAATGCATGTAAATTACAGACCTCTACCTGTTATTCAAAGATAGTAGTGCAAAGACCATGAACGTGACAATATGTGGCCAGTTAGTTTTGTCCTAGTCGATGCCTACAGATCATACCTCAGACAATTACTTAAGAAACAGTTACCGGTCACCAATACAGCCAGAGAGAAGAATATGACTAGATTAAACCGAATTATTACTTCTGTTAGAAAAACTTCAAAAACAGATGTTCTTTGGTGGGGATCAAATACTGTGATCTTTGTAAAAAACATTCTTTGAACCATTCAACAATATTTACAGAGCATTTACTAAATATAAGGCACTCGGGCAGTGACAGTCTCTGCCTTCATAAATATCATATACATTCAACTAGAGCACCTAGACATTAAACAACAAACTGATTTGTCAAATCAGATTCATATAAATCAGAGTTCTACCCAGGATCAAGCTTTACTAATAACATAAAAGAAGTAGACAAATAGACTCTGATACACCTAAAAAACAAACAAACTGATGAACAACTATAATGAATACTACAGAAAGGGACCCACCAGGTACTATGGAAACATATGGTACCATGACTAGGGGGAGATTGGTTATGTCACTTCCCTGAGGAAGTGTCACCCAAGCTGAGCATTCAAATTAAAAATCAGATCCACAAATGAACATGAAGTCTACAGGAAAGGATTAGAAAGTTGAGAATATATTATTCTGTTGTTTTCAGCACTTTATACTTAGAGAAAGAATGAATATAAACACAAATGTTGTGATTAAAAGACAATTATGAATAGTACATACCTATACGAAGGTCTCTTTGTAAAACATTCTTATCATAAACATAGAAAGACAAATACTGGAAAGTTCTTGGAATCTCAAAGTAAAATTCTTCACTGAAAAACGGGCTAAAGAGAAAAGGGGGAAAGCTCATTAAATTTAAATTCAACAGTGTCCTCCTATAATATTTTCAATAAAATAAATTAAAATTACAGATTAAACACCATAAAGAAAAGCTTCAAGAGTTCCAAAATAATTCTCTATGCTAAGTTTCAGCTAAACCCTGTACAAACCAAGCTGAACTCTGAAAGGACCTCGATTGCCAGGCTGGGCTCTGAACAAACAGATTTTCTGGAGTCCTGTGGACAGAAGATCCAGTAACTGCCTGGGGTCATGCTCACCTGAAGTGGACACAAATGAGAGCTGAGGACAGTGTCATTCACACCATCATCATCTCAAAAATATGTAAATCACAATAATACATAACACCTAAAATGAATAATGCTACGTAAAATGTTATTTTAAAACATACTTTAAAAAATTAAAATAGGTTATTTTTAATCAACTTTACTGAGGTATAAACTACATAAAATAAAATCTAATTTAAAGTACAGAGGTTAATGACTTTTGATTAATTTATAAACCTGTAGAGTGGCCATCCCAATCAAGATATAGTAACATTGCAACTCCTCACAAAGTTCCCTCTTGTTTCTCTGCAGTTACTCCATCATACCTGTCACAGGCAACCAGTGATCTGATTTCTAGCACTAAAGATCTGGTGTAGGATTTCATATAAATGGAATCAAATAGTATGTACACTTGTGTCCAGCTTCTTTCACTCAGCTTAACGTCTATGATATCTGTTCCATCTTGCTGTGTATATCATTAGTTCATTTGTTTTAAGTGCTGGGTAATATTCCATTTATGAATATTCCACAATCCATGCTCCTAGTGATGGCATTTGAGTTGTTTCCAGTTTGGGCTATTAAAAATAAGGCAGCTATGAATATTTTTATACAAAGCTCTTTTATGTGTTCAGTTCTTTTGGACAGGTAACTAAAAATAGAATTGCTGAGTTAAAAGGTAGGTGAACTTTTAATTTATGAGAAGCTGTCAAACTGTCTCCAGTGCGGCTGTGCTATCTTGTACGCCTACGAGCGAGGGATAAGAGCTCCAGCGGCTCCACGTCATTGTTAACTTTTGCTACTGAAAGCCTTTTTAAAATTAGCTACTCTACAACATTATAAATCAACTATACTTCAATAAAAAGTTGTTTTGAAAAAAAATAGCTATTCTAGTGAATGTGACATGATAAATGTATACACCCGTGTAATCTCTACCCCAATCAAGATAAAGAACAAAGTTCCCCTGTGCAATGACTCACTCCATACTGTCACGGGAACCAGTGATCTGATATCTATCGTGACACATTATGTTCAAGAATGTGTAGTGACAGAAGTGGTTTTAAACTGCATTTCCCTGATGACTAACGATGCTGAATATCTTCTCCTGTGCTTGTTGCCCATTTGTATATCTTATTTTAGGAATGATTTGTTTGAGTTTCCTCCACATATTTTAAAAGGTTTGTCTGTCTTCTTACTGGGTTTTTGGTCTGTTTGTTTGTTTGCTTTAATAAATTCTGGATGCAAGTCCTTTGTCAGAATATTTTCTCCTAGGTGTGGCTTGCCATTTCATTTTCTTGACAGTGTCAAAGAGCAGAAGGCTCTGATTTTGATAAAATCCAGTTTATCAGTTTTCCTCCTTTATGATTGGTGCTTTTGGCACCCTAAGTAAAGAAATCTTTGTCTACCCCCAAGTTGCTAAGAGTTTCTCCTACGAAACAGCTTATTTTTCTAAGTTCATTTTAAGAATGCTCTTTTGATATTTAAATTCTCCTATGAAGACATGAATTTCTGAAATTCTAGTTAACATCTTTTGTCAAGAGTACCTCTTTCCTGAGAATGTTTAAAGAACAAAAGGTACTTTTAAAATGTCACCATAAAATGCAATCTCTTCAGGATGTCACAACTTAAAGAGAAGCTAAAATGCAAAGTAAATGACTCTTAAAGAAGTCATTTCTGACCCTGTCCAGAAAACAGTTGACTTAGCTTTTTAGTTGTTATAATACCCGGTCAACTTTTGTCAATATATTTTTCACTTCAAACGTAACCAAAATAAACTTAAAAGGTGGTCTGTCAAAATAGTCTTTCTAATTAGTCTCAATATAGCAATCAACACAAAAACAACTATTAGGTAAAGACAGGTTTAGGTATTTTTCTCCTTTGCATCATTTTATATACAATTGAGAATTTCCTTTATATATTACACATCCACACTCAAATATTATTTTTAAAACACATTCTAAACCCAAATAAGAACAAGATGAGAATTATTCACTAAGTCATCTGTATCACTGTATCATCACAATCTCAACAATCTAATCCCCACATCTGGGCGCCCACATCTTTATTTTATAAATTAATTAATTAATCAATCCATTTGAAAAAAAAGTTTTCAACAACGTTGGTTAGAAGCAATAACTAGACATATAGTTTTTATAAAGCAATACTCTACTGTTATCACTAACCTATAATCCTGCATATCACTCCTAAGGAAATTCCTGGTGTGGGGAAGAGAAGCACTAGGTACAAGAAGTGTTGCTACTCAATTTGTTTATAGACCACCTACTTCTGAAAAGGATTTGAGGTAGAGATTTAGGAGCTATGGATTCCATATGTGACTCCTACTTACCTGCCATGAAAAATTCTATACCCAGACTACCTATAAAAATTATAATATTCAGAACCCATAAAAGATCTAAATGATATCTACTGACTTTTGACTTAACAGCTTATCACAACATTCACTAGGGTAGAAAACACTGAAATGAAAGCAAGGTGAGCAAGGGTTTATACTACAAATTCTTTCACCCTATTCCACAAGGAAGAACGCTAGGAGGCACCTAGAATCCAAGAAACATGTAGTCTAATTATACTGAAATGACCTAAGGTAACCACTGCTAGCCTTAAAATATCTCCCAAGTTGCTATGCATCTAGCATAATAATTTAAGATGGATAAAAATACTTGGTTTTATCATTTCCCCCACACAAATATCTGGAAAGGCAGGCAAGAGTTCTGGAAAAATAGTAAGCTTATTTTAGTTATTCATTTACAAAGCTATATTACATACTAGAAACTACCACAAATATTCAATTTATTGAAAATTACTAGTTTTGTATATAACTGATTTTTGTTTGATACGGAATCAACATACATTAAATAACAAATTGAGATTTAAATAGTTTCAGGTCCCTATCCCAGTTTTGCTTCTAACTTCCTTTATTACATGCACAAATTATTCAGGCTTTTGGTGACTCAGTTTCATCATTTATATAAATAAAAACAAATTCTAATACAACAGGGATAGGTGATTTACGATTTAAAGATGTGAAGTATACTACTTCAAATCTCCTTGGATTACTAAATACTTCATCCACCATACGTTCATTCCAACAACTCTTCATTCCCTTATTTTAAGTCTTGTCTCTGAACAAGACTGCATCCTTCCAGTACAGCTCTGCACTAGAATTATATACACAAACACTATTACAGGGAAGAGGTGGCACATCTCAATTTTATGAATTATAATTTACTATGATACTCTCGCAGTGCTATTACACTTCCAAAAAATGACAAATCTACGTAAGAGTTCATTCCCTTACAACGCCCTACTTAGTTAAGTGACTTTTATAAACGTTAAGGGGTAATTTATTCTCAAGAGAAATAAAATAATGATGTACTTTGAGAAAAGTTCAAATGAGTGGGCAAATTTAGCCTAGAGAAAAAACTGAGGTATATTGGTAGTTGTTTTCAAAAACTTGAAAGAGTGTCACGTGAATGATGGATTAAACTTGTTCTCCAGAAATCCAAGGGACACAATTAGGAACAATTAAGAGGAAGATATATTTTGAGGCAATGAAAAGCCACATGAAAGCAAGCACTGTGGCTATCTTGTTCTTGTGGATGTATGAATAAATAGCACCCAGCAAGTTCTTGGCATATGGTAGGTTCTCCTTTTGACAGACATTAATCATTAAATGTAAGAGCTTTTCAAGAGTCAGAATAGTTCTAAGACCTAACAGGCTGCTTTTAGGAGGCAGTGAACTCCTTGGTCACTGGAACATTATTAAGCAAATGCCATATGACTACTTGTCAAAAATAATTGTCGGGAGGAACTAAGCGTACGGCATTTAGTCCAGCTCAATGAACATTAAGGTTCCTTCAAACTCTGAGATTCTGTAACTCTAAAAATGAACTCAGAATCTATAAGGAAAATAAAAGTTTCAGATGAAGGAAGTCTTCTTGATGATTACAGTCAGGAAAATGTGTAAAAATTTTTATTCAATATATATCATATGAATGATAATTTACCAATTTTTTACAAACCTTAAAGATTTTTCAACAACTTGGGTACGATAAACTTCTTCCTGGTCCAAATTTATGGTGCAGAAACAATCTCTCATTTTGTTGGGTCCAAGATATGGCAATAAATTTTTCGCTTCACCTGTTGGCACAAAAATTAAAACTGGTGTTAAATATCACCAGCTGCCTCATGCTAAGTCTTATATGGGACACATTAAATCCAAAAGAACATATAAGATATAGCACAGAAGAAAAAATTAGTAATTAAGAAAGATAATCAACTTGGTCTAAAGGAATGTGGTGAGACAGAAGGGAGGAGCTGTGTGTAAAGGGGCATGTGAGGTCATGTTATACCACCGTATCCCTGATCCTAGAAAAGCGCAATGTCCCCGCTTATGTCCTCATCCCATCCCACCAGCACCACCCTGAAGACATCTCCACAATTAATCCCCCTTTCCTGTATCATTAATTTTCCCCTCTACTGGATCATTCCTGTCAACTCATAAACAAACTTTGATATTTCCCAATTTTTAAAAAAGCACAAAAAGAAAAGAAAAAAAAAAAAACTCCCTTGACTCCGTCTCTTCCCTCATGATATCATTCCATTTCTAGACTCTCTTTCACAGCAAAACTTCTCAAAAACAATCATCTCTAGCCATTGTCTCTAATTCCTCACCTTCCAATCATTCTTTGACCCTCTCCAATCAGCTTTTAACCCCATGACAACAGTGAAACTGCTCTATCTAGGGTCACCAATGCCTTCCATATTGCCAAACCCAATGGCATTTCTCTGTCCTCATCATACCTGATCTGACAGCACTATTTATTTAATATAAGTGAATGCTAACATCCCTCCTTAAAACTCACTCTTTTCTTGGCTTCCACAACACAGTAGTTTTGGCTTTCCTCCTGCCTCATGGACCTCTGCTGACTTCTTTCCCTCCTCACGTCTCTAAATGTTGCAATGCTTCAGGGCTCATTTCTGGACCACCTTCTCTTCTTTCCCCATGCAAATTCCTTCAGGATACGGTGTTCATGCTGATGCCTCCCAGATATGTGTTTCCAGGCCTGATTTCTCCTCCTCAACATTAGATATGAATACTCAACTGCCTCCCTGGATATCCAGTAGGCTTCTCAAATTTAACAAGTCCCAGAAAAACCATCTGATTTCCTCCCCTAAAACCCACTCTCCCCCCAGTCTACCACCATCTTCCTCTCGTTTTCTCACCATGCTCCCCAAACCTCCCATCCCCACGTCCAGTCCATCAGTAAATCCAGAACTCCAAAATAAATCCCAAATGCAACCACTTCTCCTTGCCTTCATTAGTATCACCCTACAATCCACTCTCCATCAAGGAGTATGATCTTTTAAACATACTTTTCAAGTCAATTACCCCCCTACTCCAATGCCATTCCATTTCACTTAGAATACAATTCCATTTTTAAATGCCCATTTTCATGGTCTACACAGCCCTACTGAACTGTCCTCTCCTCTCTGACCTCTTCTCCTCCCACTCTCCGCAGTGTTCACCTTCTTTCCATTCATCAACCATGTCAAGCTTGTTCAAGCTTAGGGCATCTGCCTGAAATGCTCTAACCCTACATCTTCATATGGCTGCCTTTTCCTATCATTCAAGTCTCAGTTCAAATGTCACTTCCTCAGAAACCTTTCCTGACTATTTATCTAAAGTAAATAATCCTGCTACCATATTCCATGTCTCTGTTTTCTTCAGAGCCTTTACAACTATCTGGAACTCTTAATTTTTACCTAAATGTTTATTTCTGGTTCTCTCATTCTTTGGGAGTTCTTGGTTCCCTCCTTCAATGCACGAGAACTTACTGAGCCCCAAGATCTAAAATAGTGACTGTTAAATACTGAGAAATATTTGCTGAATGAATATTAAAGAATCAAGTAAGTCTAGTTTCGAAGTTCTTGTGACATGCTCATTGGCTAAAAGGACACACAAAACTGTGGGTGCTGAAATCAGACACCAGTGTACTAAATTAGGAAAGCAATGTAGTTGGCATAAGGGAAAGAGCATTTCCATGAGAATCAGGAAACCAATGTTCCTGTATTACCTCTGCTACTAAGTAGACAAATGACTTCAGACAAATCTCTGAAGAACAGTTTTCCTAACGAAAGCCTGGGCTAGATAAACTCAAGTCTCTTTCTGCTTACCAACTTTAAAACTAAAGGCCAGGGACTTCCCTGGTGGCCCAGTGGTTAAGACTCCATGCTCCCAATGCAGGGGGCCCGGGTTAGATCCCGCACGTCGCAACTAAAGATCCTGCATGCTGCAACTAGAGAACCTACATGCCACAACTAAGACTCGGCACAGCCAAATAAATAAATAAATAAATATTTAAAAAATAATAAATAAAACTAAAGGCCATTTAAACCAATATCTTTTAAAGAAGTCTAGCAGAAACTTAAGAAGCACCTATGAAAAACTCAATCAACAAATAATTTTTTTAAATTAAAATTATAAAAACCAGGGAACCGTCCCTCAGAGCTATCTGAGAGGCTGTCTCTCAGGCTTAAGTCCTGAGTAAGTCCACCGAATAAAACAGAATTCTCGAAAACTAAAAGTAGAATAAAATAAAATTAGAAAAATCAATGGAAAGGCACCAGTTAGATACTCACTGTTATTAAGTTTGTCACTGAGAGATTAGGGGAAAGAAATCAAGTTACCACGTCATAGAATAAGCATCTCAAGTCAAAATAAAGGAATCTCATCTTTTAAATGACCCCCAACTTGCCTAATATGGGTTGGCCTTTACAAATTCACATTTCCTAACAGGAAAAATAATATATATTTGAATTTGTATCCATCCATCTTCTCTTCCTCAAAAGACTACAATGTCCCTACCTATTATCTATAGCTCATCCATCTACCTGTGCTTTCTCTACCCCATTCCCTGCCTCTCACTCCAGGACACTGCCCAGCAATTCTGTTTTCATTACTTTCAACCTTCTCCTTTAAGTCTCTCCTTCTTTGCCGTCTCCCCTCTGTGTAATCCAGAGGGTTTGGGTTGTTGTTTTTTTTTTTAACTAAAAATCCACCTAGGTCACCATATAGGGCCTGGAATATAAACAAATTTGGAATTAAATCATAATAAACATGCTCCATATCTAATGAGGGAATCTTAATACTAAATCACTGCCCTTGAACATGTTGCTGTTCCATTCACACCAGTGCAATCTGAGAAAACTACACTATATAAATGTACACATATTCCACCGCCCACCTTTCTAAGAGGGAGACAGTGGGGGTTATTTTGTCTACAGAATCCAATGAACTTGACATTATCAGATATTTACTCAGAATAATTAAAATTCAAGTTCTACGTAATATATAAAATGGACTCAACATCACTTCCTAGAAAAGCAGTTGTCATAATCTTTGAATATCTGTCACTAATGTTCAAAATAAACTACACTGAAAAGTAAATTCATCTAATCAATGCCAGATCACCAATCAATCATGCTAATATATGTTGATTAAGTCAGCTATCAACACTTTAAACTGTGACTCCAAAATACAGTGGTAATTAACTGGCACTTTATAAAAAACATAAATCAAAATAATTAACTGTCACTTTATTCTAAAAAATCAAAAGTAACTAATGGTTAGAGAATTAACAAAAATAACGTTGTACTCAATATATCTCTAAGCAGAAAGATTAATTTAATAGCACACACTTTATATTAAGCTACACAAAGAAGTGAGGAACCTTAGAAGATTATACCTGTCCTGTGGGTGATGTTTTCATAGGGCCTCACTAGTTCTAGTTGATTATTGTATATAAATAAGCAAATGCATTGGACAAAAACCAAACAAACAATAAACTACTGCTCCTTAAAAGGCAAGCTTCCAGATAACTTATTTTATAATCTCTGCTTCAATCCCTCCCCTCCTACTCACAGCCTAAACCTACAATTTGGCTTCTGACCCTATTTCTTTACTAGAACTTTCAAGAACACTAATAATATTAAGTGCTACCAAATCAAGTGACTGTTCTTCTGGTCCCACCTTATTTAATCACACTTCAGTGTTTGATAACACTGACCTTTCCTCAGCTTAGGTAACCCATTCTAATTTTTTTTTTTTGAACTCCCTCTTTCAGGCTTTTCATCCACTACCTACACTTTAAATGTCAGGTAACTCTGAGCATCCACAGACCACTAAATTCATCATATAGGTGGAGAACCAATTTCAGGCATTTTTTTTTAATATGTCATTATAAAACAATTTTAAAATATACTAAAATACAAATACTTGTAAGCCTCTCAACATTATTTGATGGTATTATGTGCCATCTTTCTCAATTTATCTATAGCGCATTTGATGATGGCTAGCCTTCAGGAGAATCAGGGTCTATATCTGTGGCAGATATGGTGGGTCAGTGTTCATCATCTGTTACAATGTCCTTTGGCGTATGATTTCCTGTACTGCAGAGACTAGAAAGCTAAAAACTACATTTCCCAGCCTATTTTGTAGTTAGGGTTGTGGATGTGATTTAAATTCCGTTAATTAGATGCACTCGCTGGAAATTTGGAGGACAAAAGAGAAGGGAGGTTGCATTTATGTTGCTTCTACTAGCAAGTACTGTCATGGAGATGTCCAAGTTTCCCGCAGTAGCACTGGCTGCAGTCCTTGTATCCAGTCACAGGTTTCATAGATATCAAGAAGAAGGGTACAAGGCATCCATTCTGTCACACAGGTTGTGGCCAGTGTGGCTTAGCTCTAGGGCCAGCAGCAGCAGGGGAATTCCCTGGCAGTCCAGTGGTTAGGACTCCATGCTTGCAGTGCAGGGGGCACAGGTTTGATCCCTGTCGGGGAACTAAGATCCCACAAGCTGCACGGTGTGTCCAGAAAGTAATAATAAAACCTACTTCTAGAGCTAGCAGCAGTGACAACAGTTTACCGATGAAGATGGTTGCCTGTCGTTGGCTGTTTCCTAATAGTGGAAGATTCCTGATCATGGTAGAGGTGGCAAGGTTCTACAGCTAAAAGGTACAACTTCCTAATTTTGCAGGCACCTTTCTGATCCAAAAAGAGGTAGTAAATCGCTTTGTGGCCCAGATGCAATGTGGCTTTTGAATGTCATTCTTGAAAGTTGGACTAGAGTCTATTTCTTCAGTCTTTCTAACAATTCTGTAAGCCACTTAAAATCTTTTATTTAAAAAAAAATCTTTTATTAAATCTCTTTCTGCTTACACTAGCTAGAGTTGATTCTGTAACCTAATCCTGACTAGCTTCTTTTCTTATCCTTTCTACCTTTTCTAACAAATTTGAAAGTCCCATCTCACATTACTGGTCATCGTCATCAGAGTTTGGTAAGTCTTTCAACTAGATCTGGCTATCTGGATCAAACATGGACTCAGAAATTATAAAGCAGTATCTCACTGACAACCACTTTTACTGTTCCATTAGACAATGAGTTGAATAGCAGAGCACACTCAAAAGGTGAATGCTTCAACTTGGGAAATGGAAACAAATGGATCCTAACTCTGCATGGTTGTATCTGCCTTTGGAAAACATTTCTTCATGTCCTACTGCAGCATTTGGATGTGGTTTTGAAAACATGCTCAATAATACAATATCATGTTTCCATGAATTTGGGAGTGCCAAATTCTCAACATCCAAACCATGTGCACCATTTGAGTACCTCCATCTTATCCTTAAATTTACACATCCTATTTTGACTCTAAAGTAAAAAGATTAAAATGTGTTCAAGACATTCAATATATTGCTAAGATATGACACTTGAGCAAGACAGCTGAAATAATGGAAATAGTTTTTACTTGCATTTGAATGAAAGTAGAAAATGTTTTTAGCTTATTCTTGATTTTTAAAATTCTGTGCATGCCAGGGTACTTCAATATGCAAAGGTAGATACTTCTACAAAGGCAGATGTATTATTGGCCCTACAGCAAATAGTATAGCTCTGACTACATTTACAGCTGTTGCTATTTCCTTCAACAATGAATCAAGAGCAGGAGGCATATTACTGACGAAACAACCATTCCTCTATGAAGAAAGGAGGCTGGACTTCAAGTAGGCCAAGAACACCTTCACACTACACATCACTGGTTTTGTCAACCATAAAATGAAATAGCCGCCTGCCCATTCACGGGACAGTAACTGTTTCTCTGCATCATACATATCTTGCAACTTCATATACAGAGTATATAACAAAATGCTGTATTTAGCTCTGATCCCCTTCCTTCACACTGTTGCCTGTTACTTTTTTAATACGTAAACATATATATCACTCCTTGCTCAAAAATCTTCAATGGCTCCTCCATATCTACCACTGCCCACCTTGCAGGATAAAACCTAAAATTCCTGTGTCTGGCATAAAAACCCTTCATAATCTGGCACCATCTACTACTTAATCTTTACCCCCACAAGTTATGCTCCAGCAGTACTGTACTTTTAGTTCCTTGAAAACACTGTGTTCTCTCATGCCCCTGTACATTTTCAACACTATCTTCATAGCATGGGATGCTCTCACCTGATTTTTTTTCTCCTGAAAGCTCTGCTTAAGACCATCTTTGTAAAGTCTTCCCTCAACTCCTAGGTAGGCATGTCACCCTTTCCTCTCTTCCCTACTACATCTTATATGCACTTCTACTCTAAGGATCGTATTGGATTGCACTTGTATTTCATTCAACAAATATTTATTAAGTGCCTACGGCATGCCAGACACCTTTCTAAATACTGGGAATATAACAATGAACAAAACTAGGTCTCTGCCCACGTGGAACTTTTGTACAATTGAAACAGTGGGGACAAGCATCATAAACTCTTAAACAAGTAAGTATATAATATTTATTGCCATGGAAGAAAATAAAGTAAGACAGTGAGGGAGTGCCAGGCCCAGAGGGTAGAGAGGGAGGAGAGCAATGTTATTCTATACAGGGAATCAAGGAAGGCCTTTCTGTGAAGATATTTGAGGAGATACTTGAAGGAGGTCAATGAGGGAGTGAGTCACGCAGATACCTGGGGAAAGAGATGATTAGCAGAAACAATAAAATATGCAAAGTCCCTGAGACAGGATAGTTTGGCACACTGAAGGAACAGCAAGGAGGCCAGTATGGCTGTAAAACAGTAAGCAAAGTAGGAAGAGCGAGGAAACAGTAAGAGATGAGGTAGGATTGGGGAAGGAAACAGGTTAAATAGGGTCTTGCAGGCCAATGGAAAGTCTTAGGCTTTTCTGAATGAGATGGGAAGCTATTGAAGGATTATGGGCAGAAGAACGGCATGATCTAACTTTTGTTCTAAAGAATCACTGCAGAAGGAAAAGGGTGGAAGCAGGAAACTAGATAGGAGGCTATTGTAATCATTTTGATTAGAGATAACTGAGACTAGGGGGGCAGTCCTGGCATGGAAAGAAGTGGTCAGCTGGGCATATATTTTGAAGATAGAGCCAACAGGATTTTTGATAGTTTGCATGTGGATGTGAGAGGAAAAGGGGTCAAGGATCGCTTCTTAAAGGGTTTCAGCCAGAGCAGCTGGACGAACAGAGATGCCACTTCCAGAGGAAAGAGTCTCTTGTTGGGAAAGAGGGGTCAAGAGTTTGTATTGAGTATGTTAAGTCTGAGATGCCTATTAGATATCCAAGTGCAAATGCAAGTGGGCAAAGAAGTGCTGGCTAGAGATAAAATTTGAGAATCATTAGCAAGTACATAATATATCTCAAACCTTAAGACTATACAGGATCACAAGGAAGGTAAACGTGGAGAAAAGAAAAGAGATTTGAAGACTGAGCCTCAGAGCTCTCCATCATCATTTTGCATTAGTAGAGTTAAGAAGGAACCAGCAAAGGAGACTGCTACATGTCTCTTCGCTGAATATAAACTTAAGGGACAGGACCAATGCTTAGCATCATGCTTAGCTTATAACAGTTAATGAAATATCTACTGAATAAGTATAAGTATGTGTATGTTTATAACTTTAGCATGGGCAAAAAAAGGGGTTCTAATATCACATCACGAATTATAAAATTGCATATAAACTTCTTTTTATAAGTTTGATATAAGTTTATCCATGTCAACTGCTCCGAAGTTTTAAAAAGAAAATGTCTCCTGTATACAGTTACCAAAAGCACGAAATTTCAGAATTTTTATAGTATTAATACAGAGATATCATATTGAAAACAAACAAACCAGTCCTGAAATGCACACATTCAAACATTTACTGAGTGCCTACTCAGATGCCAGGGATACATTAATAAGAAAACTGTGTCCTCATTGAACTAACACAGATGGACAGATAATAAATAAGATAAATAAATTAAAATGGTATGTTAGTATTAAGCAGGAATGGGCACCACATGAAATGGCAGAGGGAGGGGAGCCAAGGAAGGCTCCACCTAGAAGGTAACTTCTGCATAAATACCTGAAGAAAGAGGGGAGACAAGTAACTATTTTATAGAAAATAGCTTTTAGTCATTGGCAAAAAGTAAACAATTTAAACCAAGAAGATAAACACCATTGGGAATCAAAACCAATAACCTAGATTAACAGAAATAGAAAGACAGTCAACTTTCTGTGTACAAGATCAATGATTCTGTGCAAAGGTCACAGGTCCAGAGCCTACCATATAAATTTTACCTAGGACTAGAATCCCAAATATCAGGGTATTGGGTAGAGATTCCAGTGTTACGCTTCTGGGCATGGATGTGAGTATGCACATATGTGTTTATGTGTATGTTTTGGGGGGACTGTGTGCATGCATATATATCTATAGGTTTGTATGCATGTTTCTGTGTGTCCGAGAGGGGAACACTACTGGGATAAGTAAGAAAAGAAGATAAATATTTATCAAGCAGTTGCATGCTCCGAGACAGTGCTAAATATTTTCTCAAATACCTCATTTGGTTGGTACAACAACCTTGTGACATAAGCATTACTGTTCTCTTTTATAAACTAAAAAAAAAAAAATTCACAGTTACACAGCTGGCACAGTGAAATGACAGAAATCAAATTCCAAAGCCTAGTCTTTCCATTCCTATTAATGTCTTTCTGAACACAGCAGTGTTGAGAGGAACAGACGGCTATTCCTTTCTGAAACTATCCTAAGAGATCTTGTAGAATCTCCAATCTATTTCAAAGGATACCTTAAGCACAGAAATAAAAGCCAATACAGACCCGCCAGCGTGATTAACTCCCAAGAGAAACTGCAAAGGGCCAGGGTCCTGGACAAGATGATCCGAAGATAAAGATTATTTGGAGTGGGAGGAAAGCTAAATCATAATAATAGTTCACTATATTCATTTATCAAATAAATAATACATTACACATAGATTTTTTTAGGGACTTCATATATATTATTTCACTTAATCTTCAAGGTAACTTCTTCCAAGTAATTTTTTTTTAAATACAGAAACTGGGAATGGAGGGATAACATTCCAGGAGTAAGGCAGGCACAACGTGAACAAGTTCGGGAGGTGGAAACAGGAGGAGCACCTTCAAGGAGGCAGTGAATAGTACAAATTGGCTAAAGCGTAAAGAGAGATGAAAGGGTTATAAGAAAGGATGAGACTGTAAAGGAAAGGTGGCATCAAACAGAACCTGGAATGCCAAGCTAAGGAGTTTTAACTTTATTCAGGAAGCAACAAGGGTCACTAACAGTTTCTGTGTGATCAAAACTATGCTTCAGGAAAATTACTAACAGTTACCGGGCCTAAACTAAGGGAATAAAGGGAAGATGCGAGCAAAAGAAAAATGGAAGAGGTACTACAGAGAGAAAATTCACAAAATTTGGCCTGAGTGACTCAGGATATGATGTTCTAATAACTGGAATAGCAACCTAAACAGAGGATTAGACCTTTAGATGGGGGGCAAGATATAAAACTATGCAAACATTATCATTTACATACACAACAAAAAAATGGAGTGAAACAAACATACGCTTAAAAATATAACAGCTTCAGTGTCGACAAGCTTAGAATAAAAGTAAAATGCTGTTATGCCATCTAATTATAGACAAAAAGACAATCCTATACGTGTTCTTTTTTTTTTTTTTGGCTGCACTGTGAGGCATGCGGGATCTTAGTTCCCCGACCAGAACTCAAACCCGTGCCCCCTGCAGTGAAAGTGTTGAGTCTTAACCACTGGACCGCCAGGGGAGTCCCAAGACAATCCTATGTAATGTTAACATATAAGGTCTTTCAAATTTTCGTATAATGTTTAATTTTAATTTTTGCAGTAAGATGAAAGTTGCACAAAATTCTGAAAACATATACAGTACTGGTGCAAGTTAAACAAATTCATTTTGGAGACACATATGAGTTTCAACGTGAGTTTTGTACTTAATGATCTGCATGTCCCTAGTCTCAACCTCCTGCATAAAAAGAGGTAATTATAATGCTTCAAGGACTACTGTGACCATTAGCTGAGGTCAAGCACTTACCACGATGCCTAGAACAGAGTAATCACTCAGTAAATAGTAACTAGTAGTGCCCTTCCTTGGTTAGAGATTCCTAAAAATTAGCATCTGTACACAATTCCCTTCACTCAAGCCATTAGGTTCTGACCAAAGATAATCTGTAATTTAACAACGAGATACACCAGAGAAGCTCACTTTTTTTTAATGAGACTTTTATTAAAGAAATAATACATTTCCACTAGAGGAAATAGATGCACAAACACCTAACCTTTCTATACCTCGGGCTGCACATCTCTAAAATGAGGGGTTTGAACTATTTCAAATGGGGGGGCACAATTTGGGGTTCAGCTAACCAGAGATTTATTTTGTCTGTCTTGCATAGTGTTAGGAAAAATGTAGCCAACATCTAGAAACCGGGAGAGTTAATAATAAATAAATCCATATTTCTGGTTTCTCTTTAATAATCAGAGACCTGGCAACGTGGTTCTGAGTAGAAACTATAGACAGACAGCCTCTTTTGAAATCCTAACAATCCCCACCTGGCTTTAACTTCACTATGCCTGGTCTCTGTAGACTGGAGTTTGCAACGCCTTAACTAGTTAATCTTCTAGGCCTCCGTAGAGATTTAAGATCCTGAGAGATAACACCTGAAATGTTTTAAAATGCACGTGGCAACACTGATTTCAAATGTTTTTAGATATTGCTACCTGTGGCCAGTTTAATCTCATAAACACTACAAGAACTGGATATACATTTATATTAAATAGCTGTTCATCAAGAAAACTATGAATATTTACTTTACCGATTATCACTACTGTTTACGTTACAACGTGCCAAGCACTATAGCAAGTCATCCAATCTTCCCACAACCACTCTGTAAGATTAGAATAACTACCATTACGAATTTATACAAAAGGAAGCTGAGGCTCAGAGAGGTTAGGTGATTACTAGAAAAGTAGCAGAAAATCATGTTTTCAACATGCTACAGTTTCATTTATCATTCAATTTCTAGATACCTAATAAATATTTCCTATAAAGAAATCTTACAGAAGAGCTCTCTCTTGTTCATTTTTTACAGTTCTCAATGGAGAAAGGAAGAGAAAAACTGCCGTAATCACACATGACCTTCCAAAAGTTTTCCTATTCACCCTCTTCAGAGTATGTCGGATTGCCCCAGGTGTACAGTAACAAAAAAGGAGGGGGGGGGTACCTAAGAACCACTGAAGAGAAAAAAGTTACATAGCTGTTATTTCGCTCTCTAGTTGTCATCTCGAAAGCACCACTGGGAAGTTATACATTTATATTTGTGATACTATTGAGGCAGAGAATGAGACACCAATAGGCATATGGTGACTGCTGGAATATCTACTAGTAAGTAGCGTTTTCCAATGCATAAATTAACATAATCAGATAACTAGATTGTCAAGCAACTTTTCTTACTCCCAATAAATGATAAATTACCTTTAAAAATATAATCTGAGATTCTATAATCCCACTCAACTGGTCATCTTAAAAAAAATCAACACATTACATAATTCCTAGCAGAAATCTGGTTCTATGGAAGAACAGGCACTATGATATCAACCTGGGACCTGGAGGTTAAAGAAACAGGGAATAATAAAGTTTCACTAACACTGCACTCCTACTCCATCACGGAAATAAGGTACTGTGCAATCACCAGTAAAACATAAACGAGGTAATAGCACTGAGTGAGCACTTGAGTGGGCAAAGGACTCCAGGTATCCAGTATAGTTTAGGTGGTTAGCCTAAACTCAGTGAGCAAAGAACTGTCTTGTGGTTATAAAACCTGAACAACATAAAGTACAACTCTTGACAAGGCACAAAGTCAAGGTTAAAGCATGAATTCCATGGCAACTCCTCAAAAATGCCCTACTAGGTAAGATGCAGCTCCTCAGTGTGAAAGTCTACAGAACATAGTTAGGGGCCAATTGTTTTACACAAGTCATGTGCATAATAATTATCATACAGTTATCTATATTGCTATCATATTAATCACCTCCGACTGAAGCTTAGGCCAGAGCAAGAAGTTAGGAAACTACTGTACATGAAAAGGCAAGTTTCGCAAGGTATTGCCAGGAAACCTCCATGGGTTATAGAGAGACGTCACCAAGTTGCAGGCAGGATCTTCCTGTGGTTTGCCTTGCCCACTTCCGGTTTCAGTTTTGAACGTGTGCTGATCCCTAAGCTCCCTACAGCCCCCTTCTCAAGTAGCAAACCAAACTCTGAAGCACATATGGCAGAAATCTCTCCTAGGATAGGCCAATGGTCCCTACAGCTACAAGAAACTTAAAGGCTCCTAAGCTGACCAAGAGAGACTAGCATGGCAAGCAAATGAAAGGCCCAAAGCCAGGTGGTGACAGAACTAAGGGCTACATGGACAGGCCATATATGGGATAAGGCTACTATTTCTGATAACAGCATCCAGGAAGCCAAAATGGGACTCAGTCATGATCCAGAGTTTTTCAAAAAAAAAAAAAAAAAGTGGCACCTAGATATAAAGAAGTAGCACCCACACAGGTGCATGTATAGGGGGTGTGTGTGTGTGCACGGGTGTGTTTTCTAAGAGAACCGTTAACATGCACAAACCCACATGAGCACAGCCAAGCAGACAGAAGAATAACATTTTTTGTGAAACCCAAAAACAGTACTAAAGATAAATTTTTATAGCATTCCAACGTTCTAATTTTATTGACATTAGACCATAACCAATTTAGGGATAATTATTAACTTCTTGACAACAGAAATGTACTCATCAGTTCTTCCCAATATACCAACTCACAGGCAACTTGGTAGAGAAAAGGACATGGACCTTGGCATCTTAAAGACCTTCTGAATACCTGCCCCTGCCCCTTTGAACCCTGAGCCTTTCCATCTGCTTCTTTGCTAAAATAGGAATTAATAACAAATTTCTTCATGAAATTGGATTAAATGAAATAATTTACAAAGTATCCTAACAGAGTACCTGGAAAAGAGTAAATACTCAATAAATGTTAGTTCACTTCCCCCATCTACCAAGAAAATTTTTTTATAAAATAAAACTGTCCAGGGACTTCCCTGGTGGCACAGTGGTTAAGACTTCGAGCTCCCAATGCAGGGGGCCTGGGTTCGACCCCTGGTCAGGGAACGAGATCCCATATGCATGCGGCAACTAAGAGTTGGCATGCCACAACTAAGAAGGCCATGTGCCGCAATTAAGGAGCCCGTGAGCCACAGCTAAGTCCCAGCACAACCAAATAAATAAACATTTAATAAAATAAAAAATTAAAACTGCCCAAATTCAAAACGAAGAGGTTCCGTACTACTCACACAAATGTTAACAATATTTTAAGGGATCAAAATTATTCTTTTTACTATATTCCTCTGAAACAAAATACTGAATTTTTTTAAAGTCAACTTTCTGAATACAAACAATTGGTGAAAACAGGCAGAGCATATGGGAATTCACTGTATTACTCTTACAGTTTTGTGTGTGTGCAGTTATATCAAAATTAAAAGTTACCCAAAAAATTGACAGAAAAATTGACTTTATTTCTATGTGCACTCAAAATGTTACCCAACCTAACATTTGGTTGCCCTTATTTTTGCAGATAGGATAGTCTTCAACAGTTAGAGAAAGAGAGGCTCTCACAGAATAAGACAAATATTGTATCAAACTCACTTATACAAATAGTCATTTTTTGATAACATACCTCATACATAAATACACTCTCCAGAAAAGTAAACCTTTATAAGGCCAATTCCCTTTGTCCACCACTGACATAACCAATGTTGTTTATCTTTTCAAACACCTTTCTGTGCATTTTTCCATATACATATACAGAAGTCACATATAACTATACATACCACCCTAACAACTGGCTTCTTTCTTATTCAACGATACCTCTTGAAGTTCTTTCCTTTCATACTATAGATACATCTCATTCTTTTTAGCCATATATGGGATAAGGCTACTATTTCTGATAACGGCATCCAGGAAGCCAAAACTCAGTCATGATCCAGAGTTTTTCAAAAAAAAACAAAAGTGGCACCTAGATATAAAGAAGTTGCACCCACACAGGTGCATGTAAATGGGGTGTGTGTGTGTGTTATAAAATATGTTTATGAACATACTACTTAGCCATCATCCTACTGATGGACACTTAAATTGCCTCTGTATTGTTTTACCAACAAGGTAATATTAAACATGTTTGTATATACCTCTTCTGCAACCGTGTGTTTCTGTAGGGCAGATATGTAGAAGTAGAAATGAATAGGGTATACACACTTA
Source organism: Globicephala melas (assembly GCF_963455315.2). Lineage (NCBI taxonomy): Eukaryota > Metazoa > Chordata > Mammalia > Artiodactyla > Delphinidae > Globicephala > Globicephala melas. Next base: position 123,820,595 of record NC_083317.1, read on the forward strand.
AATTTTTAACAGATATTGCCAAAATGCTCTCCAACACTGCTTTCCAGTTTAAATTCAAGCAACAGTGAAGAAAGTACCTGTTTCCCTAAACCCTCACCAAATACTGAAAGCAATGAGCTCTTTTTTTTTCACAAACTGATGACTTTTTAAAATCTGTATTTCCCTGATTAATTTTTGTTAAACCTTTCCAGTATTTTCTTATGTTTACTGGCCTTTTGTATCTTCTTTTCTGTGGAATGCCTATTCATATCCTTTATTTTTCTAATGGCCTTTTCCTTTTTAAAATTTGGATGAACTTTTTATATACTCTGGACACTAACAAATAAGGAGTATAGATAGCAGGTTAAGAGTAACAGAGCCAGTCTGCCCACGGCTCACTCACTGTCTCATCTTGACAAGTTACTTAGTTTAGCCTCAGTTAAACTAAGGCTCAGTTACACTAAGGTCTCCGCACCTCAGTTTCCTCATCTGTAAAAATGTGGATAATAACTGTACTTATAGAGTCATGAGGATTAAGTTAGTTAATATACTTAAAGTGCTTTATCTTTTTTTTTTTTTTCAAACATCTTTATTGGACTTAAAGTGCTTTAAAACAGTGCCTGGCACAGTATAAGTGTTATATAAGTGTTTTCTTTTTCCTCTAAGATTTGCTGCCAGTATCTTCTCCCGATCTATTGTTTATCTTTTAGCTCCTGTTTATAGTTAAGTCTTCATTTACTTTTCCTCAAACAATTCTTTTTCCATCTCTATTCTAATATCAGAAAATTATATACGTAGATGAAACAAAAGACTGCCCTCACTGGATCTCATAACCAACTTCTCCTCAAGAATAAACAGAGACATCAGCCAAAGGATCTAAATTTAAAAAAATCTTTCCGCTAAAAAGATAGCTAACTTCCTTACTGCATAAAGCATTCCCACAAATCAGTAAGATGACTGATAAAGGAGCAGGGAAAAAGGCAAACCAAATAAACACCAAAAAATGGGGAAAAAAATAGCTCTTAAAAATATGAAGAAAGGGGCTTCCCTGGTGGTGCAATGGTTAAGAATCCGCCTGCCAATGCAGGGTAGTGTTCGAGCCCTGGTCCGGGAAGATCCCACATGCCGCGGAGCAACTAAGCCCCTGCGCCACAACTACTGAGCCTGCTCTCTAGAGCCCGTGAGCCACAACTACTGAAGCCCGTGTGCCTAGAGCCCGTGCTCCGCAACAAGAGAAGCCACCACAATAAGCAGCCCACGCACCACAACGAAGAGTAGCCCCCGCTCACCGCAACTAGAGAAAGCCCGCGCGCAGCAACAAAGACCCAACACAGCCAAAAATAAATAAATTTATTTTAAAAATTATTAAGAAATCCTCAACCTCATTTAGAAGTGCAAATTAAGACTAAATACTAGGTGTTCCTTTTCATCTTACAGACCAGTAAAGATCAAGAAGTTTTAAAATACACACTATGGGGGTGTAAAGAAACAGGCATTCATATATTGCTGCTGGGAGCATAAACTGTTATAGTTTCTATGAAAAGCAATTTGCCACTGTCCTTTGAGCATAAAAATGCACATACCACTCAATTCATCAATTTAACATCTAGGAATTTATCCTACAGACACATGCATTCATATGAAAAATAAAATACCTACAAAATTATTTATTGCAGTAATGTTTGTAATAGCAAAAACTGGAAATAATCTAAATGTCCAGTCCAGGGGACTGGCTAAATAAACTGTGGTATATAGAGATGACGAAATTTTATGCAGCTGTTAAAAAAATGAGGCAGTTCCCCTCCCTCCCCCCTCCCTCCCCCCCTCCCCCCATATATACACACATATATTTATGAAAAATCGTCAAGCTACTACTATTAAGTGTAAAAAGGCAAGATGCAAACAATGTGTATATTTTGTTATGATATGTATATTGGTGAGACAGAGATGTTAATACTCACACATTTAAGTATAAATGCTTAAATAATCTCTGTATGCATACGAAAGAAATTAATTGGTAATGCTTGCTTCTGAAGAGGGAATAGCTAGAGGAATAAAAGAAGTTAGAAAAATTAACTTTTAATGTATACCTTATGTACCTTTTGAATTTTGTACCAAGTATTTGTACTATCTAATCAAATGAACAAATAAACCTTTAAAAATAATCAATTGAAAACCTCCCTGTGATCACACCAAACTTTCTACTGGTACCCTTTATTCTTTTTTTGTTTTTTTCGTTTTTTGTTTTTGCCATGCCACGCGGCACGCAGGATCTTCTCCGATCAGGGATTGAACCCGTGTCCCCTACATTGGGAGCGCAGAGTCTTAACCACTGGACCGCCAGGGAAGTCGCTGGTGCCCTTTAAATGGTCACGCACAGCAGGTTGCTAACATTCAGGTAGTTGGTGGCTAGTCTGTTCAATGGGCAAAAGCTGAGGCTCACCATCCTAGCTGCCCATTAACAAACCCTGTGGAATGTTTTAAACCTACAGGTGTCCAGGTACCACCCCAGAAATTCTGATTTAGTAGGTCTGGAGTAAAGCCTGGGCATCAGAACTTTTTAAGTTCACAGGTAACACTGATGGGCAGTCAGGTCTAAAAACAGCTGAGTTAGAGCATAACAAAAAAAGGTAAACATCCAGGCTCAGGCTCCACCTAGATTACAACCACAGTTTCATCACTAATCCTAACTACTTCACAAAGTTCTTAAAGAGGAACAGATGAGAGGATGTAGCTGGCACAGTGAAAATCTATTACTACTTCTGGATATTATCATTAAGATAGGCAGTGTAATCTTCATATATTAAACACAGTACTTTTGCAACACTCATACTAATGAGTTCATCCTATGTAGCATTTTAGTAAAAACTTTGATAGTAGTGGACTAGTGCCCAACAGGCCATTAACTGTATGACAGTGGAGTCTCTGAGTGTCAACTTCTTCATTTGCAAAATGAGGGGACTGAACAAGATAAGTTCTCTACCTTCCAGCTCTAAACTTTTATAATTCTCTAAGAATACAGGTGTCTAAAAGCAACTATTGCTTTAGGATAAACTAGTAAGAACCTTTTTCATCTCATTCACTGCTTAGGCCCATTTCACAGCCCAGTAGGCTGGTGCCCTAACACACATTCAGATATGTATTGTGTACTGCTGAATAAAGTAATGTCACAAAAAAAAACAAAAAAAAACTCGTTAGGATTCAAACAATATTATCTAATAAATCTTAGTGCATATTACACACAATAAGTATACTAAACACATTTAAGCATTAAAATAAAAGCATCCAATGTACTGTCTTAAAGTATTAATAAATGTTTCAAGTTAAAAGGCAACAATCAAAGACTCAGTGCTGGGCGGGATGTTAAAGACCACAACCAAACCCTTCACTTTACAAGTAAGAAAACAGAAGCTCAGCAAAGTTAAAGAATTTGCCCAAAGTCATTCTGTCATTAATGATATTCTTAGAACTAATATCACTGTAACAAATTTGTCAAGTACTGTTCATTCATGTTTGCATGTCTACTGGTATAGCCTTATAAAGTATATTATTTTGGCTAGGGATTTTGGTGAAAATAATGACATACAAAACTAAAGATGTAGAAATTTCTTAATATACATAAAAAGTTTCTTAATTTACATTAATTGATTACTATACAACAAAACTGATAGCAGCACTCAAAAGCAAACAGAATTTCATTAGTAGATAAAACATAATCTGCTATTATTGTCAAATAATTTCACAAAGCACATTAGCAAGAAATAGGATTAGTATCTGTGATTAAAGGATAAAACGATAGTTTTATTTCAGCTACGTTAGTTCCAGTCTCTTAAGAGTCTATTCAAAGAGTTCTAAGTTAAAAAAGAAAAATTCTATGAACTCATTGAGGTTTAACTCCTGTCTTCCTCAGAGCAAATGATTAGCGGACTGCTCTGTGAACTTTTACAAAGAACCCTTTTCTCTCATTTCGATCCATCTGAAAGATGGAATTCTTCCTCCATCTTAAATAACTCATCATCTCATTTCAAATTTCTGACAATAATGAGTTCTTAGCATGAACAAACCCTCTCTAAATCTCTCTCTATTAATTTATTAAATAACATCTCATTTCAAATGTCTGATAATAATGAATTCTCAGCATGAATAAACTTTTTAATTTCTCCCTCTCAATTCAATCGCATTGGTCAATAAAATGTTTTGATTTATATTTTATTACCAAAAAATTGAAACCTCCCATGACAAATAAAAATATTTAATGTGTAAGGTGGGATTATTAGATTTTTCTCTTACAGGCTCAGGACCAATTAGTAACAATATTCATGGAATACAGTCAGGTAATAATATTCAACCCCTAATAATAAGCAATCAGAGCATTTAGATAAATTTAATCCTTTTCCTAATACGGCAACTTTGGCATCAATTCAAACCTAAGCTCAGTTGGAACTGTGATTTTGAAAGGGATGAACTTCCTGCCACGGACCCATGTAGTTTGTCTTTAATAATACTATCATCTTCTAGTTTGTTTAGCTGTAAAATTTACAGAACACTTTCACATACAGTACATATCTCAAATCCTCCTCAGGATAACATAGTGAGAGGTAAGACATTTTCTAAAGGCCTATTTTGTTCTAGCCACCATGCTGACAACTGGACATTAAAAACAAAAAACAAGAAACAAGAATGAATTCTACCTTGGAAGAACTCACAGTCTAATGGGGGAAAGAAATGATTTCTATACAATGTGTTACAAGGAAATCAACAACAACTTGTGATCCCCCAGCAGTACAAAGGCCTACCACATTCTCTCCAGGAATGAGGGTAGCAGTGTCCCGCACACACGGCTTTGGTCAGGGGATCACATGGAGCAGGCTTCTGAAGGATGAGTAGGAGTTCCCTGGCATAAATATGGGGTGGAAGAAAGGAGAAGACACGCCCAAGCAGAGGGAACAACATGTACAAAATGGCTAGTGATGAGGCATTATTCCCATTTTAAAGGTGAGGAAGACAAGCTCAAAGGTAAGTGAGCTGCCTAAAGTCACATGAATAATAATTAACAACGTATGAAACAGAATTCAAGTCTCCTGATTTTAATCAGCTTTGTACACCAGGAAATGCCAGCACATGTTGGACCAGAACATAAAATAAAGTTTTTAGCTACTACTTTATTACTCCTTCCTAAGAGATGGCCCATATCTGATTCAGTTCCTGAGGGGATGAAGAGAATGATTGGGGAGGGGATTTATTTAATCCTCAAATCAAGCCTGTGAGATAGAGGTGTTTTAACTACCCCCACTTTACACACAAGAACAGAGAGACACACAGAGGTTAACAAAAGTCAGAAATTAAGTGAAGAATCAAACCCAGGTGACTAACTTGACCAAGCCTCTAAACTCAAGCACTTAACCATATCCCACGGATCCTACACAGGGAGACCACGTGAGTTCTGGGACATATCGTGGTCCCACAGATCTTGTACTGTACCACACATCTCAACGTTCACACAAATCCTCATTGGCTCCCTTATCAATCCGGTCTCCCTTGAGCAGGTCAACCCATGCATAAGGTGGTCTGGGCTCTCTGAGCAACATTTTTACAACATGATTTAACTGGATGAGAGCAAACTTAACAAAAAGCAGTAACCAAAAAGGAGGACATGACAAAATAACAGCATGAAGCCTGAAAGTATAAAGGAGAAAGCCCCAACCCCCATCTTTCACTTGTGTATGGGATTTTTAGGGGGATGGGGCCAATGTCAAAGTGCTTCAAGAGGACTAACATACCGGCCACTCACTGCACAGGAGTTCAGACCAAAGGATGGAGTCTGCAGTACAACCTTGCTTTCCTTGATGAAAGGTTCATACAACTCTAAGACATCCAACAACTAAACCTGGCTCTTGAATATTAATATTTGGAACTGCCATGGTTTCCTACTGCACTAATATGACTTCAAGGAATTAAGGGTCCGCACATAAACTCAAATACTGTAGCAACACTGGATTAGCTAATGTCAGTTGATTGTTTGAAAGTGACCACAGAATGTCATTTCACCTTGTGAAGTATACGGGGAATATATGGGATATATGGAAATATATGGGAAATTTAATAAATACTGGAGTGATATGCCTAAAGAAGGTTGTGGACTACTATTCTAGAACTTTAGAGAGATATAAATCCAACCCTCCCACTATCTGCTGGAATAATCTGGAGTTGAAGGGTCCTACCCAAGTCCAGGAGAAAGAACATTTCCTTTCAGGCTCACTTTCAGACCTAAGAATCTATAATTCCCCAAGTCAAAGGCTCTCAATCAGCAGTTGGAATCTGCCAGCACATCTCCAGGCTGGTGGGCACATCACGCTTTCCTCCGAGGTCTCTCTCCCAGCATGGTGAAAAAGAAAGCTGACACAGTTACCCACACCCCCAAGCTGCTTAATATCTGCACAGTCAGAACCGCTATCATCCCATTTCTGTGACTTTAGCACCTGCTAATAATGACACTTCCAGCCCCCCAGCCCCCAGCCTGCAAAACCCACATGTCAGTTTCAGGGAAACAGAAAACAGCATCTCTTCACAGGGTTCTGAAGGTCAACCAACTCTAGATTACACCAGCTAAAAGGAGGGCACAGAAACGGAGAGGGAGATGGGGGGAAGCTTCGTATATAAGTTTCCTAATACGTTTTTTCTATGAAACAGACACTCCATGACCTGAGCTATAAGCTGAGCAATTCAAAAAGCAAGAAGCTGACTGCGATAACAGATGTAGTACTTCGACTATGGTTAAAGAGGTAATATCATTCCCAGCAGCTGGATGTTCAATCTCCAAGTCTGGGTAGTGGGGTTGCTCTCCCATAGAAACAAAGTTGAGTTTTTTTATTTGTAGGCCCAAGTTCCACTCACAGTGATATCACTTACTGTGCTATCTTTGCCATGGAGCAGGTGAAAGTGCAGGGCAGCTAAGTCCTTCTGGAAACAGCCCAACCCTAACTCTCAATTCCAAGATATGTGTATACGTAGTTCCATGGTACAACCCGCAGCTATGTAAATCAGCGAGGCTCCAATAGACACTGCCTAGCATCAAGTGACACTAAAATGTAAAGCAGTGAAAATCTGAAAAATCAGATCAGTGGGGGGGTGCTCTGGCCCATTCATTTATAGTTTTCCCAAATATTAAATTAGATATATGCAAATATTAAGCATAAGACTTAATTTGAATACTGAAAAGATTTTATACCCTAGTAGGTTGTGCTGGGATCTTAGACATAGACAAGATCTCCTTCTCTGGTGTCATTTTTCCAGGTTTTAAGAACTGTACTCTCTTAAGAACCCCAGCACTACTTCTGGAAATAAAAAGGTGAGAGAATTTAATATGTCTGCTTCTGAGGTTTAATAAAATCCCAAATACTTGAAAGGGGGATCAACTTGAAAAAGGCAAGTGGGGAAATCCAACCTCACTTAATAATATCACTATTCAGGAAGAGGAAAATTTTACATCCTGTGCAAGAAAGAGCATTGTTAACCATTTTAATGCAATTCGATTTTCTTCATACAGAGTAAAAAGTACTCCTAATGACTAAGGGCTATTTACAGGAAACATGAAGCATGTAGCATGTTTCCAATCTGAGGATACTCAATCAAGAAAGCAAAACTAATTTTCAACCAGAGCAAAAATAAACTGTATTGACATATCTTATCTTACAAATAGCCAAAAAAAAAAGTGTTTCCTCTGAATAAACTACAGTACTGTGAAAAAATTGGCAATCTGACGCCAAAGGGTCATTTTTTAAAAAAATAAATGTCCAAATGACTGAATTCAAATGGTCTGTCTACAGTAATGCTCAGGGCCTCTGAGTAAAAATGTGAAGGCAACTAGGATGGCTCACTCACGAATAACAATTAAAGGCATAAGAAAGAAAGGAATTAAGTGGGTTAAGTGCGGGCTGGATGACTGTTTTGAGACCTGCTCACAGGAAGCCACTACATCCTGCCTTAAGTCCCTGTCAGTCACGCTGTCTCTCGATTCAAGTCCCCGCCGCAGCGAGGTGGGGCGAGTACAGGTGTCCGGCCCCAGCCCCTCCCGGAGCGCTCACTCGCGAGCACCCGTACGGTGGCCACTCGAGTCCCAGGGCGGACCGTTTCCCCAGCCCTGGGCGCCTTTTCCACCCTCGCCCCGGCTCGTGAACCCAGAAAACAGGCAGCCCCCTCCCCTCGGGCCAGCCTCAGTTCCCCGCCCTCCTCCTCCTCCTCCGGCCGCGCCTCCCGGTAATTACCGCCCGGCTCCCACCGCCGGGCCGCTCCCGACGCCAGCAGCCGCCCGCAGGCCTGCGTAGGAGGGCAGCCGGAAGCTCCTCACGCCCCCAGCTCACGCCCCCAGCCGCAGCCCGGGCCGGGGCGTCCCAGCGTCCAGGCCGCGCCCCAAAGCCAAGCCCCTCACGCCGGCGCTGCCCCCGCAAACGGCCCCCCCCCGGTCCCCGGCAAATTCCCGGCTCTCCACTCGCTCCGGACTGGGGCAGCCTCAGCCCACGCCGCCCCGTCCGGGAGACGCCTCCCCCAACACACCCCCCTTCCAGCCTCCCCGGGCCGGTCCTCCCCGCGCGCCTCGCCCGGCCCCCGCCCAGGCCCCTCTCGGCCCCGGGGTCCCAGCGCGGCTCGGCGCCGCCACCCCCACGCGCCCGCCGCCCCCTCAGTCCCGCGGCCGCCGGCGGCGGCGCCGCCGCCGGGTGGGTTCCCTCACCCCGGCCCCAGCTTACAGATCTTGCCCCGCAGGCTCTGCAGCACTCGGACCTCGCGACTGTCCTCGTCCCCGGCCTCCGGCTCTGCCGTCGCAGTCGCCGCATCGGAAGAAGCCGCAGCAGCAGGCGCCGCCGCCGCCATGGTGCCGCCCGGCCTGTACCGCAGCCTCGCCGCCTGCGTAGCGGGGCGAGGCGGAGCCCAGCCGCGGCCTCCGCTAGGGCGAGCCGCGCCTGGCCCCGCCCCCCGGGCCGCGGCCGGTCTCGCCCCGCCCCGCCCCGCTCCGCCCTGCCCCCGCCCCACCAGGGGCCCCGCAGTCGCCGCCCCCGCTCCCCCGAACCCGGGCAGCCAGGCGCGAACCCACCTCTTGGCTTTCCTCCTCTTGGCCCCGTCAAAGCCCAGGCTCTAGCCAAGTGTGGCTCTGAGTCGTGGCTATGAGCAGCCTCAAAACCCCACTGAGAAAACACCGGCCCTCCCGAGATTCCCCAAATCTTCCTGGGAATTACTCCCCCCTGCCGCCGTCCGCGGATTTCCACATCTAACGCTCAAGGGAACTCCCTGTGGGAAGAAAAGAGAATGGAATTTGACAGTTGCGTGGACCTCCAAACTACCTTATTCAGAAGGAGCCCAGGTGCCTTAGAGACTCCCGCAGTAAAGTCCACATGCCCTCACCCTCAAGCCAGACGCCACACACACACAGATTCTTACTTTTAAGTCAGAACACTGTTCGTTCCGCAAAAGCTGGTTCAAAAAAAGGTCCCTCCCCCCAATCTCAACCTCAGTGCAGCGCCGGAGACCCTCCCATAGAGAAATGTTGAAGCCTCTACCACCGCTTGGGTACTTGGGAAACAAAGAGCAAAGAAGGGTCGGGTCGCATCTCCCATCCCCCCGCCCATAAGTGAGCTTGTTGAAAAGTTGATTGACACTAGGAAATTCGTAAATCTTTGACTAGTTTGTTAGCTTTTTTCCAAGGGAACTTTTTGCAGTGAGTAAACTGCATGAATAATACCCTGGTATGTGAGGAGGAAGATGATTTCCTAGTCTTGAGGTTAACTGCAATGCCCTAAGAAGGAAGAAACTGTGACTTAATAGGGCAGGGTAGTTGTTTTCTAGGGCAACAATAGGAATCAGTCTGTCAACAAATATTTTTTGAGGGTCAGACTTAACAAATGATAGCTTCAGAGACTGCACAACGTCAAGGGGAAGACAGCCCCAGCTCTCCAGCAGCTCAGTCTGGGAGAGGACACAGAGAAGGGCAGAGGCACTGGGAGAAAAGAACTAAGATGATTAAACTGGGGAGTCATGGGAGACCTTCCTGCGAAATGTACTGCAGGATAAACTGAAGACAAAGGGGGAGAGGTGGAAAGGGGCCAAGGAACAGAAGCCGCTTGGGCAAAGGCTGGACAGCCAGAGAGAATGGCCTTGGTATGTGTCTATGGCCGAGGAGTGACACTACCAATTCTGCGTGTGTTGCCAGTGACCACTATGTGATTTCTACACATGTTGGAGAAAGTGAACCTACTCCTCCTATATGAATGTTTTGCTGTCGTTTCAAAAATAGGTCCAAAGCTTAATTCCCTACCTTCATTTCCAAATCTGAGTTCACAGCCATATTCTGTTATCAGGGCTAGAAACTTTGACTCTTTTTTGAATCCCTTGTCCCCATACAGTTTTCAGTTGCCACATCCTTCTGACTCTGCCAAAATCTCTCCTCTCTCTTCCTTCCTTTCCATTCCCTGTCATTGTCCTTATTAAAACCATCCTCATTTGAGTAGTGTCAACATGTCATAGTATTTTGTGTGTGTTTTGTTTTCAAAAAGAGGGAGCTTATGAGACTGACTTGGGTCTGAGCCTAATGCTATCACTTTTACACGTGTGATGTTTGGGCAAGTTACGCAGTCTTTCTGAACCTGGTTTTAAACCGTAAAATGGGAATTCTATACTTACTTTTCCCTCCTCAAAGGGTGATTCTCAGGATGAAATCATTCTTGAGAGTGTGTGTGAAGCATCTAGTGGAATGCGGGGCAGGTAGCAGGTTTAACTCAGTAAACATCACCTCCTGCTCTTGACTGGAACTCTTAGAACAGGTCTCCCATCCCTGTCCTTCCTCCCACACATCACTTAAGCTTTCTAAAGCAAAAATTGGAGTTTGTCACTTGTCTGCTCAAAAAAGCATCAATGGCTTCATTCATCCCTTAAGCCGGCAGCAAGCTACACAGTACAGGTCATGAACAGTACTAGAAACGATGAAGAGTAAAGTTCACATTCCTCGGGCGAGCTTTCAGGGTTGGTCCTGGACCCAGCCTACCTGACTCCTCTTATCTCCAGCCACACTGAGCCACTTTTCCCACCAGCTGGACTCTGTTAGGAGGGCCCTTCCTCCTCCCAGACCAAATGCTGCCCCATCCATCTCTCTTTTTCTCTCCCAGACAGAGGTTCTGATCTGTACCTGTTTATGGCATTTATCACTTTCTGCCTGGTGTTATGTTACCTGTGTACTTGTTTATCTCTTCTTCTAAATTCATTTTTTTAAACTCTTCCAATAAATATCTGCTGAATGAATGATTTGAATCATATTAGCTCACTTCCTCTCCTCTGCAGACTCGAAATTTTCCTGTTTGGGAAATTCTGATTTGTATTTATTATTCATTTTCATACCTGTCCAAATGGTTAAAATAGGAATGGGAAACCTTAATGACAACCTATAATTTAAAATTAAAAGCTAGTTTTTAAAGGTTTCTTCCTTTCTTTAAAATAACATCTGTACAGATTCTCCTAGTTTCCTTTCTTTTCACTAGCTTAACCCCAGGTCCATAACTCTATCACTAAATTGTTTGAAAACAGTTTTACATGAAGTGTAAAATTACACACTTTTCCTCCCAGGCAGCCTTCCTGTTGCAGATTTCAGAATTATCATACTATTTCACTAAAACTCAGAAACTTCATTTTTTTCTTCATCCAAATTCATTCCTAATTACTCTAATTCTGAATAAATGTTTAAGGACATTAATATTCTTTTGCTGGTACTGATCTGCTTTGCAGAGATTTTTAGCAGAGTCAATGTTTCCTTAATGTAAAATATTTGGGAAATAAGGCTTTGTAAAGACTCAAAAGATTTACTCACTATGACAAGAAGGCTGTGGCATCCCCCTCCCTTAATCGCCCTTGCATTGTGTTTTAAATTCAACTAGAGTTCCTCTCATTTCTTCATGATGTTTAGTAACTGGAACAATATTGCATCATACACAAACTTGCCCTTCACTTCCTTCCTCAAATTATTAATGAATGTGTTTAAAGGCCCTCACTCCTATCTCTACCCGCTCCATTCACTACTTTGTCTTCTCCTATTTCTTCACCAGTTTTTAACCTGTTCAGTCTTTCACCATAACTTGGCTGGCTTCGTGGTGGCCAAGGTAGGGAAACTCTTAATAAAATATGTCCCGCAGCTAGAAACTAATCCCAGAACATGACAGTTATACAGCATTGTTTTGAATCAACAATAGCACACACCAACCTATAACTTGGCACTATAAAGGGCTATCTCCTGGCCCTGAGTTATTTATTCGCCTTCTTCCTGGTGAGTCAGGGGAAGAGAAATGTGCTTGCTTTTCAATATTTAAATGTAGATCGTTTCCATAGGGCTTTACACACAAGAAGCAGAACTGATGGGGAGGCAAGTTCCTTTGGTCATTCATGACTTGGTTTCCCATTCATCTCATTAGAGTACTGTTTGTATCTCAGGCATTACACACTCAGTTACACTGTACAATTAGCCTCTACATCCAATCAGCATTTTTCTTTTTGATAAGTTAGGGTAGTGGAAGATGAGGTAAGACCTTAAATATTCAGAATACTTTGCAGAATATTCAAAATGTACTTTTTTTTTTTTTGCCTGTGTTGGCTCTTCGTTGCTGCATGTGTGCTTTCTCCACTTGCAGTGCGAGGGCTTCTCATTGCGGTGGCTTCTCTTGTTGCGGAGCACAGGCTCCAGGTGCGTAGCCCTCAGTACTGGTGGCACGAGGCCTCTAGAGCGCAGGCTCAGTAGTTGTGGCGCACCACGGGCTCAGTTGCTCCGCAGCATGTGGGATCTTCCCGGACGGGGCTCGAACCCGTGTCCCCTGCATTGGCAGGTGGATTCCTAAGCACTGTACCACCTGGGAAGTCCCTCAAAATGTACTTTTAACTGTTCACCTCAAGATCAAACAGAGCCATAATGGGGATGTCTTCAAAAATACTCATACGTTTTTATCCTAAAGCCTTCTTCCAGCTCCTCCATTAAAAATATTTTCAAATTTGCTCAACTCCTGGAACAGGACATTGAAAGCCTGAATATTGGAGCATGGGACAGTCTATGCCCTTAGGCCTTCCTGACTTCAGTTGTTTCTCAGCCTCCCTCCTTTTGCACTGTGATGGTATATCCACTATGCCACCACTGCACTTTTCTTGTTATTTTAGACTGATGCACTAATCGGTCTGAAAAGAAAACGGGAAAGTTGGACAATCATGCACTCGTTTCATCTCTTACTCTGTACTCAAGAAATTTCTGTATTTTTCTGGTCAGAGTTGTCCATTTGTCATGAATCCTGGAGACATGCTCCATCCAGCTGGCAAGAACCGGACCAGGGCCCACCTGATTTTCATGCTCTGAAGGCATAGCTAAGGTCTTCTGAGGCCAAGAACCCCATCACTTGCCTGCTTGGTACACATTTGAGTTTGTACCTTCAGCGGTCATTCAAAGGAGGATGGGGCTAGAGACCCATCTGGCTATACTCATGGCAGGTTGGAGATAAATGTCACCCCCCACCCCGTTCCCTCCCCAGGGCCAAGGGAGAATAATGGAGTGGTGCTTGGATAGATGATGCCCTTGAGTTCTTCCAGACTCTGAAGGAGGAGAAAAGGAGCCTTGGATGGAACTAGAAAGGAGCTGGCTACAGAATGGCCCAAAACCTCAGCAGCAAAAGTCAATGGTGGGGAAAACATCCATAAGGAGAGAGATTCAATAACACAAGCCCAAGAGCAACCTCTCTGAAAAGTATCTCTATCTTCTGGCAAAACACAGAAACTAATAGTGCCCTGTATTGAGCACTTATTTGTGCCAGTCTCTTCACATGGACCCATACGCGTTGATATTATGGTTGTTTATTGTTGCTTTTTTTGTTGTAGTTATTCTGTGTCTCTGAGCACAGAAAGGTTTAAAAAGTCAGACAGCTAGTAAACAGGATACCTGGGATGGGGAACGGATGCAATTCTGACTACAGTGCACACTCCCCATCACGCCACTGCAGTGCCATCCTAGGAGGATCTGCCTACCACTGGGCAGTTTTCCCGGCCGTAAAAGGTTGGGGGAGCCCAGTTCTGAAAGGCAGCCAGTCATTCCTGATGGTGAAGGAACCTCTGAGCAGCTTGCCTGGTATTTTGGAGGTGCAAAAGCTGTTTGGGTGCTTAGCCCCAATGCAGCAACACCGGCTCCAGAAAAGAACCATAGGAGAATCTTATTTGAACAAAGAAGGGAACAGGTTGCTCCTGGAGACAAAAAGGACTCCAGAAAGAGGGGGCCTGACTCGGGGGTCGGAGGCAGCGATTCCTGCGCTCGCCATTTGGTTACATAAGTAGGATTCTGTGGGTACAAAACGGTTTTATTTCTGGCTCCATGTCCTTTTCTCCCTGCTCTGCGACTACTTCTGTCCCAGCCCTCGGTGAAGTCTCATACAGGTTACGCTGCTTGTCCCGTCACTTTTAGTTACCAAAAATGTCTCATGAGAGTAATATAACTGTCTAGTTCAGACTAATAATCAAAGCTTCAAAGTTAAGCCTTCTCCTCTGTCCAGATTTAGACCTGTCCCAGGCTGGAGGGTTTACAGGAGGAGGGCATGATGACGTTGACTTCTTGCCTTTTTTCTGGGCTCCTTCTGCACTCAGTGAGGTTGCTGACACCTTGGGGATAGGCAGGGTCCAGGGGAAGAGGGCATGGGGAATGACACCGCCTTAGACGGCCTTCCCGGCGTGATGGGGCATTGCTGCGCTCTGAGTCTGACGATGCTCACAGCTGCCTTTCTTTCATGGACCACTTAGGTGGGTTTCCTGGAGATTCTCTGTTCTGAATCTCAACTCTAGCCATGTCACCTCCAGCCAGCAGCTGATAACTCCAAACATTTGGCCCCTAGATTTCCTCAGCCCACCCCTCTGCTAGATCAATCCGTCTGGCACCTTCCACTTTGGATGAAGGTCCTTAAGTGATGTCTCCAGTCAGTCCCTCCTGGGAATCGTGCGCCCTCTCAGTGGACGGGAAGCTCCCTCCCACTCTACCTTGTTCCTGCTCCGTCCTTCTCTCTCACTTTTGCTCTGCTCTTCTGCTACCTCAGGGCAGTAGCCTCAGCTTCTTGCCTTTAGATTTCTCAGGTCTGTCACACTCCAGGGACACCCCCAGGTGCAATGAGGAGTCCCTTGGAGGTCACTTTCACTTGTCTTGATAAGAAACACCCTCTTTGCCTTTGCCCACAAGAGGGGCATGGAGAAGGGCCATAGCACAGTAACAACTCTTTCTGGAAGACTTTTCCACCCTCTTCCTGTTATAGACCAGAGTGAAAGATGGCTAAAGCCGGCCCATGGAATGGCTCCCCCAGACGCTTGCAGATCCTGCATAGGAGGTCTGGCCTCTCATATTAGGCTGTGAGCACTGTCCTGTCACACCAGGAAAGTGAGACGGGAGAGGCTAATCACGCCACTCATCACACCCAGACCACAGAGGAAAATGATGGACCTTAAAGGAGACCGGCTGGGGAAGGGCTCCCAGCTATTGGGAGGGAGTGGTCCAGAGACCCTCTCTGACTTGGAGAGAGGAGGATAGTCCGAAAGGGTGAGGCGCAAGCGATGATGGGCTTGACGGCACTGGAACCCTGAGACTAACCCAGGAAGGCATCATACCCCAGACTGCTCCTGCAAACTGCAGACAGCAGGGGAAGGATGCTCCCTTCAGGAGGCCCTAGGTCCAGGGGACTCTCAGCCCCAGGGCACATAGAGTCTCAGAATCTGAATGACTGGCTGCTCCTGGGGAAAGTAGAGCGATGGCCTGCTAGTGTATATCTTCCAGGGAGACTGGAGAGGCCTACAAGGTGCATGAAGGGAGAGTGAAGGGTTAGATGACCTGAACCCAGGAGATGAATTTGCCGAGGGCTCACTCTCCAGGACTGGAGGAGGAATGGTACTCAGTCACAAAAAGCACTGAACCTTGATAACTACAAGCACCTATATCTAACTTGTCAAGTAAAAAAATCTATTCTTTCAAAACACTTTTTCTTCAGAGATCATTTTAAGCTTATATATACCCTTTACCTAATTCTCTAAATGTTAACATTTTAAAATATTTACTTTGCGGTCTTGCCATTTATTCTCTCTCTCTCTCTCTCTCTCTCTCCCTCCCTCCACCCATTCCTGAAACCATTCCAGAGTATGTGGTACCTCTACCCATAAATACTTCCATGTATACCCTAAAGAAAAAAGAGTTCTCTTATGTGACCTAGTGCGATGATCAAAATCAGGAAATGAACAGTGATACGATATAGTAGGCAATCTACAGGCTTTACCCAAATTTCACCAACTGTCCCAATAACGATCTTTACAGAAAAAGAAAGTCCCGGATCATGAGTTGCATTCAGCTGTTATACATCTTTGATCTGGGACAGTTCTTCAGTTTTTCCTTATCTTTCACAAGCTTGACATTTTTGATCAGTACAGGCCAGTTATTTTGCAGACTATCCCCCAGTGTGTGCTGTGCATTTTTGGTAGGAATACTACGTAAGCAATGCCGAGTTCTTCTCAGTACATCTTTTCAGGAAGCTCCTGGTGACCATCTATCCCACTACTGATAATGTTAACTTTGATCTCTTAGTTAAGATGGTGTCTGCCAGATTTGCCCTGTAGGTCACTGTGTTCCCATGTCACGAACAAGTATCTCATGGGCTGATACTGGATATTTAATAAAAGCGAATTTCTTTGTCTCCCCATACATGTTCCTCCTTCCATATTCTGCTTGGATGAATTACATCTTTACTTGGCCAACTGCCTAAGCTAGAAACTAGGCAGTCATCACTGTTTCTTCTTCCTTGTCTTTTGTGTTCAATAACCAAATCCTATAGATTCTGCCCCTTTAATGCCTTTCAAACTGGTCTTCTTCCCCATTTCTACTACCACTGCTTAGCTCAGCTTCTCATCATCTTTCCCTTGAGTTACTGAGACACCCCTAAGTAGGCTCTCTACTTCCTGCCTAACCCTCTCCCCACCCTACCCACTTTTGTCACCAGAGCTGTCTTTCAAAAATGCCAATCTGCATTTTCCTACTTAAAAATCTTTAATGAAGTAGTTGCAAACTGGAGGTTTTCAGGCAGTGATGGGAACCATACGACACATGTACTACAACTCTGTACCATAACAAAATACCACAGACTGTGTGGCTTTAACAACACAAATTTCTTTTCTCACAGTTCTGGAGGCCAGAAAGTCCAAAATCAAGGTTGTGGTCCATTCTGTTTCTGGTAAGCGCTCTCTTCCTGGCTTTCTTTGATGCCTGCACATGGAGAAAGAGAATGAGCTATCTGGCAGCTCTCCTTGTAAGGAGACACTAATCCTATTGGATCAGGGCCCCTCTCTTATGACCTCATTTGACCTTAATTACTTCCTAAAAGACCCCATCTCTAAACACAGCCACACTCCACAATACATATTTTAGGGCTTCAACATGAATTTCAGGGAAACGCAGATGTTCAGGCCATAACACGCTCCCGCATTTCCCTTTCTCATACCCATGGCACACACTGTTACTCAATCGCAGCACTCTTTCCTACTGAATTTGAATGAGCCTCAGAACATTGTGTCCCATCTTCTCAAGGTCAAAGTCTCTCTTGAATCTGGGACGCATGCACGTGACTCAGTTTCCCCTAGGGAGCTTTAGCCATGAGAGACTTTAATTCAGAGGAGAGAAATATGAGGAAGGAGAGGACATTGTTGGTGAAGGCAGAGCAGAAAGACCTCAGGCAGTAAAAGTAGAGGCCTGTGTTACTGTATCCTGTGCAAACCACAGTGCCTGCGCGTGTTGACCAGATGTATGACTTGGGTATTGTTCTTAGATGAAAAGCTTTCCACTTGACTCTTTGAGATTCTTAGTTGCCCAGAACCTTTAATTTTTTAGTTACCCAGAACCTTTAACCTAAAATTTTTTTTCTGGGGGGGAGTCCTTAGGTACACAGCCCCAGGATGATTAATTCAACTCAACAATATCAAGCTTCTGAGTTAGCTTCTTTGCCATTCTCCTGGCTTTGACCTCATGAGCACAAGATGACTGCTGCAGCTCTAAACATCTCAACATCCAATGACAGGAATGAGCATTTTCTCCTAAAGTATCTCTCCTTCTCTTTTTTTTATTAGAGGGGAAAACCCTTCCCAGACAGTTTTTCTGGAAGTCACCCCCACCATTACACTCCCTCCAACCCAGACCAGGTGTCTTCTCCTTAACATCACATTTGCAATCATGATGAAGGTATAATTGTCTTAGCCTGATCAACATCAATACCCCTGAATCTGGAGATGGACTCTCCTTCCCAAAGTGCTTTTCTGCCTGAGACCTGAACTAAACTAATGCTGTGAGAAAGAAAGGGGAGCAATAGCCTCAGAGTAGACAGCCAATTCTGTACCCCACACCAACACGTCTTTCAATAATAAGTTCAACTGAAAATATTTCAATAACGCCTAACACCGGAGATTCATCTGGTCTGCTCTGTAGAACTGGCCTCTTCTTTCTCGGTGTCACTAGAGTACACTGTGTGTACATTCACTGTAATGCCCAAAGCACATTTACCTTTCCATTTGTTCACCTCTATGTAAGATTCTCAAAGACTGTGTTACCAAGTCCAAGCTCATACTGCTCGCTGCACAACAGACCAATAAATCGAGAGCCGAGTCATTGGGGCAAGGAATAGTGACTTTATTCAGAAAGCCAGCAGACAAAGAAGATGGTGGACTAGTGTCCCAAAGAAACATCTTACCCAAATTTGAATTCAGGCTTATTTTATACTAAAAGGGGAGGGGGTGTGGCTAGTTGTTGCAAACTCCTTGGTGTCAGAATCCTTTGTTCCTGCAGCTGTCCAGGTAGATTAGGTCACAATGTTCCTGTAAACTTCCAACAACACAAATATTATTCTCTGTTCTGCAACTTTTTATCTCTATATGAATGGAAAAGTATTATACCTTTAAAGGTCAGAGCCTTGAGAATGGGCTATCCTGTATATTTCGGACTATAGGCAACATTCTTAACTTGTAGCAAAAGCAACAGAATACAAAGTTTAAAGTAAAAGAAACTGTCCAATATGGAGTCAGATTTGTTTTTCCCTATTACAACTGGACAATATTTTATTTGTCTTTGCCTCTCTTGTGCATAGAATACATGGAAGAACACAGAAGGCACTTATTAAATGATTGCTGAATGAATAAATGAACGAATGAATGAGCAAATGAATGAGATGGTCTGTTCAGAGAAGCTGCTAATAAATGAGCTCAGAATTCTGAATTTAAAACCCACAAGGGAAACCAGAACAGACCACATAACCATGCTGGGCTGAGCCTGAGCTTTGCAGAAAGCTTAGATGCAAAGAAAAGGCAACGTCTCAGAAGTCAGATGAGGAAGGTGGAAGGGAAGGAGGCAGGGTCTGGGGTTTGCAATCCTTCCCCTGGGCTGGGGCTGTGTATGTCACAAGCAGCTCATTTTTGGCAGAGGTAGCTGAGGAGAGCAGAATCTCCTGGGTCATGAACTGTTGTCTAGTAGTGGGCTAGATCTAACCATCTTCCATTTTTTTGTGGGTTGTTGTAGAAGCTGGAAAATTGATTTCAAAGTTGCAAGTTGTTTTCATACTTGTTACTATGGTCAGATCTCCAGGGAGCTTTATCAGCTTGTGGCTACATCCTTACTCCCAGTAATCCATTTTCCTAGATGTCTTATCTGGAGCAACACAAAAGAAATTTATTAGGATCTCAGTGAAAGTGTGCTGAGCGGTGGGATGGGAGGAGAGCTAGATTCTGAGGATTCTCTAGTAGTGAGCAAAAGATGGAGAGTAACCATGACTGGTCATATTTATCACATCTTTTGATTTTTAAATAATTTTTATTGGAGTATAGTTGCTTTACAATGTTGTGTTAGCCTCCACTGCACAACAAAATGAATCAGCCATACACATACAGATATCCCTTCCCTTTTGAACTTCCCTCCCATTTAGGTCCCCACAGTGCATTAGGTAGAGTCCCCTGTGCTACACGGTATGTTCCCATCAGTTGTCTATGTTATACATCGTACCAATAATGTATACGTGTCAGTCCCAGTCTCCCAATTCCTCCCTCCCCACCCCTTTCCCCCTTGGTATCCGTACATTTGTTCTCTACGTCTATGTCTCTATTTCTGCTTTGCAAATAAGATCATCTGTACCATTTTTCAAGATTCCACATGTATGCGTTATTATACGATATTTGTTTTTCTCTTTCTGACTTACTTCATTCTGTATGACACTCTCTAGGTCTATCCACATCTCTACAAATGACCCAGTTTCATTCCTTTTTATAGCTGAGTAATATTCCGTTGTATATATGTACCACATCTTCTTTATCCACTCCTCTGTTGATGGACATTTAGGTTGCTTCCATGTCCTGGCTATTGTAAATAGTGCTGCAATGAACATTGGGGTGCATGTGTTTTTTTGAATTATGGTTTTCTCTGGGTATACGATCATGTCTTAAATGTGATAGTTATTTAATTTGGTGTGCTAGGTTTATATTTTTATATTAAGAATAAAAATATGTATAAGGGCTTTTCATGAATTTTCTGGAAACCTTCATATTCAACTCTAGTTTTTCACAGGGTGTGGAATTCTTCAATAGAAATTCTCCTACCTTAAATGTTTTCAGGAACCTGAATTCTATGATTTGGCTGATATTACTGTATGTATGTAGTGCTGTTTAAGAATTAATATCACAAACTTGAAATGTTTAAAATGGAAAAAAATGCTGTCTTTCATTTGGTCTTTGGGAAGAGAAGATGTAAGGAAACAACAGCCCGTTTCCTCCATTTTTCTGTATGAGTTTTTCAACTGTGGCCTTATTGACATTTTGGCTGAGATAATTCTTTGCTATAGGGTCTGTCCTGCACATTGTAGGATGTTTAGCAGCATTCCGGCCTCTACCCACTAGATGCCACTAGCATCTTCCCTGTTGTGACAATCAAAAATGTCTGCGGACATTGCCAAATGTCCTTTGGGAGGCAAAATCACCCCCTGCTCTACATTAACACATCTCTTATATAGTAGCAGGGTCATTGTGCGTGTAAGTCAGAGACCTGTCAAACCTGAGATCCACGTGGTCCAGTCCCTGAGGGGGTGGGGTTCAAAGAAGCAAAGTCCTGATAGGATTTCTACTCTTCATCTCAAGGAATATAAATAAGGGTCAGTATGTAATCTAGAGCAGCTCTTATCAAGATACCTTTCCTTTTCTCTAATATCCAACCATCCATTTCTCACCCTCTTTCCCCAGGATAGCAGCTGTCACCCACCCATTCTCTCCCTACATCTCTCTGTGGCCTCCTCCCACACTCCCACATGATGCCTCTGAACAACATTCATGCCCCCTACTCTCCCTTTTTTCCCTTAGAATCTACCCGTGCGGCTTACACCAACTCTCTCTCTCTTCCTTTCCCCTGATTCTCCAAAGATCCGATCTGGACCTTCCAAGCTCTTCTCCCCAGTTGCGTGTGGGTGGATGAGAGGAACTGGGCAACTCCAGCAGCACCAAATTTAGCAGCGGGGAGGAGGGTGAGGAAAGCTGGCGACACTCACATGTGTGAAGAGTTGCAGATTTTTTCACCCTACTCACAAATGTGCAAAGAAGATGTAGCATTTCATTTCTCCAAAATTGTTCTCATCTTTCTTACCAGCTTCCAACCACTAAATAGAAGGAGAACTATTCCGGCACCATTTAAATAGACATTCTAGGTAAATGGTCCATCTCTTTAGGTAAAAAAAATGCTACGTGTCTCAGGCAACTGCTGGGGTTAACAAACCCTGGAGAGACAGAGAGCACGAGATGGAACCCTGAGAGGCATGCAGCCTCTTCTGCTTCCTTGCTGCTTTCTGCTGTGGGAGCGGTCTGGGCACTCCTGGGTTGTAGCTAACCCATCCCTGGGAGCTCAGTGAGGACCTGCCGTGGAGGCTATATTTACGGTACCCGGGGTCTGGCTCCTCCTGGCTTGGAAGCTCATGGATGACTCTGTCACTCCTCTGGCTGCTGCTGCAGACCCCTTATCCTCCATCTGGCTCTTGCCTAGAACGCTCACCCTGCATCTTGCTGCCGACTCACCTTTCCCTCACGATGGCTGAGGTGTGGCCGTCTCTTGGCTCTCAACTCAGCCTCTTTCCAGGCCTCTTCTATGGACCAGGGGGAAACTCCTTCATCCAATTTATTCCAGGCTGGTTCTAGGGGCAGCCCAGGAAATCAGATTCTGCCTCTCTCCCTGCAGAATCGTGCTGTGCTATTGAGTTAAATCGGGATGTAGGCACTCCTGGGGGGTGCCAGCTGACCTGCAAGGTAAGCCCCTCCCAGAGTCCCAAAGATGAAGGCTTCAGAAGCCCTCAACCTGTCCCCTACCTACTTAACAAACCTGCCCACTTTGGGTGGAATCAGGAGAAGGGAGATTAGCATCACCTCTGACAACCTAGGACTAGTGGGGCGGCAGGGATGGGGTGGGCATTCTTTCTTTTCCTTGTCTACTTCCCTGTGTAAACTCTATGATGAAACTGACTTTTGATATGCCAACAAGAGAAATAAAGGAATCTAGAACATCTTTTCTCTCCCTTATGAAACCTAGCTTTTAAGATCATCCGGCAGAAAGATACTAAAATCCTATTTGGAAGCTGATACTTAAATTTCTTTTTCTTTTTCTTTGTGTCCCTCTGTAACAACACTAACCCTCCCTGAAGCAAGTGGAAACCGCTGGAAATACGAGGCAGGGGGAAGGGCAGTGCAGGGAAATAAAAAAGAAAGCAGCATGTTTGGGTATTTCACAATGAAATTACCACCATTATACACATTGATCATTTTTTCTATCCATGTCATGTTCTAACGTGGTAGTTCCATAGAGGCCTGCAAGGCCAAGACCGCAGCCTGTGGGCAGACTGCCTCTGTCCAGCGAATGGCCGGAAGAAGATGCAGGTGCTCAGACAGCAAACCAGAACACTGAGGGCAAATCTTAGCAGACGGGAGAACTGTTTACCATCCTTGAGGTCTCTTGACCTGGAATCACAGAGCCTCAGGACTAGGACAGCCCTCCCAGGTGTGGGCTAATTTTCTCTCCCAAATGAAGTCAGGCCAGAGCCTGCAAGAGAGACTTCTTTGTAGCACTGTGCTTCCCTGATTCTACAGTTCAAAAGATCAATGTAATAAAATGTTTTTAACGGGAAGATTAACATAGGGTTATCAATTTAAAAGAAAAATTATTTTCTTGCAGTATAGTTGATTTACTATGTTGGGTTAATTTCTACCGTACAGCAAAGTGATTCAGTTATACATATATACACATTCTTTTTCATATTCTTTTCCATTATGGTTTATCCCAGGATATTGAATATAGTTCCCTGTGCTATACAGTAGGACCTTGTTGTTTATCCATTCTGTACATAATAGTTTGCATCTGCTAATCCCAAACTCCCTGTCCATCCCTCCCCTCGCCCCCTCTTGGCAACCACAAGTCTGTTCTGTAAGTCTGTGTGTCTGTCTGTTTCTTAGATATGTTCATTTATGTCGTATTATATTCTTTTTTTTGTGGTATGTGTCATATTTTAGATTCCACATGTGAGTTATCAATTTTTTATTTCGCCAAGCAAGTATGTTTGAAAGAAACCCCTATTCCTATCATCAATACATTTTTTTAAAAAGGACTTTAACACCTGAAAAGCTGGTGGTTTTGTTTTAAGGAAGGCATCATTATTGGTAAGAAAGAAAGCTACACAGATGACTGGAATGGCATGGAGCAAAGGCATGGAACAGAGGCAGGGAAGGGAGATAGGGGCAATGTCTATTCTAGGGTGGTAGGTATACTAAGAAATGCCTACAGGATTTGTATAGGGGCCTATGGGAAGCAGACTGAAAGGAAGTTAGAGCATGTCATGGAGATCCTTCAGTAACAGGGTGAGAAACTGGAATGTCAGCTTTGAGAGAGTCAGACCTTCTGACTCTTTCATGAGAAGGGAACTGACACGAAGAAAACCATGTTGGGGAAATTTAAGTTGTAGTTTATGTGCAGCCTCTGATGGAATTACTACATTTTGAGGGAGGGAGGCTAGAGGAAGGAAAGCCATTTAGGAGAGAAAATATGGAACCATCCCAGACTTTGGCTGAAGTGTAATCTTTAGTGGGAGAGGAATGGGGCACTTTTTCTGTGTCTGTTGGTTATTGTGTCTATTGGTGACCATGGCAAGGGTGGTGGGTGATTTTAAAGAGCGCTATATATATTCCTAATAACTTAATACGCAGTCACAGGGTAGACTTTAACATTTTAGACAATTCCTCTTTCATTCTGTACAGAAGTTCGTCCATATTTATGCCACCTTTCTGCCTTGATTCATCATCGCATCCCGGTGTCTGTACTGTTATATGGCTTGTATGTTTCCTTTAGATCACTTACCACACTTTGCGATTATTTCATTAACGTGAGCATTTCAGTAATGTCTGTTTCCTCCACTAAACCACAGGGACAGGGTCCATGTATTTTCTTCACGATTCTATCTCCAGCCCCAAACATGGGGCCCACCCGATATTTGATAGGCACTCAATAAATATTTACTGACTGCGTAAATGAGTGAACGAATAAAGGAATTTAGGAAGAATGACTGGAGTCATCCTCCTTAAACACACTTCACCGACTGCTTCTCTGTGTGTGGGCCTGTGCTAGGTTACGTCTTGTGGAGGGAGGTCCCCGAGGGCCACAATCAAACATAAATAATAGATCCCATGATCACTGCTACAGGAAGTGGGCTTCGTGGCTCCCCGTGGCCTTTCCCCTGCCTGTGTTTATGAGGCAGGGTGCTAGTGTAGCGCCACCTGTTGGAGAAAAAAGAAAATCCAGCTTTTTGCTCAATCGCATATCTGTTTACAAATACACACGTTGTAGTCCGATCTAGTTTTTGCCGACTGAGGATCTTCTCTGGCATTTGAAACTTTTTACATTTTAAAACTTTGGCTTCGGGACTTCCCTGGCGGTCCAGTGGTTAAGCTCCGCGCTTTCACTACAGGGGGCACGGGTTTGATCCCTGGTGGGGGAACTAATACCCTGCATGCCCTGCGGCAAGGCCAAAAAATAAAATAAAAATAAATAGAGGGAGGGGATATGGGGAAATGTGTATGCATATGGCTGATTCGCTTTGTTGTGCCACTGAAACTAACACGGTATTGTGAAGCAATTATACTCCAATAAAGATCTATTTAAAAAATTAATAATAATAAAATGAAAATTTGACTTCATTTCCTCACCAAAATGTACCGTTTTCTTACTCTTTCTCTATTAAATAGTAGCTTTAATTCCATTCTCCATGTTTCAGATAAAAGAATCTTCTATATTAAATTGTAGTAAAATTTCTGTTAAACAAAAGGAGTCAGGGAGTGGGACAATGTCTAGAATTACCTTATGTGCCGTGTATGCATGAGTGACTTGAAGACACAGATATCTGTGCTAGAAATACATTCTATAGCCATGGTGTGACAGCACAATAAAAGATTATCGAAAGGGAACTTCAAGAACAGGCAGTTCCTCAGTCATTATTGTAAACACCTGTTAATTACACTGGAACCGCGCAAACATAGCAGTTAATGGAATCCTGGCCAAAGATGTTACTACTTATACTTTACAGGGACACATATATTTTCAAACATTGTATGTCAAACACATATGCACACCTTGGCCTATTTGTCCGTTTTAGGAGAAATGCATATTGACTTAAAGGATGCTGAGGGCTTCCCTGGTGGCGCAGTGGTTGAGAGTCCGCCTGCCAATGCAGGGGATACGGGTTCGTGCTCCGGTCCAGGAAGATCCCACATGCCGCGGAGCGGCTGGGCCCGTGAGCCATGGCCGCTGAGCCTGCGCGTCCGGAGCCTGTGCTCCGCAACGGGAGAGGCCACAGCAGTGAGAGGCCCACGTACCGCAAAAAAAAAAAAAAAAAAAAAAAAAAAGTTGGAAGAGGATGGGATGGTACTGAGGGGATGGCAATACTTGTTATAACAAGAACACTAAATGTGGGAAACATTTCTTGAGCTTCTGTGATATGAAAATATTTTTTACCTGGAAAAGTATTAAGTCCAGGAAGCACCATGAAGAGGTTTTCCACGATTGGGGGCAGGGGGCGGAATAATAGTTTTACTCACAGTTATCATAAAACGGATTTGGTGAATTCTTTAAACCCAAAGTCAGTAGAAATTTGTTTTTCTTAGGACTGGACACTAGATATCTGTTACCTTGAATCTGTAATGAGAAAAGAAGAATTTATTTAAAAGATTGGTACAGAAATGTGAGCTTTCTAATCTTGTATATGATGTAGCTTTTTATTTGGGGTACTGAATTTTTTTTTTTTTTTGGCCACGTGGCATGCGGGATCTTAGTTCCCTGTCAAGGGCTCAAACCCGTGCCCACTGCAGTGTAAGCGTGGAGTCTTAACCACTGGACCAACAGGGAAGTCCCTGGGGTACTGAAATTTAATTTCAATGAAACTTTCTTTGAAAGGCTATGGTTATTACCTTTAAAATTCTTAACTAAAAACTCATTGAGGGCTTCCCTGGTGGCGCAGTGGTTGAGGGTCCGCCTGCCAATGCAGGGGACACAGGTTCATGCCCTGGTCCGGGAAGATCCCATATGCCGTGGAGCGGCTGGGCCCGTGAGCCATGGCCGCTGAGCCTGCGCGTCCGGAGCCTGTGCTCCGCAGCGGGAGAGGCCACTACAGTGAGAGGCCCGCGTACCACAAAAAACAAACGAACAAAGAAAAACTCATTGAAATCTCAGTAATGTTCTGCAAATTCCTGGATGAGGAAATAAAAAGACAGACATTTAGGGATTTATTAAAAGACTTAGCTGAAAGTGGAATTAGAAATCAGGGTACAATCCAGAAATTACCAGCTTCCTATATGATCCCCTAGAAAGCAGCTATTTCCATTGAGTAATTTACAAGAGTTTCGTTAATGTAAAAATAGAAAATGCTCCAGATGAGACATATATTTACCAGAAGTAAATATATGTCTTGGTTTTTTAATACTGAAATCACTGTTTTTACGCTCCGAGATGCCATTTGTTCAAATTCCCTCCATCTGGGTCTTGCTTTCCTCCAGCACTAGGGGGAGTTCAACATTCTTTTCCTGAAGGAAGAGCTCAAGAACCAGTGGAATTCTCACGACCACCATACAACTTACAATTTTTTTTGGTAATGAAAAGTAAACAAATGCGTATCTATTAAACTAGAAAATGTTCATCTATCCTGAAGTAATCTTGGGTGCCTCTAGTGGCACACATACATAGCCTGTTCTTGGGACAGTGGGCTCTTGACTCCCGCAGTCATGTCTGCAGACAAGGGGAAAGGATGAGAGTAGAAGCCAAGCATGGATGAAGGTAGAAGAGAGGCCCAGAGAGGACACGACATATACCTATTCTTCTACCCACTTTGTCTCATGGACTCCTCCCAAACCTGTGGGGGAGGAAAAAGGAGTGGCACTCTACCCAGTGTACCCCCGGGGGGTGGGTTAATTACAGCAGGTGCCACTGGATCTCTGGCCCTCTGGCCCTGCCCACTTCCCTCCCATTCACACACATACCCAGCTCCTGGTCTCTCTCTAACACACACACACACACACACACACACACACACACACACACACACACCACACACACACGCACCCTGCACCAAGGGTAGCCTTGGTCCGGCCTCCATAACTGCTGAGAAAGGGTGGAAATAAAAGGCGAATTGTTAGTACATGAGCCTCTTAGGTGGCATTTTTGGTACTTCCTGGGAAATCACCCCTTGCCCTCAACCTCTGGCCCTCCCAGGGTCATTGCCCACCCCGCCCCCCAATGCCTCCCTCACGGGGCCATTTATCCAGGCTCCCGTGGGTGTGCTCTTGAGTCAGAACTGGCCAGGGAAGTTGAAGGGAGCTCAGTTCTGTTCCCAGGCTGCTGAGTTTCACTGAGAAGGAACAAATGATGACTGTTCTGCAAGGCCATACAATGAGCCACTTTCTCCGAGCGCCGTGACCTTTACCCAGGAAGAGGCCAAGCACACTTATCAAGTCTCTGCATTTGCCTCAGAGGAGCTGTGATAGAGCAAGAAGGCCCTCATTGTCACCGAGAGCTTCCAGAAGCCACCAGAGCTTTTCACACAGAGCCCTTGGTTGCCTGGTCCACAGCTGTCACCCACTTTTACTACGGAAGTGGATTATTTAAACTTAAAAAATAATTTATTTAGTTCCATTTGGATTCACCTGGATGATCGCCAGTGTCTGCCCTTGTGGCCGTGCTATGACAACCATGTTGGGTGCTCACTCATAACTCATCTCTTCTCCTGCTGTGCTCAAGAGCTCAGGTTTTATGCAGCCATTTGGTGACCATGAGCCCAGTTTAGGGGATAACACTTATTGCGAACACCTGTTTCCTCTTTACCAAGGATTAGTCTAAATTGTGGGTCGCTGAGGACCTTCGAGGAAGGGAGAAAAGCCCTGCCACGCTGCCCTTTCTTTTTGCTCTTGGACTTGTGTAAGAGTCTGATGCTTGGATTGACTTTGGCCATCTTCTGTCTGTGAGGGTAGATATTATGGACAGCACTGACAGATGTAAATAAAAGCCTGAGTCCTTGTTGACACAACTGAACTTCAGAAGTGCCTACTTTGAGACTTCTTGTTGGTTTTTTTTTCTGTGGATTGCAACCCAAAGCCTCTTAACAGATACATATGCCTTCCCCCCCACCAGGGGCTCTAACACCATTAGGCATAACCCTTCAGCAAACAATTTATAAATACTCTGGTTTCATTATGGCTTAAAGCAAGATGCTGGACTCCAGAGGATTTCCAGGGAGTTTGTGCAGTTACACGGCAGAGGAACTGGAAATTGATTTGAACAATAAGCATCAGGTTGGATGGCCAGGGAATCCCATTTCCTGTCAAGACAACAGCCTGCTTACCTCAGAACTGGCTTTCTTCTTTGTTTAGTCCTTTTTCTCTCCCTGAAGGATTTGGAACAGAGATCCATCCATCCATCCATCCATCCAGTAAATATCTATTAAATTCCCTTTGTGTGAGCATTTGTCAGCGTGGCTATGATGGGGTCCCCCGGTTTCCCTTAGCCACGGGCTGCGTGCACTGTGACGAGTGTGGCAGTCCTGTAGGCCATGGGCTTTTGGTTAATAGCGTCCTGCTCCCAAAGCTGGGCTCTTCTGGAGGCAGTGTCAAGGCGGCCCTTGGGGGAGCTCAGCCTAACAAAGATTTATCCCGTTTCGATCATGCAGGGCCCCTGTGTCAGGTGTGGGGTAAAAGTCATACTGCAATCATGATACAGGTGCTATTACATCAAAACATGTAAAACAGGGACTTCCCTGATGGTCCAGTGGTTAAGACTCCACGCTTCCAATGCAGGGGGCACGGGTTCGATCCCTGGTTGGGAAACTAAGATCCCACATGCAGAGCGGCCATAAAATAAAATAAAAATTAAAAAAAAAACTTTATTTAAAATAACATGCAGAATGGGTGTCACTGGCTTGGAAGAGGTCTCTGAGGAGAGAGTTTAGAAATGCTGCCTCACTTACTTGACAGATGAGAACACACACCCAGAGAAGATGAGTCACTTGGTCTACATACGTTAAATCCATCAAGCTGCACACGTGAGACTTTCAAAAAGAAAAGAGAGAAAAGCAGAAAAGAACAAAATGACCCTAGATATTTTTTTTTACCACCACACACACACACACACACACAAAGAAATAAAGGCAGAACTTTGAATATAGGAAAATCAATGATACTTTACCTATTTAAATTGGTAATCATGGGAAGAAGCCAATTAATTGATCATCCTTCTCCAGCTGGAAGCCCTTCTAAAACTTAAGTTGAAGTTTCAACTTTAATTTCAAGGAGACGCTTCTCAGTGTGTGCTGTTTTCTACAGGTGATGTGCGGTAGAAACGCTGGTCTCTTGGTGTAGCTCTTAGGGTTCGAATTCATACCTTGGAGCTGTTGGCTCCCACTCTGGGGTGAGGAATGGTCCCCAAGATTCAGGACAGTCTGGATGTTTGTAAGAGAACAACCTCTGGTGACCTTTTGAGCCTGAGCACCTCGCCCCGGCTGACCGGCTTTATCTCAGATCTGCCGGCACATCAGGAATCCTAAGGGTATCAGATGCAGAACCTGCTCAGAGAACACCTGCCTCGTCTTTCCCACCTCAGGAGACACAGGAGTGCAGTTCTAATGGGCACAAGGGGAGTCCATTTCCTTGCTGGAAACCCAGGAGTAACATTGACTTCAGGTGTGGCTGGATTCAGGGCTCGGTGTCATCAGGACTCAATTTCCCTCTGTCTTGAGGTTCTTCCACTGAGATAGTCATGATCTCAGGACGTCCAAAGTGGCCCCACTCAGCTCCAGGCAAGGAGGAAGCAGAATCTCCAGACTGTGTATCTCCCTAGCTCCAAGTCCAGTCAGGAGAGAATCATGCCTTCTCTCTTACAGCATTTCCAGGAGTCGCTAAGTCTCATTGGCTCTGAGTGGGTCACATGCACACTGCTGAGCCAATCACTGTGACCATGGAAATGCAATGCATTGATTAGCCTAGGCCTAGATCACATGCTTCTTCCTTAGAACTCTTCCCAAATGGACAGCTACCTCCCCTTCCCAGATGGTTTCCTGCTGCCACAATGCCTCTGTATTTCCTTCTGCTTTCATGGGACCATCACACGTCGATTGGCCAGTGGCTGTGAGGTGCAATTACCTGGCTGCCTGCGTGGGGGAACAGTCCACATATCCTAATGGCTTACAAAGGTGGTCTTCTCACCTGGCCTCTGAGACTGGCAGCAACCTAGCCTTGGCCAATATATGAGACGGGTGCTACCATTTGGCAATTCAGTGGCTTTCAGGTACTTTATTATGCCCTCCCCAATCCTACAAATGTAGTTTCTTCCTTTCCACCCTTAATGGGTAGACCGTGGTGGCATCTCTTTGCTGTATTGGTGGCCACTTGAGAGCACTGGCAAGTTGGTCCATGGTCTGCAGCTATTGTCCATGGCTACTCTTTGGCCCACAGGGGGCTCATAGATACTCCTAATTCTCTGCAAGCACCTTCTCTTTTCACCCTTCTGGGTGTACCACGCCACGCCGTACCATGGCACCCAGCCTTACTCTAGGGGTATTTGCACATACCCTCAGCCGTGTGTGTGTGTGCGCGCGTGTGTGTATGAGCAGTGGGGTCACCTCCCAGTCATCCAGGTAAGAAGCAAGTGTAACTAGTTTCTGGAATGGTGGTCAGGTACAACCCAAGTTTGAAGCAGAACCTGACATCCTGTTATTGTCTGTCCTGAGTGTTAGTGTTAATCTAAAAACCCTGAAGTTCGGGATATCAAAATGTAGGTACTACTGAGAAAGTGGCTGATAGCATGCACGCCCTGGGTCAGCGCAACAACGACATGTATTTCCTTCAATAAGTGAAACGGGGAGCAAGTTACTAGAAAGGGAAGAGGGGCAGGCACATCACTGGAACGGGCTGTCCTGCTGGGTCCCAGCTGGAGCATCAGTGACCTCTGCTGGCAGGATTTTCCTCTCTAGTCCACACAGGGTTAGAGTCTCCTTCAGGTCTGTGTGTCTGGTTCAGTATTCAGAGAGATGTCACAAGATTGATCTCGGAGAGGGTAGGGCAGACT
This sequence comes from Globicephala melas, assembly GCF_963455315.2. Lineage (NCBI taxonomy): Eukaryota > Metazoa > Chordata > Mammalia > Artiodactyla > Delphinidae > Globicephala > Globicephala melas. Next base: position 123,852,249 of record NC_083317.1, read on the forward strand.
GGGTTTTCATGCTAAAACTTTTACCAGGGGGTTGGCGGTCACAGCAGTCAGGAGTTTAAGCATGGATACTAACCTGCCTCCATTGGCTTTCTCTCAAATGTGAATGGCTTGCTTACAAGACTCATTTTCCAGATATAAACACGTTTTCTTTCTTTTTTAAGGAATACTTTTCTCAAAAAGAACACATTAAAAACACAGGTTTCACATAAACCAGTGTATAAAATTTCTTAAGAATAACATGTTTGCAGTTTGACAAAGTGAGGTGAAGACACTCTGTCAAAATAAGTTCACTTTTTTCTGTAAAGGATGAGGCGTCCTTTACAAATACCTCTACCAAACCCCACACTTCACATGATCATGCGCCCTCTCACCCACAGAGACCTGTGAAACGCTGCTGTTGGTAAGGCCTGAGCCCACCTCCATGCCAGGAGACTTTTTTTGTTCTTTGTTTTTTTGGCTGCGTTGGGTCTCTGTTGTTATGTGCGGGCTTTCTCTAGTTAGGCGAGCGGCGGCTGCTCTTTGTTGCGGTGCGCGGGCTTCTCATTGCGGTGGCTTCTTTTGCTGCGGAGCATGGGGTCTAGGCGCACGGGCTCAGTAGTTGGGGCTCGCGGGCTCTAGAGCGCAGCCTCAGTAGTTGTGGCACACAGGCTCAGTAGTTGTGGCTCGCAGGCTCTAGAGCGCAGGCTCAGTAGTTGTGGTGCACGGGCTTAGTTGCTCCGCTGCACTTGGAATCTTCCCGGATCAGGGCTCGAACCCATGTCCCCTGCATTGGCAGGCAGATTCTTAACCACTGCGCCACCCGGGAAGTCCCAGGAGACTTTTTTATAACTGCCTGGATACAACTGCAGTGGGAGACTGGGGTAGAGAGCTGGGCAGCAAAGTCGAGGCCACCATGACAGGTTTTCAGGGTCACACTGATGCAGTTACTGACTAAGCAGCTCTTGTCCCCATGGGACCACGTGATGGGCACTTGAGGGCCTCTCCCAGCCCACCTGCCACCTCTGATTATGGATCATCGTTTGCCCTCAAGGTCGGGTCTCTGCAGCCATCTTCTAACAGGGCTCTGTCCCTTTAACCAGAGTTCATTGGACCAGGAGTAAACTGACTGAGGGGAACCAATCCCTTCAGTGGGGAGTTGGGGAGGGTGGGAATCAGATTTTCTTTTCCAGAAATTGGCAATTAGGACACAGGCATGGCAGTCAGTCTCTGATAGAGACTTTGCCTGTCCTGTAGAGATGGCCAGCGTCTTCCATTGTGGGCAGGGAGAGGCAGAGAAGGCCAGCCAGCACAGAGAGAACTGAGTAAATGTGAACACAAAGGGGACACAGAGATGAGGTGACGGGGAGAGACAGAAGGCTTCTGCTTCCTGATTCCAATTTTCATCCGAGGTCCAGGAACTGCCGGGAAACTGGGTTCTCCTTTCCTATGTCGATTCTCATTGCTCAGAGTGGTGAAGGCCTTGGACTTGGACCTTGGCATCCATTAAACGGTGAAAACAGTACTTTCTTTTCAGGTTCTTCTGAGGAATAGAGACGAAAGCATCTGACACAGTGCCTAGCTCAGTTTTAGCTGAATGCTGTTTGTTTTGCGGTGCTTATGACTGACTTTACATCAAAGTGTCCTACTAGTAGAGATTATGAGTGTCAACCATGATGTTGGATGTCCTAGGTTTGAATCCAGACTCTGATGGTTGGGAGAGGTTATTATTAGAAATGTCTTTGCTCTTTTTGAAGACTTTTTGGGGGGGAGGAAAACTTTATTCCATTCAGCATGGACATCTTTACCATCAATTGCAGAGAACCAGCCTGAGACTGAAGCCAGAGGAAAGTAGAGCAGAGAGAAAAGGGAGAGAGAAAGAGAGAGAGAGAGAGAGAGAGAGAGAGAGAGGAGAGAGAGAGAGAGAGAGAGAGGAGAGAGAGAGAGAGAGAGAGAGAGAGGAGAGAGAGAGAGAGAGAGAGAGAGAGAGGAGAGAGAGAGAGAGAGAGAGAGAGAGAGAGAGAGAGAGAGAGAGAGAGAGAGAGAGAGAGAGAGGAGAGAGAGAGAGAGAGAGAGAGAGAGAGGAGAGAGAGGAGAGAGAGAGAGAGAGAGAGAGAGAGAGGAGAGAGAGAGAGAGAGGAGAGAGAGAGAGAGAGAGAATATAACTTTGCCTGAGCCCTTGGATCCAGTTTTGCTTAAAGCCTACTATTCTCTCTATGGCAATTGAGAAGATCCTGACTCAGTTTCTTTGTTCTTGTGTTGAGACGTAGACATACAATGTACTAGAAACTAAGTCTTGTATTTCCCACCCACCCAGCCCCCGCTGCTCCCCCCACATGGTCTGAAGGTAGGGTTGAGGAATACGGGATTGAAGGGTGGTTTCTAAAGGAAGTTCAGGTGCTTTAACGATAAAAATAGAAAGGGGGGCTTCCCTGGTGGCGCAGTGGTTGAGAGTCCGCCTGCCGATGCAGGGGACACGGGTTCGTGCCCCGGTCCGGGAAGGTCCCACATGCCGCGGAGCGGCTGGGCCCGTAAGCCACGGCCGCTGAGCCTGCGCGTCCGGAGCCTGTGCTCCGCAACAGGCCACAACAGTGAGAGGCCCGCGTACCGCAAAAAAAAAAAAAAAAAGAAAAAGAAAAACAAAGAAAGGGACTCAGCAGGAAAACCCATCCACCCCACTTGGAAGGACAGATGGGGGACTTGGGGTGGGGTGGGAGGCGGAGGGGGAGAGGGCTGGGAAGACTGAGACAGGCCATCACTTACCCTTAGAGTGGGCTCCACGAAATGCCTTGTGTGGGCATCTGGAAGCTGTGTGATGAGCTGGGTTCCCCAGAAGTTTCTTCAGAGAAACGAGACTAGACTAGAAACTTAAAGTTAGTAGGAGTTGTCCCTACTAAAATCCTTTGATTCTTTAAATTAAATCATTTAAATGAATAATTTAAGTATTAAACGGTGAAAAAACAACACCTTCTTTCCAGGTTCTTCCAATGAATAAAGATGAAAGAATCTTTAACCATGCTTGGGCCTCCATTCTCCCAGCCCAGACCTGCACAGCCTGGCTAGATTTCCGTGTGGTCTAGAAGTTTCCTCACGGCTGAGGGGTGGACGGTGGAAAGTCAACAGTCCCATTAATTGTTTCAAACTGAAATTGCCACTTTGTTCCACTCGTGTCCTGGCCGCTGATGCCCTGTTTCTTTCTGAACAGCTTCTTCCCCATGAGGGTCACCAATCATCCCGCTTTTCCCAAGACTGTCTCGGTTGAGCACTTCGAGTCCTGTGTCTCGGGAAAACCCTCCTTCCTGGATGCACCGGGATGGCTGGTCACCCTAGAATGGGGACCTGGCGCTCCTCATTTTGAGAGCAACGTTCTGATGCTGGAAACGTAGAGCTAAATGAGCAAGCTCTGCGCTCAGCCTGGAGGGGCAGGTTGTCCGATAGCAGGGCTGGAATTGAAAACAAGTGACCTCAGATTGCTGCGTGGGACTGAGGCGAAGGCCAGCAGAGGTCTGAGGGGCTGGGGTTTTTGACCTAGATATTGAGAAATGATTATGCCTGTGGATAAGGGGGGTGGTGGTGGTGGGGATGGACATTTCAATATGGCCCAGAGCTTGTACACAGACAGTGTGATGGAAAGCCAGGCATTTTGAGGAACAGTGCCCAAACATTTCCAGGGTTGAGGGCAAAAGCACATAGATGGAGGCGTATATATATCAAAATATTTAAAAGTTATAAATCAGGCTAACAAGTTCTTAATTAAATACGCTCTATTCTCGGGCTTCCCTGGTGGCGCAGTGGTTGAGAGTCCGCCTGCCGATGCAGGGGTCATGGGTTCGTGCCCCGGTCCAGGAAGATCCCACATGCCGTGGAGCGGCTGGGCCCGTGGAGCCATGACCGCTGAGCCTGCGCGTCCGGAGCCTGTGCTCTGCAACGGGAGAAGCCACAACAGTGAGAGGCCCGCGTACCGCAAAAAAACCCAAAAAAACAAAAACGCTCTACTCTCTTCCCTTGACAAACATACTTTCATAACGATCTGAAAGGCCAGGTTTGAATGTGGAATTCCCATCTCTTTGGTGCTCTGGGCTGGAATGAGGCAGCACAGGAAGGGCTGGCCCCTGGTCTTCCTCCCATACCTTCCTAACCTCAGCTCTGCTCCTCCCCACATTGCCGGGGCCCTCATGTGGACCCGGAAACTATATCCCAAACTCTGTCCAAATCCCCTTCAAACAGCTGCCCCTTGCCATCCCTGGGACCTGGCAGAGTGACACTGGCAGAGAAGAGGCCTGAGCAGGCCCTGGAAGCAGACAGGGAATTCTCAGGTCCTGGGTACTCTGACTGCGGTCTGGGGAATGACGCAGATTCTGGGTGGGCCCATCCCTGCTGGCCCTGCAGACTCTTTGTCCCGAGGGGAGGGGACCTCTGGAGGAGGCCAGGGCAGGGCCCTCTCACTTGGTGTCAGAATGATGCTGAGTGGTGAGCTGTTCCCAGTGGCTGGAACGTTGTCATATCAGCACGAGCAATAGCAGAACAGGAGGCTGGTTCTCACTGTGATGAGAGACGACAGAAAGCGTGGCCCCGAATTTTCACCTTTGCTCTTTAGGAGGGGAAACACGTGGGAAATGGCCCGCCACTCTTCCCATTCACCACATGTACACAGGAGCTGGGCACATCCAAGTCAATGTGCGGGACCTGGCCTTTTGACCCAGTAAAACTGAGAAGCTAGAAATTAACAGGACCTAAACTATATACTCTCTCAGGTTGTCAGGGTGAGGGAAGCAGGCCACTTGGGAACGAGTCAGCTTCTCTCTGGCAACACCCCATTGCTCCAGTGAAGTGAGTAAGCTTTTTGAAGTAGAGACGTCCTTTCCTTGTCCTTCCGTAGAGGGCCAGGACCTGCCTAAAGGAAGCGACGACCCAGACTTTCAGGGCTATGACATTGTACAGCAGGGGGCGCTGAAGGAGCTTGAAAAACCTCTCTGAGGCTGCTCTACACCTCAGTTCGACCTCTTCTGGTCCAGCTATAGGCTCCCCCCATGTCTGACCCTTTTGAGCAGATGTCTAAAAGTGTTAGATTTTAATTACTTATAGGAAAAACAACATACACACACGTGCGCACACACACACACACACAATTCCATTTCCTGATTGGAGAGAGACAAGCAAAAGTAAGAAGTCTTCCATTTGCCTTGGGGCACACAAGGCCGTATTTTCACCCCCAACATAAAAAGAGCCTTGTTTAGATCATCCTTGAAATTTGGTCCAATTTGTACTCTCCTCATTTCTTTCCATTCATAGTATTTTTAGAATTTCTTCCTCTCTCCCAAACTCCTGATAGAACCCCAGGAACTCCCTGGTTCTACTATGGATAATGCTGTTCTCTTAACCACCACAACTTTGCTATGAGAGGTTGTGCTGTGCTTTTGGGCTCTAGGACCCTTTTGCCTCTCCTATCAGGCTCTGGAACTCAGATGCCTGGGATTAACTCCACAGTGGCGAAGCTGTAGGACCTTGGGTCAGTTATCTAACTTCTCTGTGCCATGGTTTTCTCAAGGGAATTATCCCTTGCAGTAGCTTGTCTCTAAAGATGCCTGTCATGGGACTTCCCTGGTGGTTCAGTGGTTAAAACTCTGCGCTCCCAATGCAGGGGGCCCGGGTTCGATCCCGGGTCAGGGAACTAGATCCCGCACGCATGCCGCAACTAAAGATCCCTCACGCCGCAACGAAGATCCCTCATGCCGCAGGTAAAACCCAGTGAGGCCAAATAAATAAATAGATGTTAAAAAAAAAGATGCCTGCCATCAATCCCTTCCCTCCCCGTATGTGCCCGCCACTCCCCTATCGAGAAGTGGACTCCATTCCTCACCCCTCTTGGATCTGGGCTGGCTGTGACTACTTTGATGCCCAGTGCAGTCAAGCCCTTAGTTGACTCCACCCCACCAGCATCTGACTACAACTGCATGGGAGGCCATATAAGAACAGGTTGCACTGGTCACTTCTTAAGTAACTTTAATTCGAAATAATCAATATTGCCATTGCGGCATATTTTGGGATGGCCTGTCCTGAGCCCAGCAGTGTATATTGCAAAATGATCACCACGATAAATCTAGTTACAGTCCACCACCATACACAGTTATAATTTCTTTTTTCTTGTGATGAGAACTTTTAAGACCATGTTCTAAGCACTGGAGACACAGCAGTGAAGAAACACCTAGATAAATACTAGAACCTGGAAACCGCGGCAATGTAAGCCTTCACTATGTGGAACATAGATTCTTTAGCCTTTCCTGAGACACCTCATGTCTGACCCTCCATTTGTGTCTGTCAGAGATTGAGGTCTGCACTTCCTTAAATTAAACCCAGGCTCCACAATTCTTGGCTACAACCCGTCTCTCGCTAGTACTCTCAACTCCCTTGCCGCCTCATCCTCTGTTCCGCCCTGTTCCACCAGGTGGAATCCCAACCTTCAAACCCTGGTTGCCTTTGTCTGTCTTTCTTCTCCCCTTCAGAGCTAAGCTTCTTGAAAGAAGAGTCTCCCTCACTATCTCCACCTCCACTCTCACACCCACCCCTCAGTTCCCACCTGCACCATCACCTGGAGCCACTCGTGCCAAGGTCACCAGTTGAGTCACTAGAGCAGGCTCCTACCGGCTCTCACGAGCCCACTGGATGCCTCTCTTCCCAACTTCCTGTTTACTGACACCATGTTGGTGGCTTAAAATCATCCAGGGTGGGAGTATTCACATCACAGACACTGGCACACACTATAAATAAGGCTTTCTCCCCCTACAGAGCTGGGGTTAACCATTTACCAGCACCTCACTACCAGTCACCTTCCAGCTGCTGAGGGCGAAAGGGCATTTCCCAGACTTTCCTTACTTGGCTGTATCTCCGCTCGACACAACTGATCATTCTCTCCTCTCTTAGAGGTTCTTCATCTCTGGCTTCCTAGGCTGCCACGCCCCCCATTTTCCTCTGACCTCTCGGCCCCTTCTCTGCCTCAGCCTTTAAAGGCTTTCATTTAACTCATCTTTCAAAAATTGGTGTTTTCCGGGATTCTGTCTTCTTTTCCTATACAAGCTTCGTAGAGGACATCTTACATTCCCATAGTTTCAGCAATTCTGAAACCAAAAGGTCATCCTGGACCTTTCCTAGCCCTCCTTCCCATGTCAATCCAACGTCAAGTCCTGCTGATTTTTTAAATAGCTCTCAAATCCTCCCCCTTCTCTCTATATTCACTGCCTGTATGCAGTCCACACCACCATCATCTCCAGCCTGCAGGAGCTTCCTAACTGCTCTACTCCCGGCTACTACCGTCCTCCAGTTCATTCTCTACATTTCAGCAACAGTGATTTTTCACAATACAAAACTGATGAAAATACCTCTTTGTGTCCTAATCTGCTTGAAACAATTCAGTGGCTTTCTGTTGCTCTCAGTATAAGATCCAAGTCCTTAGCATGACCTGGGAGGCCGGCATAGCCTGGCTCCTATCCTCCAGTCTCATCTCAGACCTATCTCTCTTGCACCACTGATTCCAGGGCACTGTATTCCCTCTAGAAGCAGACTTTTTGTACATGCTATTCCCTCCACCTGGAAACCCTCTCCCCTTTCAACTCTCATTCATCCCTTAGCTCTCAGCTCAGAAGTTACTGCCTCAAGGATGTCCCTTGGACTCCCAGACTCGGTTAGGTCCCCCCATTAGATGTTCTTATAGCACCATGTAACTCTTCACAGCGTCTATTGCAGTTGTTAATTATTTAGCTTTTTTTTTTTTTTTGCGGTACGCGGGCCTCTCACTGTTGTGGCCTCTCTCATTGCGGAGCACAGGCTCCGGACGCGAAGGCTCAGCGGCCGTGGCTCACGGGCCCAGCCGCACCGCGGCATGTGGGATCTTCCCGGACCGGGGCACGAACCCGCGTCCCCTGCATCGGCAGGCGGACTCTCAACCACTGCGCCACCAGGGAAGCCCGAAAACGCTTACTTTTTAACAAAGGTACATTCTGAAATATGAACGTATTTACAGACGAAACGGTATGATGTCTGAGATCTACTTCAAAATAACACAGTACAGAGGAAGCAGGTGAGGGTACAGATAAAACAAAATTGGCTGTGAATGGTTGATTGTTGAAGTTGGATGACGGGTTCACTGGGGTCCATCGTACTATTCTACTTTTGCATGTTTGAATTTCTTTAAAGACTTAAAAATCATCTATCCAGAACGTGACCTAGTCTTATCGCTTTCGTTACACCCACTCTTAACCAAACCACTGTCATCTCTCACCTGTACGGTCCCAGCCTCCCATCTGATCTCCCCACCCACCCTTGCCTCGTCCTGTGGTCTCTACACTGCAGTGAGCGAGATTCTTTAAACACATCAGATGGTTTCCTCTCTGCTTAAGCCCTACAATGGCTCATCTTGCTTGGACCTGTGGCACACCTCTCTAACCTCATCTCCTGGCACTCAGCCCCTCATGCTCTCCCCCCAACCCCTGCTATGGTCCTTCTATTCTCAGGCTAGAGAGCACGCCCCCGAGGCCCTGGTGATGTGTCCTTAACACGCCTCTCCTGTCTCACCACCCCACACCCCAGGCTTGCGGGGTCTACACTCACTTGTGGTTTCTTTGTTTTAGTCACAGCTACCTGGACCTGTCCTGACTGGGAAGCCCAGGTTCCATCAGCCCCAGCTAGGAGCTTTGGTTCTGAGCCCCTAGGAGCTCAGGGCTTATCTTGTAATCATCTATTGCCTCCTTCCCCGGACTCAAGTTCCTTGAAGTCACAGGCTACCTCTTCTATCTCTGTAGGCTTGACAAAATGCCCGACACTTAAAATTCAGCACATTTTGAGTAAATGAATAAAATTCTTTGTAAGTTAGCATGTTACATCTTTTAAATATACGTACCAAAGTTTCTTGGAACAGGAACAAAATACTCATCATTACACAGAAGTCATCAAAGATGATTGAAAAACATGCTTCTGACTTCTCAGTATAATATTCTAAATAGAATTACTTGATATCTCAGATGTCAAGAATGAAATAATAAAAATGTAATCACGTTTCTGTTATAAACGGTTCTTCTTTAGTTGTCTAAATTTGGAGTGCTGAGTTCTAAGGTTTTAAAAATTGCACACCGAGTCAACCTGCCTGCTCCCTTGACCATCTTGCTTGAAGAATCAGGGTCAAAGGATGCAAACTGGGGAGGGAGGGAGGGGTCAAAGAAGCTTGATTAACAGATGTCCAGGATGGGGTGTGGGAGGTGAGTTCTTAGGTAAGGAGGGACTTGAAATGGAAGAAGAGCTGCCCCTGCAAAAAGGAACTGATAAGAGACAGGAAGTGGAACCAAATCAGTCAATAGGGGATGAAGAAAGAGGAAGGTGAGCGATAGGAACGAGAAGACCTGAAATCATTCAAAGAATATGTACAAATAGGACCGCTTTGCGTGATGTTTTTATGCTTTTAATCCAGTTGTTTCCCAACTGTTACGAATTCTTTCAATATTAATTCTGTTGTTTTGATAGATAATTAAGTTCCTTTTAGCAGAGAGGAGTTAAGAGAATTTTTGGAGAATTCAGTTTGGGTTGCTCTTCAAATACAAAATTGATGCTATGGGCCAGCCATTAGGGCTGGAAATTTGAGTTATTTTCCCTGTGCTGCTGATGGGTTGTGCTGCCTGAGCCACTGGCCCTCCTGTCACATCACCCATTGTGACTGCCTGTATTTGCAGATAATTAGCTAAGGTTGCAAGTGATGACGGGACAGATTTTTTCTTTATGTGAAAAATGACTAGTTTATAATAGCATTATAATTTCACCCTGTATTCAAAAAAAAAAAGTGGACAAACTCTTACAAACTGAGTTCATAGGGCAATATCCTCAAATATCAGAGAAACCAAACGCCCGAAGTACTGAGGCCTCAGTGAGCAAATGAGAGTTGAGTCCAGGGAGGCTGAGCCTCTTTACAGCTGTCATTGTGACAACTACCATCACAAGCTGCATCACAAGCTCTTTTCCTCACTCTCCGTTGAGTTTACGTTAAGCATTTCCCTCTAAGATGCTGAGAAGGAACAAAAACATGGGCTCTGGAGTCAGGCAGCCCTGGGTTGCGATCCTGGCACTGTCTGGCTGTGGGATCTGCTCAATGTCACTATAAAGTGCAGATAATGAGGTCTACTTCCTAAGGTTGTCGGGAAAGGACTGAATGAAATAGCCCACGGAAAGAACGCTGCCGAATACCTGATAGTTAATAAGTGTAATTTGTTTTCTGTGGATGTCCAGAGCAGAATACTTCCAACGCTCTGATTTATCGTAAGATCGGCCTATCCAAAGCACTAAATGATAACAAGAGTTCAGTCTCTTTTATTCTGCTTTTTTTAATGTCATATTCCATTTGAGTCCTAAGCATGTAAGCAGGTACCATGGAATGTAAACAAGAAAGGAAACAGAAATATATTGAATGACTCATATGTGAAACAATGCTGTGACTCACACAGATGAAATAGCTGCTTGGCTGCACAAAATAATTAACACTAAAACGTTTAAGAAGAGACAACATAGGAATAAGCTATTTTAATCAAGCAAAAACAAATTTATATCAATTAGTTCTAAAAATAAAATTAGACTTTTCCAACCCTTAACATCTGTATTTAATAATATCTTCTAACCAAAATACAGATGCTAAAACAGCAAATTACAATATATCTTGTACAGCATACAGTATGTTCACTGTTCACACTTACTTTAATTCTAGTTGGTCGTTATGTACTCAATGCATAAACATCACTTAGAATAAAATTTTCACAATTAACAAAAAATGCGACAAGGCTGTCTTAAAACGGCTCTGCTATAAATTGTATAGAATATACAGGATTACAAAGTCAAGTATTTTTTTTATCAAAATATACACCCCTCCCTGAAACTAACACAAGCTATCAACATTTTCAACGAATAATACAATTATAGAAAATATTTGCAAAATTATTTTTTTCATGTATAAATATTCTGCCATATTTACTTTGGTCTAGAATTATCAGCATACAAGTCCACTTAAAAAGTATCCACATGGAAGGGCTGGGAGACATCAGTACATGTAATCATTTTGTATTTGGAGTTACCTCAAATCAAAGTGACTGAAACACACAGTAATTCTCCTTGATCCATAAGCCTAATTGAGATAAAACAAATTAGTAGATCACAGGATTGCTTATTCAATTTTCTAATCATCAATTCAAAATTTCTTAGGCCCTTTGCAACTATCTTTTTAACAAAACCCAAATGAATAGTGCAGGTATACATATATACAATGTATAAAATAAAGTTGGACTCGTTTGCATTTTTCCATTTTCCTCTATTACATAATACTGTTTGTAAGTGAAAGCAGATGAACAAAAGATAAATGCAAATACAATACTGGGGTTATTTAACAGCAAAGTACTACAGTATAAAAAGGTCAGCTTTGATCATGTCCTTTTCTGGGTGTTTAAATGCTTTCTTGCCCACCCCAATCCTTATTAAGTCTTCTTCATGGAGGTATCACAACGCTTGGAGAGAGGATCTGGAGTCCTTTGAGCTACTTCTTCACAATGGTAACCTTGCAACCTTGGGTCATCTTGGGTTTCCAGCTATCACATCCCGTGAACATGAATGGCCGCAGGTCATCCTTGAACCGGGTCCCAGATTCTGCTCATACTGGTCATCAAAGGGTAAGAACGTTTTCTCTCTCTCTCTCCTATTCTGGCAGTTTAAAAAGTAAGACTCATGACTTCCAGCCTCCCAGGAACCTAGTCCACATGACGGAATAGCCTATAGGGCAGTTAGATTTTGAGGGCAGTGCTGATGGTGTGGGTCAGCATAAAAGAACATTAAAAACGGAAGTGGTTTTTAGCAAGCGGGCTAGATGTCTGCAAACATTAAGACAAGGCATCTGGTTTGTGGATGTATTTCTGAGTCATATCAGTAAGTGACGGAACCTTGTCACTCCACATTCTATCTCCCCACCCCCCAAAGACAAAGCTCTGTTCGAGGCAAGGAAGATCATCACTCCCTCTGCCCCCTCAAGTCATTAATGGGTGGGGCGGGGGTGTGTGTTTCTCTTGTCCTTTTTTTTTTTTTTAAATAGTATGTGCTTGTGGGCTGCATGATCTCCAAGAAGGCTAACAATTGTAGGGACTGGGCTTTCTGTCACTTTCAAGCGCCTGGGAATTCACCACCGTACACATGCTTTGCGCTACATTTCCTGGACACTCCTTCAGTGGCACGGAAGGCGTCAGGTTTCACTTGAACCCTTGAGACTGGTTAAATCTACCTGGAAAGACCTCCATGTCCATGGCCTTGTGATGGATGGAAGACTGCAGGGAGTTTCAGAAGAATCTGACCTTTCTTCATTTTCTGAAGTGAGGCCACTAAAAAGTAATATACAGCACAGCACAGGTAACCACAGGTAACTTCTGGGAAGGCTCTCCCCCATGGATAAGGCATGACCTATGTTTTCTGTGACTTGAGTAGACCAGTTCTAATAACAGCTCAGCCATAACTTCAAGAGAACAGCATTCCATCTAAAAGCATACACATGCTCTTAAGTAATATTCAAAATGCTTTCTACTGATTTTTACATCAGTCCTCATTATTTGCAGATCTATTGCTCATCATTATAATTCACTACAGGGGACATGGACAGTTAAAAGTTAGAGTGATTTATATATGTATTTTACAAGGTTTGTGTTGCAGAAAAGTACTTCTAGATAATGTATGAATGTCCTACTCGGGTTACTCATTTCACACGTATTTTCAACTATATTATTTCGTAGGTATCCATTAATTTAAACAATTTTAATAGAAGCTGGTTGGGAATAATGACTGTCATAGCTCATTTACCTTTGAACTTATTTATGAAGATGACATTTTCATGACATCTGACCCTTATTTTCTCCAGTGACTAAAGACAGTTCAGCAGCCAGTTCCTATTAGCACTTATTAGAAAGTTTTAAATTACGCTAAAATTAAACTCTTTTCTTTCCCCCGACTGGCAGAAATATCATAGCTGAGAACTTCACAAACTTTCACAGGTCGCTTGGGATACTGGAAGATTCAGGTACTTTGTTTTTGTGTACTTTGCATGAAGTTAATGCTAAAACCCAAAGCAGATATTAGGATCCTTTTCCTGGAATTTTCACAAATGAGATTTTCTTTGTTACATTTCACTCCTTCATGACTGTTATGTGAACAAAATTAAACAGAAACAAAAGAAAACGGCTAACTTAAAAAAAAAAACAAAAAGAAAAACCCAAACCCACCAACTTATAGTTTCGAAGATTTTTCCAAGTATCACCATTCAAAGGACATTATCAACAACGGTTTGTCCATTATCCTTTTGGTCACTGTCTTCTGAATCAATGAAATGTGGATTCTCCAGGGGATTTGAGTTCTCGTGGCCCGTGTCACCTTCTGTTTTCTCCCGCTGACTTGGGCTTTTGAATAAGTGTTTCTTCTGGTGCATTCCAAGGGCAGCAGCTGTTTTGCAAATTTTGGGGCACTGGAAGCAGGCATAGCCCTTCCCATTATGCTCTCGGATATGCCTCTGCTCATGATTCCTTTTCGTGGAGAGATACAAAAAACTCTGAAAGCAGAACTGACAGTGGTATCGCTTTTCGCCAGTGTGGATTCTTTCGTGGATTTTGAGGGTCTCATTCAACGTGAAGGCCTTGTTGCAATACTGACAGACGAACTCCTTCACGCCCAGGTGGATGCGCTCGTGTTTCTGTAGGTTGCCTTGCACCGAGAAGCACCGTCCGCAGGTCTTGCACTGGTACGGCTTCTCTCCCGTGTGACACCTCATGTGCATCTTCAGGGTGGAGGGGCTCTGGAACTGCTTGGAGCAGAGCTCACACGCATAAGGCCTGGCCGTGAGATGCCGGTGGGGCCTCCCTTGATTCCCGGCCCCCGAGGCTTTGTCTCCGTCACAGAGTTCACACTGCAACTTGGGCATCTCTTTATTTTCTTCTTCCTCGAAGGCCTTCTCCTGGGGGGCCTTCCCCACTGCGCAGTCCAGTTCGGCCGGGTATTTACATTTGCTGCTCGGGCTCCTGTTTTCATGCTCCTTCCTCCAGTTGGCTTTCCTCATTTTTCTCAACTGTCTGGATTTCTTTTTGGGTTTGTAGTTGTAGTAAGGGCGCCACGGTTTATCCGTGGAATCCTGGTCACTGGCATCGTCAAACATCTCACTCATCTCCACGCACTCGGACTGGCAGAGCCCGATCGGGCTGTCTCTGTTGGTTTCCTGTTCACTCTCTCGTGGCGGAGTCTCCTCCTGCATTTGGTACTTGGGCCTCCTCCCTCTTTTATAGAACAATTTAGATCCTAGGATGTGCCTTTTCACGATGGCTTCGTTCCCGATTTTCACCGTTATCTGGCAAAGGGGCGCGACGTTGCTGTTTGTGGAGGTTCCCGGGAGAGCAGGCTTTGCGATGTAAGTTTCAATTTTACTAGTTTCTTTAATGATATTTGTGGTTTTGCTCAATGACCCTCCAGGATCAGCAATGTATCTGGACTCCTCTGGTACTTCTCCCCTGTTACACAGGATGGTTTTCTTTTTCTCCTTCATGCTCTTGGGTCTGCTGACAACCCTCCCCACTTTGTCTGGCTCGGGTTTGCCATCGTCTTTCGGGCTCTGACTGCCAGCCAGGTCTGAAGGGGCTGCGGGGTTGTGGCTGCTTGTGGCAGCAACGGCATTGCTGTGCATTATCACCGATGAAAACTGGCTGCTGTGCACGATGACCGAGGGGGCTGAGCCACTGTAGCTGATCACAGAGGTGGAGTTCTCACTGCCGTTACTCACAGACAAAACGGGCGCGTCCCCCGCCCGGAGGCCCGAACTGACGGCATTTTCAGCAGAAGAAACTGACACCTCTGTTGAATAAAAGTTACTGTCCAGATCAACTTTCAACTCTCCCCTCTCTCCCCATTTGGTACCCTCTGCGTTTTGTGCACTGGTGGAAGTGGGTACATCCTGACGTGCTGGTGTTTCCAGTGGGATGGCTGGACTGCTGGTCAAGGTGTTTACACTGTTTTGGAAATTCAGAGTAGGCAATTCAGAGCCGTGTGGATTCTGAATAACATAGGGACCAGGTGCAGACTCGTTCATCTGACTGTTTTCTCGAGTATTTTCATAGGAAGAATGTCGGTAGCTCTTGTAAGGAGCCCTCTTGCATTTCATGGGCAGGAGCCTATAAAGCTTATATGGATAGACACTAGGCTTCAAGCCCCCGTTTGCTGTTTTTTTACTGATGGAAAGTCTATGATCGATGGCATGGAAAGACTTCTGGTGGTTTTTGAGTATATAGTAGGTCATGAACGTTTCCAGGCAGAAAATGCACTGATACCGCCTTTCTCCCGTGTGCCAAATCTCATGTCTTGTCCTATACTCAGCCAATGCAAATACTTTGTTGCAGTAATGGCAAGGATACGTTCTTCTCCACGAGTGAACATTGGCATGTCTTCGGAGGCTGGATAAAGTCACATAACTACGTTTGCATACTACGCAGCTGTAGAGCATTTGCCCGTTAACAAATTTAACCATGTGTTCTGTTTCTGGCAAGGTACTTCCGGGACTGGAAAATTCACCAATCCTATTCTCAGATAATAAAGGCTCTGGACCTGTGAACGCACCTCCATTCTGCCCAATGGTGGGATAGTTTTCTAAGAAGCGCTGATTCCCTCCAGGAACGGGCATGTGGCTTGACCTCATGCAGATCTGCTCGTGCCGATCCAGTCTGTTGAGGGTGCTAAACTGTTTGTTGCAATGCTTGCACACCAAGGGCTCCTGGGTTGGCTTGTGAAGCTGCATGTGGGCGCTGAGCAAAGTGCTGCTGTCGAAGGATTTGGAACAACAGCTACAATTGTAAATGAGAGGCGGCACCTCTGTGGCTGGCAGTGTGGGGGCATCGGAGGATTTATTTTCCTCTGCCCTGGGAAAATGGACCTCTCCTTCGTTGTTGCTGGGAGATTTTGAAAGGGAAAGAATTGCAGCTGGCTGTGGACTTCCTTCTTGATTCATTTCCAAGTTGGTTGCTGGAGGGGGGGGTATATTTTCTGGAGGTGAATCCGAATCCTGGGGTGCGGAGATTGTCTTTGGCTTTCGGCATGTTTTCGGTTTTGCTGCAACCGCTTCGCAGTTTTCTTTACCTGTTTTCCCAGGTGAACTGCTGTCCCGTTCCCGTACAGGCAGACTTCTGTAAGCCTCAGTCACGGAAGACACGGCGTAGGAGTGCTCGGCGAGGGTGTGCACGGGCTCCACCTCGTGGCAGACGTCAGTCCTCTCCAGGCAAAGGCTGGTGGTTCTCATGGAGTCGGAGACCTTTTTGAAACTTGCCCTCAAGTCCAGTGGAGAAAACATGTTATTACTATTTTCCGTTTCGATGATGGAAAATGCATTTGTGATCCTTGGCCCATTAGTGATGGCTGGTTCTTCATGCCTTTTTTCATTTTTTTCTTCTTTAACCACTCCCTTTTCGGTAATGCAGAATACATAAGGACCTGGGGAATTTGAAAAGTTGCGATCGGTAAGATCTTCCAAGAAGGATATTCCCAGCTTTTTTCCTGCAGCTGCAAGATCAGTGACTGTTTCTTGTCTCTTGACGACGACTGTGGAGCTGTAGATATAATTAAGGATTTCTGTAAACACTTCGGCTTTGAGATCATCCAGCTCCAGGACGTGGCTGGAAATACAGATGGTGTGACTCCAAAAGATATTTTTGAAATAAAGGCTTGAAGCAGCCAGGACATTGCTGTGGGCTTTAAATTTGGTGTCTTCCACAATGATAGTGACATCACATAAAATGCCCCGAATGCGCTGCTCATTCAAGATTGAGAGCACTGTGTCGCTGTGAAAGTCGTCCTTGAGGTCCCTGGAAAGGGACATGACTGTCATCTGAAACAAGAGGAGAGAAATGGTCAGAGACGCTGCCACAAGGAGCTCCTTTATTTGTAGGCCGTTTTCAATTTCTTTGAAAAACGTTTTTTGTATGAAAATAATTGTTTTTTTTTTAAAAATCTCATTCTGTTGCTGCTCCCAAGACTTGCAGTCAACCTTAGAAGTTTAATCTTTATCTTGCCCCAGCCTGTTCCTCATACCACTGCTAATAGTTGTTATAGTTGGAAATCCTCCCAGAACTTTTTCTCCTTCTTTCTCCAAAGTTGTAGCTTGGAGAAAGGTTCCCCGGCCAAATGTTAAAGGTCTCATCATCACGCAGGGCTGCTGCACTGAACTCTTAGAGTCGGGCAATGCCATGGTCCTACCACAAGCCTCCTTATCTATTTCAGAAGATGGCCCTGATGATCTGATCCAAACGTAATTCATGAAGCAGGAAAATGATTTTTTAAAAGTTTTCCCTAAGTAAGCAGTACCTGTGAGTAAAGGCATTGGCTGCTCGGGAAAGAAGCAAGAACTGGAGGAGCCATTCCTGATTTGTGGCTCCGAAGGGTTTCTCAGTGTAGTCTCAGTCTGCATGACCAAGTCTGACCACTAGGGGCACTCTGCCCTCTGGCCCTTCCTTGTGGGGACCCATCCCGTTCCTTCTGATTTCGCTTTTATCACAGCCAAAGTAGACTGGGGTGTTCAATCAAAAAGGAAACAAAACAAAACAAGTAAAGTATATTTCTGAGTTTACAATACCGTGTCTAGTCACAGGTTCCTAAATTAGCACAATTTAAAGGCACTATGGCTCTTGTTCTGGTCTGAGGATGCTACCTCCATTGTTCCCAGAGCTCAGGTCTTGTTATCCTCTATGTTCTATAATGAGCCTAGAATGGCCAGAGCCAACCCACTAATATTCTAGTGAGGGACAATCCAAAGCAGTGGCTTTCATAGTTAGCCACAGTAAAAAATACATGGTACACAGTGACTTAAGACAGAAATGAAACTAAAACTTACCCTTACTATGTGTGATGCAGTCTGTTCTGTCCTATTCTCCTTCACTTAAAAAACGCTAACAGCAACTCACCAAACTAATTCCACTACACATTAATGGATCACTCCTGCACTTAATCTGTACCCCCCCCAAATACCCGCTTTGGTCTAAAGGATATACTACCCAGCTATTCATCAAGTCCACCTCTAATCACATGATGTCCAGAAAGCCATGTACCTTGCTGCTATTTCTTTAACTCCCAGTGGCAATGTATTCCTAGCACTGGAGTATAATGTTTAGCCCACGGCATTTATTCAATTGGAAAAGACCAGATGGCCACATAAAGGATCTCTTTTCACCTTTTTGTAAGGATTATAAGCTCTGCCCATTATGTTATTTAGACAGTCCTTTATACAAGAATCCATTCGATAACTTCTTTTTATCTCATTCAGCCATTGGAAAAAGAGCATTTCTACTAACAAATTCTTCATTATTCAGATAATGAGAACAATGTACTCACCACGTTTATTCTCTCTTAATTCTCGAGACGAGGATGCTTAGAACTAACGTTTACCATTGACTGTTGTAGCCACTGTGAGCCTGGGTTTCTGATGTGACTACTGTCTCACTTTCTTGATTTAGTGAGAGCTCTTTTACTCTTGTTTTCCCTGCCTTTAAGTGGAACCTTCCATGAATCTTTTCTAGGGATGTGGGGGATTAAATCTTTAAATAAAATTAAATGAAAAGGGATCTCTGGGACTTCCCCGGTGGTCCAGGGGCAAAGAATCCAACTTCCAATGTAGGGGACTCGGGTTCGATCCCTGGTCGGGGAACTAAGATTCCACATGCCACGGGGCAACTAAGCCCGAGCGCCACAAATACTGAGCTCACACGTCTCAATTAGAGTACAGAGCCCCCGTGCTCTGGAGTCCACGTGCCACAACTACAGAGCCCACCCACCCTGGAGCCTGCATGCCATAACTAGAGAAGAGAAAACCCGCATGCCACAACTTGAGAGAAGCCTGCACGCCACAACTAGAGAGAAGCCCGAGTGCCGCAATGAAGATGTCGCATACCACAACTAAGACCCAATGCAGCCAAAAAAATAAAGAATATAAACTTAAAAAAAAGGGGATCTTTATGGCTT
This sequence comes from Globicephala melas, assembly GCF_963455315.2. Lineage (NCBI taxonomy): Eukaryota > Metazoa > Chordata > Mammalia > Artiodactyla > Delphinidae > Globicephala > Globicephala melas. The sequence goes on from NC_083317.1 coordinate 123,871,263, forward strand.
CCTCTGTGCCCTGAAGGGAGAAAGGTTCACCCTGAATGGATAGCAGCAGTCTACCCTTCACTGGCTTACAGATCAATAACATACTTGGCTGGTGCTTGTTTGGCCTTCCTTGAGGTCTCTCTGTTCCGGGCCCCTGTAGGATCTACTTTCTCTCCTGACTCGTACCTTCTCCTGTTTGGAAGGGTCAGACCAGACCATAATGGGCTCTAGAGGACTCCCCACAGCAAGTTTTGTATTGCCAGTACTAGTTATCATTAAAAGTTATCATCAGATTTGAGTTAAAAAAAAAAAATCACTCAGGACCACTTAGGCTGCAGTGTGTGGAAAGGATCCGAGGGAGGCCAGCTGGTTGCAAACCAGCTAGCGAGGCCGTCCTAGTGGTCCAGGTAAGAATTAATCCATCCACCCCAGACAGAGCGGGAACCTGGGAAGGAGTGATGGCTCCACCCACACCTAAGAAAGTGAGGCCGGGGGAGTTAGTATCTGAACTCAAAATTTACTTTTAATTCCCTCGACCAATATTTATTGAGCAACTGCTAAGTACAAGGCATCAGGCTAAGTGCTACAGGAAGATAATAGTTCATCTCTCCGTTGAACAGATGTTTACTGAATACCTACTTCATGCTTTGGGACAGTAGTTCCCAAACCTGGCTAGGCATCAAAATCAGCTGGGAAGCTTTAAAACAGTACAGGTTTACAGATTCCCCCTACTCCGCCCCTGCAGAGATTCTGGTTTGGAACAGCTGGGGTGAGACCCCGGAATCCGTATGTACTTTTGTACCTTATTTCGTGAATAAGTAATACATTCATATGATAACAAGTTGGAAAGGCACACCGAGTAAACACTGACAAGCCTCCTTCCCACATTGTCTCAGAGGCTCTTCAGGTGGTTTTATATCAACCAGGCAGAAGCAGGCCTGGGGGCTGACACTAAAAGCCAGGGCCGCTAGAGGAACAAAAATACTGCCCCCAAAGGTCTGTGGTACAGCAGGGAAAATAAGATGTGCTCATGAAAAGCCGTAAAACACAGATTCCCAGGGAAGGTGAAGGGTCAAGAGCGCTGGGAGAAGGTTTCAGGGGTCGGGGGGAGAGGGGCTTGGGAACGGGTGTGAGCCCAGCAAAACCTTGCAGATATGGACAAAGCTGAGGAAAAGGAATTTCAGTCAGAAAAAGGCACAGTCGAGAGTTTTACGCCCTCAAGAAGCTTGTGATCTAGGAGTCGGTGTAACACTTTATTTTTATTTTGTTGTTGCTGTTGTTTGCTTTTTGTTGTTTGCCACACCATGCGGCTTGCGGAATCTTAGCTCCCCGACCAGGTATTGAACCTGGGCCCTCAGCAGTGACAGCGTGGAGTCCTAACCACTGGACCACCAGGGAATTCCCAGTGTAACAGTTTAGGACAAAGAATCCAAATCCGCAAATGCGAAGTGAAAAAGCGGTGAAAGTTGTTGAAGATGCAATTCCAAGCCATATTCTGCCTGTCCAACATGCAACAAAGAAATAAGTTAGAAGTCTGTAGGCCAGAGGGGACCCATCGTAGGCCACAAGCACACCTGGTCCCCACACGCTATGTTTGACTCCCATGGTTTTTGGAACCATGGTTTTGAAAAACTGAGCTCACGTTGAAAACCAGTAAGATTTAACGTAAAAATCAACATATCTTTTCTTGAAAAACAGGAAGACTGGACAGCGAAGGGGGTGTTGGCTGCCTGGCAACCGCGTGGCTGTGTCCCTGTGTCACTGTCACCTGCACGCACGTGCTACCTGTCCAAGTACTTACCGCCAAGCGGCTTCTCTCAGTAAAAAGCCCAGCCTGGCCCCTTCAGGCAGTTTGGTTTGTGCAACTGATAAGAACATTAAGCAGAATCACTTTGCACCCACAGTTCTGAACAGACATACTTAATGATATCCCTAAAATTAGAATTAAGACATAAATGAGCTCGTGGGGGGAGGCAGTCATTCTCACCAAAAATAGTATTCTTTGACTTAAGAAAAATTAAAGTGATCTTCTCTGTTATATTTCTTCATTGAGAGTAAATGAAAACAGAAGTCTCAGGAGTTCCTGCCAATGGAAAGCCCACAACAGACTTCAGAAAAAGAAACAGAAGTTGGAAAGCAGATGAAATTCAATTTACACGTAATTTTCTAAAACGTGTTCAAAAAAGCAAGTTTCGTGCAGTATATTTATTATTTTCAGTAGTACTGCTGAGATGGAATAAATAAGCACGAAAAAGGCTAACAAAAATGATGTAGATGCAAACATTTTGGTAAGCCAATATTTAAAAAAAATAAACTAATTTGTAATTAGGTAACTGTGGTCATCTGACTTATGTTACTATTTCCCTGAGTTGGTATTTTAGCTGTAATAGCTTTTAACATACACCTTCTAAACACATAAATACACATACATATATATCCATGTGCACATACCAATAAATCTATGACTATATAACTATATGAACATATGCTGTATGTAAATATATTTTATAAGCACATCAAACAGGATGAACTTTTAATTCAGCATCTAAAAAACAGGATACTTGGACTTCCCTGGTGGCGCAGTGGTTAAGAATCCGCCTGCCAACGCAGGGGACACAGGTTCGAGCCCTGGCCTGGGAAGATCCCACATGTTGAGGAGCAACTAAGCCTGTGCGCCACAACTACTGAGCCCGCGTGCCACAACTACTGAAGCCTGTGCGCCTAGAGCCCGTGCTCCACAACAAGAGAAGCCACCGCAATGAGAAGCCTGTGCACCGCAACGAAGAGGAGCCCCCGCTCGCCGCAACTTGAGAAAGCCCGTGTGCAGCAACGAAGACCCAATGCAGCCAAAAATAAAATAAATAAATTTAAAAGAAGAAAAAATAAAAAACCGGATACTTGCGAGAGAAAGGGGGTGCAACTAATAACCATGCCAGGGCAACAGGTATACATTGGGACTGTGCCCTGAGAAGTGAGGATGAATGATCATCCTGTTTCCATATACATAAATATATAAACAAAATATGTATCTCTATATAGATTAAATATAAAATTCTAAAGTTATAATTACATATATGTACATTTACATAAAGTATACTTTATAAATATGTAAATGCTTTTAAGAATTTTATACATATATGATAAACATACTTTATAATTATACTTCATATAAATGCCACTGGGAAATTCTACTTAATTAGCATATTTAGAATCTGCTGCTGCTTTTGTCTCCTGCCATATTCCAGCCTTATACAATACACATTCATCTCATGCAAAGGTGGGCACTTAAATAAGATGCTTTTGATGACTAAAATGACTTTTCTTCACTTACTTGTAGAATTAACGTTTTAGAAAAGTAAAATAAATCTATGCTGATGGTAAAATATGCCAACAGTAGAGAGGTGGATTAAGGTACAAGGCAGAAGGCCCCCTCCCCACGCCAGCCTCCTCAGTATACCCACAGCACAGGCAGCACAGGGACTCCCTATACGGGTCCTTTCCTCATCACTCGGGAGGATTTCTACGCTCTGTATGAAGCTTTAGAAGAAAAACTGTATTTCTTCTTGAGGTTCTTCTTCTATCCTCGCCCCTAGCTCCGCTGCCGGGCAATTCCTATCATTCACTCATCTCAGATGACACCTCCTCTGGTCAGCCTCCTTCCTCACGGATTCCTAATTTGGGGTTCCTACCTTCATAGTCGCATGTAATGCTGTGCGTCTGTCCATATCTCTATCTTTCCCTGTTTGCTCCTTGAGCGCAGGGACAACCGAGCTCATCTTGGTATCCTCTGCGCCCGCAGGGCGGGTACAACACACTGTTGATGTCGACAGTGAGCAGAAACGCAGTGGCTCCTCAGACCCCGGGCAGCAAATGCCTTAAATAACATACTGTGCTTAGAAAGCTTTCTGGTTTAAAGCTTTAAAAATTAGACCTAGGTGAACCCAAATGCTACTCTAGAGAAAGCAAAATTACCAGGAAAATAAAAATAAATTCCTGTTCTTCCCCCCACCCCCCCAGCTTCCTTCTAACCTGGCGGTTCTCAAAGTATGTTTCATGGACCTCTGGGTCTCCCAAGACCCTATCGGCAAGCTCTTGAGGTCAAAACTGTTTTCATAGGGGCAGGACAGGAATAAAGACGCAGATGTATAGAATGGACTTGTGGACACGGGGAGGGGGAAGGGTAAGCTGGGACCAAGTGAGAGAGTGGCATGGACATATATACACTACCAAACGTAAAATCGATAGCTAGTGGGAAGCAGCCGCATAGCACAGGGAGATCAGCTTGGTGCTTTGTGACCACCTAGAGGGGTGGGATAGGGAGGGTGGGAGGGAGGGAGATACAAGAGGGAGGAGATATGGAGATATGTGTATATGTATAGCTGATTCGCTCTGTTATAAAGCAGAAACTAACACACCACTGTAGAGCAATTATACTCCAATAAAGACATTAAAAAAAAACTATTTTCATGACAACACTAAGATGTCATTCATCTTTTTTATCATGCTGACATGTGCATTAATGGTGCAAAAGCAAAGATGGGGAAAACTTCCGGCAACTTAACAAACATCAAGCCAGTAACACTTGGATTAAGGAGTAAAAATTATTCATTTTATTAAATCTTGACCCTTGACTGTACGTCTTCTTACTGTTGTGTGATAAAATGGGAGGTACACACTGCCTTGAGAAAAAGTACTTGGGTGTTTCTTTGAGTTCTGAGTTGAACTAGCCCTTTTTTTTTTTTTTCATGGAACACCATTTTTACTTGAAAAAAATGATAAGACAAACCATGGCTATTCAAATACGGGTATTTGGGCAAACACTTCCTTGAAAATGAACTAAGTGAGTCTGTCATTTCAAGTAGCCATTTTGTTGCCAGTAACAAAAGACTCTGAAGCAGAAACAGAATTTTGGAAAACCTGCATCTACCACAATGAGCTCAACACTCCTCAGTACATAATGATTTTTCTGATGATGTTGGTGGTGATGTAATGAAAGTGGTTTCTGGATACTATGCATGGCTCAGTGAACCGACATTTTCCAAATGACCAATGCATATTACCAAAAAAATCATGCAGGGGCTAAAAGGTGTGAGAGAGAGCAGTGGATTTAAATGTAACAAAGTATAGAAAGTTCATTGATATGGATTCCATGTTGCAATTAACCTTTAAGAAATTCCCACTGGTAAGTTCTGGTGTAGTATCAAAGAATATCCACCATTAACTGAAAAGATTATTAAAAAACTTCTCCCTTTTCCAATTACCTAGTTGGGTGAGGCTGGATTTTCTTCGTATAACTCAACTAAAACAACACGTTGCAGCTGAATCCAGAAGCAGATGTGAAAATCCAACCGTCTTTCTCTGAAGTCAGATATTAAAGATACAGTGTACCCTTGAACAATACAGGTTTGAACCACTCAGATCCACTTATATGCTAATGGTTTTCACTAAGTACGTACTATAGTACTACACGATCCGCGATTGGCTGAATCCACAGATGCAGAACTGTGGATATGAAGGAAGGGAGACTGCGAATTTTCGACCACATGGAAGGTCTGCGCCCCTAACCCCTGTGCTGTTCAAGCGTCAACTGTATTTGCAAAAACATAAAACAATACCATTCTTCTCACTATATACAGATATATATATAAGATATTTTTCATGTGGACCATTTTTGAAGTCTTTATTGAATTTGTTACAATATCGCTTCTGTTTTTTATGTTTTGGTTTTTTGGCCAAGAGGCATGTGGGATCTTAGTTCCCTGACCAGGGATCAAACCCACACCCCCTGCACTGGAAGGTGAAGTCTTAACCACTGGACCGCCAGGGAAGTCTCTCACTATATTTTTTGCTTTAGAAAATAGTTATTTTTAAAATACATTTTAAAATACATATTTTAAAATACATCATTTTATCATGTAACTGGGTTTATCACAGTTAATTTTCATAAGTTAATAGTTTTAAAATTCTCATTTAAATTTTTGAATATGATAAATATTGATAGATATAATTCAGATAAACAAAAGCTCTTTGGGTCCTTAAAGATTTATAAGAGTGTAAGGGGGTCCTGGGAATAAAAAGTTTGAGAACCACTTCTCTAACCTATAAGACAATGCTCAAAATCATTTTTAAAGAAACTATTTAGAAATTATTTTACTCAATAAAATGAATCATCTATAAGCCTAAAGGAACTAAAGACAAAATAAATGAAAGTGTGTTGAAATACAAAGCAGAAACGCCCAGGAGACAGAAGGAAAATCCAAGGGATAGAGAAACAGACACACCTACAGTCACACAGATACACACCCTCTACAGCTGTCTTTAATTTTCCAAGCGTGAAGCGATTGCTATCTATCACTTGAGTTTGAACAGGGCTGAAAAACAGGTGGACCAATTTGCCTAGTGTGGGCCTTCCCCACTACACACTCAGGTGAAAATTGTTCCTTGGTACGCAGGGCTGCTGCCTAGATTCTGTTTGCACAATCTATCATTGCTTGAATCCTTGCCTTCCGAATCTCAAAGGTTAGCTTGGTCACAGCATTCCGTTTGCCCTTACAATTCTATCCATTCATCTACTAAATGAGCCCCTCCCCATTATATCCTGGATACTCTTCCTGGTTTTGAACTTGAAATCAAAGGAAACAATTCCTGACAATGATCCAACCAACAAATTCCAGTATTTCCACCTTAATTAAATCTTCTCTCCCCAAATTTGACAAGGCAATTTTACTGAAATACAGAGAAGTCAAAAAACTTAAAAATGATAGTTTCCATAAAAATTTTAACTCTCACAATGTCAACCAAAAAAAAAAAAAAATTGATAAACCTCAAGTTGTTTAACCAGTGTAACTATTATATAGAACTTTATAGACCTTGTTAATGAAATCTGGTGTACTTTTATTAGCAAATCTTCAAGACATGACAGATGGAAAGTGAAGTAACCCTGTCCAGTCTGCATTCTTAGTGAGAATTCGAAGTCACTTATTCAAGGCCACTCTCCAGGGCCAGACTGATTCCCACTTTTCTGTATCTTCTGATCAGAGAAAAAGCCAAGAGCCCTCTTGCAGCACCTTGGCCGCTCAATTCCTAACGTACATAATAACGAAACTAAATCAACAGAGCAACTTTCTCCTCTTTCTACTACAAGTCTTCTATAAAAAGACACTTAGAAATAAAACCCAACTAAAAAAAAACACGCTATATTAGGATACTGACCTGGAATCCTGCAAAAGTCAAACTCACAGTCCATTTTGGGCCAGCGCAGGCCCCATACTGAAGTGGAATCTACTGCATGGATCTGCTATTCTCTGCAGAAAGTGTTCTCTGACAAAGGACACTGCTTCAGTGATCTGGCTCCACCATCCCACACACATCTTTGCAGTGCATTTTCTCATAGTCATGTTGGGTGGCTACGTCAGACCTCCTCACGTGATGGGGTGTTAGAAACACACGCATCAGATCTCGAAAACAGATTACAAAACAGAAGCCCTTTATAGAGTTCAGCTACGTCTAAGAAAAGGAAAATCCTCTTGATTTGCCTTCTAAATGCAGCCCAAAAGGAGAAGAGAAGAGCTGCATTTATCAGACTTTCATGCATTTAAGCTATCAGATTCAAGAAGGTGTAGTATAACAAAGGAGGTTTGTTTTTCATCTGAAATTCAGGTGGTTGGAAAGACTAACTTCAGGAAGCTACTAGAGTCCATCCAACAGAGAGGGGGATTGACTTGAAACACCTTTACTGAATACCTTATTTTGAATAGGTAAATGTTTGGTCTCCAGACTTGCCGTTGCGTGCACACAGACTGTGAGAACGAGTATTATCAGATTCGCAGGTGATGCAATGTGCCCAGTTAAATATTTCCAGTTGCTAGTTTGGAAGGTGAAAGGGGGAAAAGGTGCTTTCTTTTTTTCTTTTTGAAACACAGCAATGTTTAGGGTAGCCCTTGGGGTCATCTCACCATCAACCTTGCCTGGACACCTGCTTGCTTAAGGAAGCTGGCAAATGGGCTTAGAGAGTCTATCTCTGAGGCCCTGAAGTGCTGCGTCCATTTCTTGTCTCCACCAAATTCCACTGACATTTAGAGATGCTAATGTGAAAAGGCATTTTAAATTGGAATGCTGTGCGAACTGAGTTACCAGAACGACCGGGACAGGGGTCTTATCCCCTGGAACTTCTCATTTTAGGGGTGAGCTTATCATCTAGAGTTGGTTTCAAAAGCCAAATACCATTTTCTTAAAGGGCCAGCTGACTGAATGGGCCTGTTCCTCTCAGTTGACCTCTACCTGTCAGGGAGGGTGGAGGGAAGAACTGTTGTACATTCTGGCTTCTGAACAACAATGAACCTCCTGCGGGTCACAGGATGGGTTATCCTAAAAAAGGACAGAGACCAACTGCTGCTTTGGTGTTAAACCACCTAAATCCACCTGCCATTGCACCCTTGTTCTCCACCCCAGGGTCCCCCTGCACCCCAGCTTTTGGGGGACTCCTGCAAGACAATGAATCACAGTTTGCATGGACTCTTTCTGGACAAATCAGAAATTGGGCAGAGAGGAGTGAACCAAGAAATGCCCATGAAAAGCACCACACACAATGCTTGGCACACAGCAGGGGTTTGATGAATGTGGGCGGGAATCAGCGTGAGAACTGACTGTGTCCTCCTCACGTGTGACTACGGGGAGGACTGCTTAGGCACACAGTGCGCAGGGCGGCCTTTTAACAGCACAAAGGAGATCCAAGTCAGGCCCTACTTAGAGCCCTTCAGTGGCCATCCCCAGATGTTAGGGTAGAATCCAGACCCTTCGCTGTGGCCTGCGAGGCCCTGCACTGCCCACGGGTCCCAGCCACTCTCCCCATACTCACCGGTCCTTCTGCCCCGCTCTCTGTGCTCACACTCAGGCCTCCCTGGGCTGACTCCACCTTCCGAGTCTCTCCTGGCCCTGGTTCCGGTCCCGCCCCGGGGCTGGCTCACTCATACTTCAGGCCCAGCTCAAATGTCAACTCAGAGGCCCACCCCATCTCTCTATTTGCTCCCGGCTTTACTTGCTCTCGCATCACCTGGTTTATTTCCTTCATGTCACACACCTCAACCTGCAATTATCACATGTACTTGTCTGCTTGTTAACTGTCCACTGTACCTGCCAGAAAGTAAACTCCAGGACGGAAAGGACCTTATTCGTCCCATTCACTGCTGTGTCTCCAGGCCACAGGGCACGGCAGGCACTCGGGAAATATTTGAAAGCAGAGAGACTCACCCTGATGAGAAAAGCGACCTGCACTCCTGGCCCCCCTTATCTGTTCTGCCTGTTTCTCGTGCACAGCACTCATAACATCCCCATACACTACACAATGTGCTCATTATTCATTATCCATCTGCCTGCTAGAACTTAAGCATCACGAGGGCAGCAATCTTTGATTTTCTGTACTGACGTATATTAAGCACCTAGAACAGTGCCTGATACATCGCAGGCCCTCAGTACATATTCATGTACTAAATGAACGACCTGTACTAGAAACAGATACACGTTTGTGAATCAGCACTATAGACGGACAGGCACTGTGAGTACTGCGAATTACAATTTTCATCTGTGTGAACTGCCCCAATCCATTTTGAATAAAATTACTTTCATCTGATACATTTCACGTTGCAAAGCACTTCACGTTAACTTAATCCCCTCCATAATCCTGCGAGGAAGGCGCAGAAAATGGAGACACTACGACGAACTCACAGGGTTAAATGAATTAACAGAGTCAGGGCTCACCATATGGAAGCTGTTACTCTCATGCCCACGGTATAGATGTGGAAACTGAACCCGGAGGAGTGCCTCGCTTACAGCAGAGTTGTAATTTCTGAGGGCGGCACCGTGCCCGGCCTCCTGCACTCTGCTGCGTCAGGAGCGTGCGCACACACATAGCAGGAGGGAAGTCAGAACAGCTGACTCGCTGTCTCCAGCACACAATGGCTCTGCCCCAAGTTCAGGCTGCAGGCCGGTGGTACAGGATCACCACTGCAGAAGCCCGTGGCCGGGAACAGGCCCAGGTGAGATTTAAGAGCTAAGGCCATCGGGGGCAGCCTGCCTGGGTCCCGTGCCGAGAAGCCACTGGGAAATGTTGCCTGACATGAAGCAGAATCTGCCAGAGGGGTCCCCAAAAAGGGCAGCTGAGGATCAGAGTTCAGGCAATCAGACTCCTGGCCATGGGCGGCAGGTTCCCGGGGCAACCTGAGCATAGGCAGATGACGCGCCAGGGGCTTGGGGCCCATCACGGCCGGCCGGGTGTACAGTGACGGGGAAAAAGGCGTTTTCAAGGTGCCAGACGAACACGGAGTCAGCCGTGGTGTTTGCCCCACAGCCCAGAATGTGCTAAACACCCAACGCCAAGGCCTTTACGCTATACTCACACGTTGCCAACTTAAAATCTGTAGTATTAAAAAAAATATGATTTTTAAAAGTTTGTTGCCAATTCAGTCCAAGCACTCGAGAGACAAAAGCCAAGGATGTGCACTGCCAGGATTTACTAATCTGAAGCGAATGCATCAGGAAGATGAGCTTTCACTTTCATTTCATTTGGGTACTCACCCACCGCGAGTACTTAGATTTAATCCTTTCATTATGGGCCTGGGGATGATACGGTCTCAGGGATCATAAGGCTCATGCTGGGGACTTGTCAGGCAGGATAAAGCATGAGACCAGTGGGTATGAAGCATCAGGGCAGTTCTAGAGGAAGAAAATCTCCAGGGTGGGGCCAGCTTTGGGAGCGAGCCTTCTCCATGACAGAGAAAAGAGTCTCCTGGCCGACACGGAGCTGAGACATGGCCAGTGAGGCTCATTAAAACCCTAAGCCCAAATTCCAGTATCTTTACTGAGGCACAGAAGGTCCTCTGTGATTTGACCTCACTTCCTGCCACTCCAACCCACACCGGCCTCCCTTCTGTTCCTTAAATGTGTGAGGATCTTCCCACCTCAGGGCGTTTGCACATGCTGCTTCTGAAGCCTAGAATGCCTCTGCAGCCTAGGCAGCAGCCTATCCTGATCTCTATCCAACAATCCCTTCCCCCTCAATCAGGTTCATCTGTCCTAGACTCTCAGCATACTCTTCTTTCACAGTCCTTACTACTATTGTAATTAAGTATTATTTGACAAATGTGTGCTTTACCGCAAGAGTATAAATTCTGTGAGGGCTGTGAGGCTGTTTACCACAGTCTCCCCCCTAGCTCCTAGCACCACACTTGGCACATAACAGTGCTGATAAACCTTTATGAAATAAATGCAAAAACAGCAAACCGCCCAAACAGTAAGCTCTCTAGAGCCCACCACACCTGGCACTATTACCAAGCTTTCTGGATCCAGCATTAGGTCAACGCGAACTTCCCTACTATTTGTCACCTATGCTAGAAGGGAGAAACACCTTTGTTGAACATTAAAAAAATCGAAAAGTCTGTTCTGACATTGTAAAAGGAAAAAAGAAAAAAAACCACACACACACACATATCAACCCTGCTGGCCTAAAGCTGGGCTGGATAAGACAAGCCAGGGCCATCCACTGCCACAAAGTATTTACTGCTCACACAAGTTAAAACAATGAAACATAGCTTTGAAACACTGAAATTGCTTACTATTATTACTTTGGCTCAAAGACAGGAAAAGAACACTCCTTTAAGCTCTAATGATATGCTTTGTTCTGTTAAAGACAAAACAACAGGCCCAAAATGGAGTTGCTTATGCTAAGCCCCATGTCACCAAACGGAAACTTAAAGTTTTGGCTCTTCCGGCAAAACAACCCTAAACTAGGTGTCAGCTTAAATCAGGAATAGACTGATCAGTACTAGTTAGGTAATCTGCCTGACAACCCCTGTCATCCCCTATAAGGAAAGGAACCTTGCCATAACCAACCCACCTTTTTGCCTAGTATAATTTCCTTGTTCTGTTCCCTTCCTCCAGTAAAATCTCTCACCTTGTACAGCTCTTTGGAGCTCCATTCTATCTGCTAGACTGCCTGCTGCCTGACTCATGAATCACTAAATATAAAGCCAGTAAGATCTTTAAAATGTACTCGGTTGAATTTTGTTCTTTTGCCTTTAAGCTCCAGGGATTTGGCCTTTTGTCTACTGAGTGCTTGGACGGAATTAGCAACAAACCTTTAAAAAGTTAACTGTTTTTTTAAATACTAAAAATTTAAAGTTGTCAATATGTGGGTATAGCATAAGGCCCTGGTGCTGGGTGTTTGTAAGGACCCTGTTTCTGTATCTGTCCTCCCTTCAAGCACTCCCAGAGGTGTCCACTCGCTGTAACCACTTTTCAGTTCCTTCCGATGTTTCCCTCACTCAGCTTCCTCTCATGAGAAGCTGATCTGGAGAAGGTTCTGGGCTAAGGGAAGCACAGCTGGGCTTGTGGCCTGCTTCTGGGTCCCCAAACTGTGGATGATTGTGCTTCCTGGTACACCAGTCTGTGACCCACTCCAAAGGCATACACAAGCCCTCTTCCCCCATCAGGCAACCAACAGTAAGATGGAAAAGGCATCATAATGTGAGCTTATATGGTGGGTCTCGGTGGAGCTGCACCTCAGGCTCACCTGTGGAACCTCAAGAAGAATACGTGCCAGGTGACACTGTTGACACTGAATCAGTTTCGGGAACAGGGTCTGGGCAGGCAGGCTTGTTGCATTCTGCTGAAAATTACCCAGGTATGTTATGCACACGAGCTGGTCCACGACTTCTAATTACATTTTGAAGAATCAGGTCACTGTGTCCCCTGCTTGTGTTGGAGCCCCTCTGGGCAGCCTTCCTGAGGGCTGCTTTAAAGTGACATCAACATCCCGCCACAAATGAGCCAACATCCCCAACTCGACTCATTCTGTGAAGGAAGAAGTTCACCTAAATACGCCAGCCACGTGCCATGCCCCCAACACCAGACGAGCGCATCCCTGTGCCCGGCACTGCTCTACACACTCCGTATACACCATCCCGATGAAACCTCACAGCAACCTTATTTTGCAGATGAGAAAACGGAGACTCAGAGAGACCTTGTAACTCGACCAAGGTTATTTAGCCAGTGAGTGGTAGAGTTGGGATTAAAATCCGGGCAGGATGCCCCCCAAACCACACTCTTCACTGCGGATTCAGGAGCACCAAGAAAGAAAACACTTAGCTTTTCCAGCTCTTTCTCGGTATCAAAGGCTCCTATGCTCACGACCCCAGCCTACCTACCGGTGTGTGAGTGCTTTGGCAATCGGTAGCCTGGACTTGAGCAGGGCTGCCATGTGCAGGGGGACAGGTCATGTCCTGTGGTACATTGTGAGGGTAAAGGGCGGGGCTGAGAGCCAGTCCGCGCTCTGCTTGGCCAGGCATGTAACCTGGGTGAGGGCTGCATCCCCCTGCCAGGAGAAGCCATTTCCCCGATATGCACAAAGACTCCATATGGACCACCAGATGGCCCTGGGGTGAACACTTCAGGGAAATTCAGAATTTTCCATAAATTTCTACTTTTATTTTCTCAAGAAAAGTAAACTTCAAAGTAATAGCTGGCACTCATAAATATTATCATTTTGCTCCACTTCCATTTGAAGGTAATATTTATCGAATGCCTTACCACCCACCCGTTATTGAGTGTAACACAGGGGCTACCACGAGAAGTGGGCACAGAAGGGGCAGAGGGGGGAGATTAAAGCTACTGAACTAAGAGAGCTGAGGGACCCCAGAGCACTGTATTAGTCCACTCCTGAAACAGGGCTCCCCCGAAGGATAATCTGGGACAAGGCAGCCCATGTCCAGTCTGGCACCACGGCTAAGAGCCTGAACTCTGGTGTCAAGTGGCTCTCGTCACATTCTGGCTGTGACCTTGGGCAAGTTTCTTAAACTCTGCACCTCAGCTTCTTCATCTGCAAAATGGAGCTAATAATAGAATCTACCAGGTTAACGTGAGGATTAAATGATAATACCTATAAAGTGCTTGGCTTTATGTCTGACACGAAATCAAGCTTAATAAACATTAGCTATTATTAGTATTACCATTACCAATTAATTATTATTAGCGGTAAATGTCAGCCGGAGCAAATACTACCAAGTCTTGGCCCCCAGGCCCCAAATCTAGGGCACATGAAATTCCTCAATGGCAGGGACAAGTATTCTATTTCACTGTGCACCCAGGGTTCCCCAGTCCCCACCCTAGAGTTTAATACCCAGAGGGGCTCATTAACTTATCATTCTTCTTTAATGCAGAGAGCAGTTATTACATCTGAGCCTTAGCTCATATGTGGGCATTTAGTTACAAGTATCATTGAAATGATTTGCTTTTTTCAGTTGCATCATCTGTTAGCACTTCTTCTAAGCCTATGGAAGAAGGCATTAAAATTTTAAATAGAAATGATTCATGTTGGCTATTGGCAACTTATTAGCAATTCCAGTAAAAAGCTTGATAGAAAGAAACTAAAATAATATTTAACACAAATACTTAAATCATCTATACATTTCCAGTCTGTGCACTTGTCCTTTCAGGTCAGAAGGTCACTCAAATCTGGCTATATAAACACGGCCAGGCGCTGGCTGCTTGTGGGGTCACGTTCCTATTTTCGATGGCGATATTCTTTTATTTCACAAGAAAGCCTCCCCTGGGATCTGCTTCGTCACCTCTCCTGTCTCTTTAGACTCCTGGCAGACCACATTTGCTCCTTTGCCCTCACACCAAGGTTTTGCGGGGATGAAGTCTTGAGACCTCCTCTCTCTTCTTTTAAACTAGGAACCTAATGATAGGTCAGTTTGGTTATGATTTATTTTAGAGAACATTCTGATGTTTCAGTTTTTTGATTTAAAAGTCTTTTTAGTTTATGTCTCAGTTTAATGGATTCATTAGGTTGTGGCTGATTCAGTAAAAAAAAAAATGTTTTTAATTTGGGTTCAGTCTGGGGTTTTGCACATTTATGTGCTGATTTTGGATTCTGGTTCAAGCTTCCACTGAAGTCCCTGATGAAAATTTTTGACAACTGTCAGAGGTAGTCAATTGTTCCGAGCTTTCCCCTTCCTGTTCCCGGGGGCCATCCTTTCTCCCCCTAAAGATATAGAGACATCTTTATCCTCAGAGGGTAGAGCAGGGCCCCTGCTTACATACTCCTGGGTTCAAACTCCAGTTCTGCCACTTAGTAGCTGTATGAATTTTAACAAGTTAATTAGCATCTCAAGACTTGTTTTTTTTAAATCTATAAAATGGATATAATAGTGCAACTTAATTCTTAATAGGATTAGAAGAGACAGTCCAGATAAAATGTAGTATCTCATTCTATTGCTCTTTTTCGCCCTGATAATTTCCCATGAAAATTCCAGAAAACAAAACAATTCCTACAACCCTTTTCTCTGGCCCACCTCATTATGATAATAGCAACCAATTTAACGCTTGTTGGTTGAAAGGATGTTGGAAGCAGGGATCATTTTGTAAGTGGGGATTTCCCTGGGGATGAAGTGGAGAGATGAGTGGCCTGGAGAGTCCCCGGCTTCCAGGGCTTCCAGGGAGCCCGGGCAACTTAGCTCTGGGCAGGCTGGACGGTTAGGAGCTGTGGGGCTCAGGCCAGGCTGACCCCAAAAGGAGGGAAGTTAGAAGAACATAATCATGGAAGGTAAGTGCAAAAATAAATATTTAGCAAAATAAGGGACTGTGGGTAATTCATTAAGCATTCCTGTACTAAGGTCTTGGGAGAATATGTTAATATGGGTACAGAAATGTAATTGAAAGAACAAATACCTCACTTTTAAAGAACAGGTACGTGCATCACGATGTAACAGAGTGTCAACAGAGCCAAAAACTGTGCGTTAACAAATGCAAAATCGGGGACTCTTATTATTTGGGGGAGCCCTGCATGCCTTTACACATATTCCCCCAACCCCCTACCAACCCCACTGTGAAGGATAAGCAGAAAAGAAGAGGCTGGGGTTCTGAACATCCAGAGAGAGCTTCTACCCTCGAGCGGCCTCTCTAGGGCCACAGGTTGCTCTTTCCAGTCTGGTAAAGGCACTGAGCAAGGCTGCCCTCGACCGTCATCTTAGCCCTGGATGAGATTATTACTCAGTTTCTTCCCACACAGAAATAGCAAGAACATGGATGTGGCTAGCCTCACCAGCATTAGGAGACAGGGTGGGGGAAGGCAAAGCATTTTTCAGCCCGAGTGCTCTGTTCCCTTCACACCTTCAATCTGTTCCATCCTCACCGCTTGGGGAAGGGGGCCTGGAAGCACTATAAGGTAAGTTATGCTCTGAGTGGCAATCAGTACCAGCAAGAAGGAGAGGGGGCAGGGCAGAGTCCTAGACCTGGAGACGTGAGGCCGGATGCAGGATACAAGGGGAAGGAGGCCAGAGGGGAAGCGGCTCGGGGCTCCCTCTTGAGGAGGCCTCTGTACTGATGCCCTCTATCCCCTGCCCCGGAAACAGGACCCTGGCTGTACTGTACCACAACTCTGGGAAGGTCCGGCTTACTGTGTCACTGAGCCTATCCACTCTGCTCTCCCAGGTGTCATGGGCATAATAATAGGGTTAGAGTCATAAAAGTAAATTCCCCAAGGAAGATCCTACCTCTGAAAGCAGGCAGCCCCTGTTCAAAACATGATCCCTAGACAGAGCCTTTCCCAGGCAGCAACTCTTTCAGGACTGTGTCCTGAGGTTCCTTTACATTTGATGACCAGAGTCCATTCCCAGTTCACAGAACCATGTCCACAAGATGGTGCTGAGTCCACACAAAGAGATGCTCTTGGGTCTTGAGTAACTGGGAATCTAGTCCCCCAAACCTTTCTCAAAATGTCAGATGAGGGAGCCTCCCTTCAAAATAAACAGACCTTGGGTGTTCTGGATAACAAAAAGCAAAGGGAGCAAGCTTCTTAGTGGAGCGTGCCTTCCAACTCCTTCCTAATTTGCCACAGATGGATTCTAGAGATTCTGCAGACCAGGGGTAAGGACCACTCCACCCAGTGTGGGAATTTCCTCCTTAGGGGAGCAGTCCTCACGGGGAGCCCTCAGCTGTCAACTCTGCCACGCGACAGCCCTTGGAAGGTTTGCATGTCCCTTTCCTGGGCTAAGCATCTCCCATTCCTTCAACTATGCCCTAGCAAAGAGAATTTTATAAGATGAGGAACTTTAGATTGTTTAGTCCAACGCTCCTATTTTAGATGTGAGAAAATGGAGGGACGGAGAGGTAGAATGACTTGCCTAAGGTCTCCTGGTGTGACCAAAACAGGTTTCCACACTTCTGGCTCCGCACGCCTTAAAATGCACCATACTCCTCAACTGGCAGCTGCTGGGACCCGCTCACTGACAGCAGGACCTTACAAAGCACCTGACCTCCCTAAGCCTCAGTCTCTTCACATATAAAATGGAGCAAATCATACACACCTCCTGGGGTGCTGGGGGGATTCAACGAGTATAGGAACACCCAGTCAGTGCAAGTGAACAGCAAATGGCACGTGCGCGATAACTGATTTTATTTATAATATACAGAATTTTTTGGGGCATGGAGTTCTTCTTTCTGTCCTCGTGTTCTTCCTCTTTGGCTTGCCAACTTCCAGGACTGAATTTTTTTAACTGATACCCAAAAACTCACTTATTCGGGTCAAATTTAATGGTGTTCACTTGGTCCATTATCTCTAATCTGTTGGAATATTTTAGAACAGTTCCATCTTAAAATATACCTACTGATTCCTGAAAAATGATATGCTGACTCCCGCTCCAGGAACTTTCAGATAAGTTTAGGGTGGTGACGTCTGTGACAAAAAAGCTGTTTGCTATGCTCTCCTCTGGAGAGTGGCAGAATGGGATTCAAGTTCAGAACTGTTATACCGATGACGACTTAGAAAATATTCTTCAGTCTATTAGAATAAAAGAGATAAAGCCGCGGCTTCATCTTTAAAGAGGAAGGAGGTTGAAGCCACACAGTCACGAAGTCACCTTGACCCTGTGAAGAGAAACTCCGGCGTCTTAATACATTAATATGTTTGGAATGGAGATGCTAGGACCTCAGGGTAGGTGAGCTTTTGCTCTGAGACCCAGAAAACCTCAGAGCTGCTGGGGTTGAAATTGCTGGGAATAACCTACGAGTAAAAGAACAAGACATCAAGCCCCTGGAGCTGATCTGTGGTCTCTGGGTTGGTCCTTGGTTACAGGTGACCCAACGCAAAACCCTGACCATTACATTCTCTCAGCTCCATTGTATCAATAAGCACAGCAAGACTCTAATTTCCAACCATCCTTCTCCTTCCACATTCTCCCTAACTAGCCTGGGCCACTTGTTTTTACCCATCCCAGCATCCTCAGACCCTGCCGCACCAGGGAATTCAGCCAGCCCGCAGCTGTTCCAGTGCCCATATCCGCTCACCCAGAAAAACACCGCCTTCCCTGTCCTGACTGTTCCCAAACGCCAACTTTCTGGACCCAAACGCAGCACAGAGACAAGAACTCCTCCCCTTAGTCCTGTTTAGCCCTGTATCATTTACAAATCACTTTCATACACACCATCTCCTCTCCTTTCTCATAACACCCCTGTGGGCTGTGAAATAATATTTCCATTTCAAAGATGAAGATGCTAATGCTCAGAAAAATTAAGCCAAAATCCCAACACCACGTGGCCTGTAACTGGCAAGGCTGGGTTTTCAACCCTGATCTTGTGACTCTGGGTCACAACTTCCTTCCAGCACACTTAAAAGGAAGACTATATTTATACGATTCCAAATGTTAGTAAACATAAACCACCATCTCATTTATGATTGATACGTTTAGTGGTTGTGTCTTTTCTATGCCAAATTCAGCATCGAATGTGTACTTGCCACTCAAAAAACTACACATTAGCTATTTTTGCCAATAAAACCAGTTTTTCCTGATCAGTCGATATACCAGACATACTGCTGACCAAGTGGTCATCTACACCTTCCCCTTCATATTCTCTGCCATTCTGCATTACCTGACCACACAGCATCTTGTTTAATTCATTCTGTAAAGTGGGAATGATACCTGAGATGATTACCATGAGAGTTAAACGAGGCAATGACTACAGAGACCTCGGCTAGCAAGTGTTCACTTAATGGTATTACATACTACTACTACCACCACTACTGCTACAACTTCATTACGTTCATTAAAACCAAGTAGTTTTGTTTTCTAAAAAGTGCCTGATGAACCAGAAGGCAGCGTGGATACAATGATTCAGAGAAACAGAAAAATGATTTTGTCTCCTCGGCCTTGTTTAATCCTTTCTTTCTTTCCCTTTTCAGCAGCCTCCTGGAGCCCACAGTCCAATGGAGGAGACAAGACATGCAGACCAACAGCTCCTCCATGATGATGGCAGTGCTCTAGTGAGCACACCCAGGGTTCTGGAGCAGGCAGCCTTAGGCTGGGTTTGCGGAAGGCGAGTCAGGGAGGGTGAGGTGGAACTGAGTCTTGAGAGATATGGAGCATTTTTTTGGAATCCAAGAGGGAAAAAGGCATTCTATTCTAGGGAAAGGTCAAGCAACGGCAAAGAAACAGGAAATGGAATGACGCATCTGGGGAAGGGCAAGGAGGTGGGATGTCTGTGGCATGGGGTGTGTGGGCAGGGCTGGGTGGGAGATGGAGGGCGAGAGACTGGCAGGGACCCAGTCGTGAAGAAAGCATTGACTTTGGACCTGATCCTCTAGCCCAGTAGGTCTCAACCCTTACCTGCACATTGGAATCACCTATGGGAACCTGAAAACATACCAACAGTTGGGCTCCAACTCGAGATTCTGGTTTGTTTGGTCTTGGGTGGATGCTAGGTATTGGGATTAAAAAGAGAAACAAACAACTCTCCAGGTGATTCTAACGTGCAGCCTGCACAACGGCGAGTCATTTACGAGATGTGAAGCAAGAATCATTTGACACATTTGCAGACACGTCATTCTGGGAAGAGTTTGATGAGAAGGATGCCTGGAGGGGATCTAGAAAGAAGGTAAGGAGACAGGTGGGGATGACAAGGAGAGAAAGAAGTGAAAGCTATTTGGATGGAAGCATCAACTAGTTGGACCTTGGAGGAGAAAGAAAGAGGGAAGAATGAAGGTTGACACACCGGCTCTGTTGCCTACACGTGCCATTAACAGGTAAGGAACCAGACCAAAGAGCTGGTTTGGAAAGAGGATGAGGTCTGTGTTCCCTCTGAGGAGCCTGTGGAAGACGCAGCTGGCACTCTCCAACAACGGGCCTCCATGACGGACTTTGATGATGAAAGGAAGCTGGGCTGAAGGTTCAGCTGTGCAGTGCACTGACACACAGGAGGTGGCTGCACACACAAGCATGGACAATGCCCAAGGAAAGCGGGTAAAAGGGAAATAGGGCAAAAGGAGGAACTCGAGGACTACCAATACTGAGAGGGTAAATGGATCTATCAGATCACCTGGAGGATCTTACTAAAAATTCAGTTTCCTGGTGCCACCCCAGACTGACTGCATCGGAACAGCCACAGGGTAAGACCCGAGGAACTGATTTTTCACAAGTTCCCAGGCACTTCTGAATCAAGGCTAGGCTTGACACTGTATCCATTTCCAAACACTGCCGTAACAAACTACCACAAACCTGGGGACTTAACACAAGAGAAATTTATTCTCTCACAGTTCTGGAGGCCAGAGGTCCAAAATCAAGGTGTTGGCAGGGCTGAGCTCTCTCTGAAGGCTCCAGGGAGGAGAGTCCTTCCTTGACTCTTCCAGCTTATGATGGTTCCAGGGTTCCTTGGCTTGTGGCTGCATAACTCCAATCTCTACCTTCATCTTCACATGGCCCTCTCCTCTTTATGTGTCCCTCTTCTGTGTGTCTCTTATAAGGACACTTGTCATTGGATTCAGGGCCCACCTGATAACCCAGGATGAACTCATCTCAAGAGCCTTAAAAAATTTCCATCTGCAAAGACCTTTTATTTCAAGAAAGGTCACATTCACAGCTTTGGGGATTTAGATGTAGCTTTGGGTATTTAGACGTAGCTTTGGGGATTTAGACATAGCTTCTGGGAGGCTACCAGACGCCACAGCAATAACTCATCTGGGTGGATGGGAGAGGGGACTGGGGGCCAGATCTCCAAGCTAAGTTCCCCAACAGTGGCAGGAAGAGGTGGAAGAAAGAAAGAGAGAGCCATTTCAGGAACTGCTAAGTATACAGTTCCACTTCCGAGTCTCATGTAGTCCTAAGGAGCCCAGGCCACTAAGTGTCCAGTGCCTCAGGCCATCTGAAAGTACAGTACAGAAAGGAAAAAAATCACCACAATCATAAATTAACAAAATACTAGACCACATTACCCTCAAAATACAGGCGAGAGCTTTGAGGGGCTGAAAAGGCTTTTAGTTAATTCACTTCCTAAACTAAATGAATTTGATATGAAGCTAGGATTTCATCTCTAAGGTACTGTGGCCATTTTCTCCTCACCACCTTAGTAGTTTCCGGTCCAAACAATATGCCACCATGGCAGCATGGGATCGGTCATTTCTACTTTTCAAAATGTTTCTTAGAAGCAGGCAATACTCTCGGTCACCAACATTAAAAAACGTTCAGTGGGCTTCCCTGGCGGCGCAGTGGTTGAGAGTCCACCTGCCGATGCAGGGGACACAGGTTCGTGCCCCCGTCCGGGAAGATCCCACATGCCGCGGAGCGGCTGGGCCCGTGAGCCATGGCCGCTGAGCCTGCGCATCCGGAGCCAGTGCTCCGCAACGGGAGAGGCCACAGCAGTGAGAGGCCCGCGTACCGCAAAAAAACAAACAAACAAACAAAAAAACGTTCAGCTATACCTCCCTTCTCATCACCTACCAGGGTCCCAAAATCTTCACTGAGACTGGCTTGCCCCTCATTTTTACACCGATATATGTTCTACCTTTAAAGTTCTACATTTTTCTATTTGTGTCGGCTCCCTGATGCACAAAGGTTGTCTGTCCTCTAATATAGGAATTTCCCTTCTTGGCAACAGGGTTTGCATGGCCAGAAGGTCAACAGGGTTGGGGGAGGAATCAGGTACTTTGTTGAGGTTAAGGTCACAGCCAGGGGACTGAAGCCTTCAGAATCAGATTCTTAGTGTGGTCAAAACCACCCCGTCATACATCCCTACTGTATAATGTCAAAGGCACATCCCTCCCCAGCGTCCACCCCTAAGACTGTCCCAAAGTACCGCCTAGTTAGCAAGTCCACAGGGACCAATCTCTATGCAAGCCTGTGTCTGTACTTCACCACGGTGTCTAGAGCAGTGCTCCCCAAACATCAGTGCACAGGAGTGAGCTGGGGATCATGGGAAGTGCATTTTCTGACACAGTGGGTTATGTATGTGTGGTCCATCTTCCTTTATGTCAGGGTGCTGGTGGCAGAGGTACACAACCAAGTCTAAGGTTTAAGGAAACCAAGTTTCCGTATCCACTGGGGAAATGACAAGAGTTATAATGGCGGAGATGATGCCAGTGACAATAAAAGCTAATGTTTACTGAGCACTTTCTACATGCCAGGCCCTGTGCTAAGTGCTTTGCAGGCATTATGACTCACTTAGCGCCAAGAGAGCTGACGAAAACGAGAGTGATTAAAAGCTGTTAAAAAAAAGGGAAGACGTTATAAATTCCAGGATGTGCGGAAGGTCAACAGAGTGTCAACAGAGAGAGAGGACAATTCTCACATTGTCCCAGCCCAGGACGAGTTAGGAAGTTGCTAACTGCCTGATATTTCAGAAAGCATCCTTGGGCCAAGAGGTCAATATCAGAGACCAGGTATATCAAGATATGCCCGCTGTCCTCTGCTGTCACCCCATGGCCCAGTGCCATCCAGGTTAGCCTCTGCAGGCCTGGCTCCATTCAGCTGCCCTGGGAGTGACATGGCCGGGTAAGGCGGGGCTTCCACTGGTGGGTCCTTTCTGTTCCGTCCTGAAATGGGCACACTGAGCGCTGGGCAGCTTAGTCAAGGCTGCTCTGTCTGATGCCTCTCCAGATGTCCTCCGACATACAAGCTGTGTTCTGCTGCTGCAAATCACTTTGCCTGTATGACATGGACACACTTCATATCCAGAGTAGCTCCTTTATTTGCTGTGACGTGGAGAAGGTTCAACAGCCATGAATTTTTCTTGGGCTGGGTCTCGGAGAGCTCCACGCCCAATGCTCTGCAGGAAGACTGGGCAAGCTGCCATTGAGGAAACCCAGCCCGGTGGATGGAGTCAGATGGTGTAGCTCTATAACTGCCGTGCAGAGCAGCAGTCCAGAAGCTGAACTCGGCCTGCAGACCCGTTTCATTCAACCCCAGAGTATTTTAAAATGTTTTAATGCCCTCCAGTTTGCCATGATCTAACCATTCTTATCTTCCTATACCCAGCCCACGTCGAACATTTATATTACCCTCCTGTCCCTGGATGTATCTGAATTTTAGACCCTAAACTATAACATAAGGATAGATCACTTAAGCCTGTAATATATCAACCTCCATACAGTGATTCCCAGCCCTCCTAAAATTTAAATGGTGAGATATCAGTATTCAAGCTTTCAAAACTACCAAAGTACTCCATCTTCATGAAGAAGGGGTGGTGAGAAGCCTTAACACGGAATACATTTGGGTCACATAATATTTCTTCAGGATCCCTCCAGTTTGTTCATTCCCATGTGGGAAATTTCCTACTGCGTCCTGGGGGACAAAGGGGCAGGTATCAAACTCTCCACTTTGCTTCAAAGTCAAATTTTAAAAAAATATTTATTTGTTTTTTTGGCTGTGCCGCACGGCTTGCAGGATCTTAGTTCCTGACCAGGGATTGAACCTGGGCCCTGGCAGTAAAAGCACCGAGTCCTAACCACTGGACCACCAGGGAATTCCCTAAAATCATTTTAATGATACAGTCTGCTCAGGCTTCGAGAAGGAGATGATAACTCCTAATCAGCCCTCTACAGAATCAGACTCTCACTCTCAGAGGCACCCAGCTCTCCATTTTAATAGAGCGTTCGGTTCCATAGTCATCGTACGCAGGTGATGTAATAAGGGAAGCAATAACTGCTGAGAATGCATAGCGGCTTAGCGGGTCAGGGTATTCTGAATTGATATCATGCCCCATCACAGCGTCACAGAGACAACAAGAAGTCTAGAAACTAGATCACAGAAATGGAGCCTGGAGGTCAAATAATGGGGTCAACACAATAGAGCATACCCAGCAAGATCACAAGTGTCCTCGGGGAATCTCAGAGAAGCATTCCATGGGACAATGGCGGTCACGCCCAGGAAGCAAACTCCGCTCTAGGGACATCGAGGGGGCTGGTGCAGAGCCGACCCACTTGGTCTGGGGAGCGGTCTAAGCATCTGTCATGCTGGGGGGACCTCCTGGAGAAGAGCTGCTGATGCTTTTTTTTTTTTAAAGCTATACTTTATTCTTTTATTTTATTTCCTTCTTGGCCACGCCACGCGGCATGCAGGATTTCAGTTCCCAGACCAGGGATCCCACCCACGCCCCCTGCAGTGGAAGCAAGGAGTCTTAACCACTGGACCGCCAGGGAGGTCCCGAGCCTCTGGTGTTCTTGCCCAGCTCTGCCATGCCTCTTCCCCACCATCAACAGACAGCCCCACATTCACAGTGGTTCCCCACCTGGATCCAGACACAAAATGCCAAGGCACAGAGACCACTTTTATAGACCTGGGCTCCCAGATATTTAGTTGAGTCCATGTACATACTTTCCTTGCACACACATTTCCTTCTCTTCTGTTTTCCACAATCCTTCCTCTCATGTTTTCCATCACTTCTCTTCCACCTCCCACTTTTCCAGTTTGAAGCCACTGCTGGCAATACCACAATCTCTGGAAAGAGGCCAGCCATGACAGCACAGATCTCTGAGGCAGCATGGGATTGTGAAAGTCACCGCAAACTAGGATTCAGGAGATGCAGGTGACCGGCAGGGCCCTCAGGCAAGCCCACCGGCCAGTCTGACGTACAATCAGAGGCAAAGAAGCTTTTCTGTACTGCGGGAATGCTACAAAGACTCTGGCCAGACACACAAATGGATGCACGATGGTTTAGACAAAAGAAACTGACTGGGGAAAACTGCTGGGCGGGGATGGGGGGCGGGGGGGGGGCAGGGAAGAGTACGAAAGGAACTAAGTTCCAGTTGACTTTTGCCAATTTTACCCCCAAAGAAATTTGATTAAAACTAAATGAAGGTTTCTGGCAGTAGATATCCAAATAGTTCCCCTGCTCACCTGTTTCAGAGTGAAATTATCTGGGGGTGAGGGGAACAGGGAGCAATTACATCAATAAATATGTTGTCTGCATTTAAAAAAAAGTAAAATTCCCCGAACAAACACAAACCCACTGTAGATAAAAACCCACAATAGACTGTTTAGAAAAATTATGCTTTAGATACACTGATCTAAAAAAAAAAAAAAACATCTAAAGAACAGGCTGTTCTGTAGAACAGCTCGAGTTTCTGCCTGTGCTTTCATTTTAGAAAACAAATGCTCATAGACTCCACAGGGGGAGGAGTTTAACACAGGGATTCAAACTCACAGAAAATGGCCACCGGGTTTTAGAAACCTGAACGCAACAAACAGGGGCACTCTGGGGACCTTCTGGGAACACAGGGCACTTACCTTTCACAAGAGTCATTGTCTAAAGGCAGATATAGCCTCTTTTTCCGACCAGCAACATAAATCATGGCCTCCAAAGTATTTGTTTGCTGAACGCCACAATGACTAATCACCCGACTTTTATTTTCCTCCCTGAGTCAGGAAACCTCATGGGGGGAAAAATAGGTCATGTTTAATGGAAGGTAGCTGCTAGGATTGGATGTAAGACTCCCGTTTAAGATTCATAAAAGAGAAACAATTAAAGGCCTCGAAAAGTATTTCCTAAAATAGAGAGACGCGCAAATCATATTGGAAATGCCTATCATTAAATAGAAAAGAAAGTCTTAACACAGATCATTCGAACATGGTACAAAGCTCCTGAGTGGTTTCCTGAAAAACGTCAAAAAACAAAGATGAACATTAAGAATATTAAATAGACAACAAAACAAGGTAAGAACTCACTTTGCAGTGCATATTCATTTAGAGAAAAACACGTTCTCCCAGGCAATTTCTGAGAGAACATTTCACTCTTTTTCTGTGCAAAAAGTCAACTTGCAGGGTACAGGGGCTAAAGGAACTCCAGAATTGCTAGACCTTGACAGGAAAAACTTTAAAGGTCAGGCTTTTTCTTTTTTTTTTTTTTTTAAAACCTGATTTAGCACAGCACCCGGGGTAGGCCAGTTCTCTAACATCTGAGAAAAACCCCATTCGGGGCTTCATTTCACTGCCACGTCATCCCTTTTTCCATGTATCCCAGCGCCTTCTGCTTCCTCAAAGTGGTCCTCCCACCCCTTCCCGTTTTAAAGCAAAGGTGGAACGTGCATTAGTGCAAAGGAAAGGGCAGAACACACAACAGGAGGAATCGGCAGCAGGCACCCGGGACGCAGCTGCTACGACTGGCTACTGCCTACCCCCATGAGCACCAAGGGCCACCCGAGACCCCGGCACCCCTGCTCTCCGAGTTCGGGTCAAGGACCACAAGACCAGAATAAATAGGCCTACGCAGGGACAGACCAGAATGCCGAGTAGGTTTTGGAAACAGAAAATCCTCACTTTGGTCTAGAAGCGAATCAGCATTCCATCAGAACTAATCAGAAATCTCCATGCTTGCATGAAAAACGCTTATACGTTTGGGGAGACTGACTCTGAACGCCAGTCTCTCTTGTCTGGGAAGATAATAAATTCAGCTTTGTTTTTACTGAATCGCTGGTCTTATTATCTAGTGGTAATCAACTCTGCAAATAGTCAGAAGTTGTTCTAACACACGAACAGGAAAACTAACACAAACAAAACGGGACCTAGAAACAACATCCAACTCACAAAGCAGGAAGTGGCAGCTCCTATCTATCTCACCTGGCACAAAGCCGGCCTTCAGGGGTTACTGAAATAACCCCAGGATGTCCCTGTAGCATTTGTACAGCCACTGGATTTCTCGTGACAACGGGGCACCCTGTGATGAACACGCACGTAGGCGTGGCCAGCAACGTGGGGTGTGTGAGCTGGGTCTTCCTCTTCATACTCCCTGAGAAAATGTTTCATTCCTCTTGAAACTACATTATTGTAGACCTTAGTAATTTTCATTTACATAAGAGAGGGAAAGTGCTTTAAAAAACAGGAGACAGCCTTCTGCCTCTCCCAGATTAAAAAGAAATGTTCTTCATTATCTTAGTTGACAAGAAGCCCAGGGCTTCGATGGGTCAGAAAGTGTGCACCGTAGTGTCCTTTTAGCAATGTCTGTGAGAAGCCCAGCAGGCATGATAGGCTGCTCTCCCCAACAGAATAGTTGTGGAGTGCCAGTGCCTCCTTAGGCTTTGCTTACTGACTGCCACCTCCTGCTCTCCTGATAATCTGCCTTAGGACAGGACCTACCTGTTTCTGCAGACAGCGTACTGGACGGGCAAGGGACACTGGCTTCTGTTCCCAGTTTGCCACTAGCGGTGTGACCCTGAGCAAATCCTATGACTTCCCTGCACTTCCGTTCCCTTATCTGGAATGCAAAGAGGTTGGGCTAGTTTCTAAGGTTCTTCCTAGCCATAAAATTTCAAACCGTGATTCCCTACCTCCCATTTTGTCACCTTTTGATTGATTGCCAGCCAGTAAAAATCCTTATTTCCTCCAAAGCAGACAATCTCTCTCACTCTTAAATTCATGCACTTTCCTCAAAAGCGTATGGGGTAAAGGCAGAACCTGAGGTCTGGCCAGTACTAGTATCCCTTCGTGGACAGTCGGAGGAAGCTCTGCAATCCGGGACCCCTGGCATGCCTCAGACGTGAAGTTGCCATATGCTCGCTTCAGCACCTCTGTTTAGGGGCCTTTGCCATCACTGAGCCAAACCTTCTCCAGTTACAGCTGAGGAAATCAAGCCTGCAAAGTTACGTGACTTTCTTTCCCAAGGTTGCACAGTGGGTCACGGGAAGAACTGCCAAGCCTCCAGTCCTGTCTCATACACGGTGGTCTTTTGACCTCTCCCCAGACCCCCTCTGCAGGGCTCTAGGCTCCTTCCCTGGCCCCCTGTAGACTTCCTCAGGGTCTCAGAGGGTAATCAACAACACTTATTGTGCACCTCCGGGCAATCCCCTAAGGAACTGTTTTAAACTTTCGAAGTGACAGAGCGACTCTGGGAACACTTAGCCCCACACAAGGACCTGCACAGCTATAGCAAGACACAAATCTTGATCTTATCAGTGCAGAAATCCATTGGTGTTTTCACTCTAAAAGAAAAGCCTGCAGCAGCACTTGGATGGTAGATAAGAATAGGTGACAAAGATAGGGCCCACGAGGGTGGAGTCCTGATCTGGTACCTGGCACATAGTTTATATTTGTTGAACTAACTCAAGTTTGCACATTACCTTCGTCCATTTGCTTCTTGTCAAAAATTCTGAGGTTACTGTAATACCAGGGACAAGGGTCTCTAAGCCACAATCAGGAACAATGATCTATTTCATAGTCTCACTATGTGGCTGGGGAAACTACGCGGGGTGTGGAGAGAGGAGGCTGGACTTTGGAGCCAGATAAGAGCCCAGGGCGCGAAAATCTCATCTCTACAACATCTGCCGCATTACTGAACCTCTTTGCCTCAATTTCTACCACACCGGGTTATGTGGAGATTCTAATAAGATGGCTGAGATAATGCACGTAAGGTATAGAATGGACTTCATGAAATTCTGTTCTCTCTTCTCTCCTCAAGGGCTATGGGTATAGACGGAGAAACCCTGATTCTAGGCAAGGCTCCAGGACATTGGCATCCTGTTCCAAAAGAAGCAAACCATCAATGGAATGCCAACAACAGTTATAAAATGACTCAGTATTGTTTTTTAATAAACATATCCCCACTGAGTCATCTGATTTGTAAATTACGTACAAGGAACGTAAAGTGCAATTTAATATACACAAGTCAAATATGTTTTATATTCTCCATACATAGCTTAACACCAAGCATGTTTATATGTCTCAATCCTTTCCTGTGAATAAGCAAAGAAGAGAGCTGGGACTAGGAGGGGAAAAAAGGATAAATTTTTCTCTCATCTATAAAATGAGGTCGGGAACAATGTGAACTAAAAATTATATGATTCCAAGATGCGGAGAACAAAGGATATATAATGACACAGATGTTTATCAACCAGAAGACACAGAGTCAGATAGACAAATGCATCAAAATATTTTAATGGCGTGATTGTGCACCGTTACTGCCATTAAATATATTATTGGTAACAACATTTAAAGTTACGCTGGTTTTGCAAACTCTGGGCATAGCGACAGGGTGTCACCACTTACTCTGCAGGGAAAAGAAGATGATTTGGGGGCTGTATGTCACCCAGTACTGCCGTGGATATACCGTGGATGGCGATAGTGAGGTGCGATAAGACCACCGTTCCTTCACATCTGGGATCCATGTGTTTTTATCTCATTGCAAATATAATCCGTAAACATGAATAACACAAATGTAAGAATTTCGAGCACAGGCATATCTTCATGGAATTGAAATCAGCCTATCAAGTCTCAGGTTTACACCCTTCCTCTGCTTCCTAGAAACTGGCATTTGTTAACCTTCATCACAGCAGTGCTTGTTTAAAATGAAGATTCTCAGGGGTCCCACCTGAAATTTACTGAATTCGAATCTCTGTGCTAGGGACCTGGGAACCTACATTTTAATAAATTCCCCAAGTGGATTCTTATCCGTACTAAACTACTGGTCACTTGAACTCTCACAGGATAGGTTAGCTATCGTGGGAGGTATGCTCTTTCCATGACAAAACTAAGGCTTTGTGTATAGATGAATATTATGCAAAAATATATATACCTAAAAAAAGTTTTAAGGGGAAGGGAATCAGCATTTATTAATTGCCTACTATAGTATAGATCCTGAGCAAATTATATATTACTCAATCTTCAAAATAATCCTATTTGAGTTATGGATGGAAAAAGTTAGGCTTAGAGAGTAACTTTTCTGAAGTCACAACCCTGGAAAATGGCCCAGCTAGGTTGTGAAACTAGATTTATCTGACCCCAGCCTTCTCATTCCATTGTACTAAGCTCATATGCCCATGAAAACACACACACACTCTCACTTACACACACACACACACACACACACACACACACACTCTCTCTCTCTCTCCCTCTCTCTCTCTCTCTCTCTCTCTCTCATGTCATACAACAGCCATATGGTAAAAGGCAAAATACAAATTTAATTACTGTTAGAAACCTTTGCGTCAACAGAAATGTAGTTTTTAAAAAGCTTTCTATCAACGGATCGTCTTTGGTCAATCTGTTGACAACAGAATAAAGTGGATGACTACCATTAAAACCACATTTAACAGCCTGAATTTTAGTAATCAGAAATGTGTTTTGGGGCTTGCGAGGATCAAATTTAACAGTGACTCTTCATTTGCGCAAGCTACGAATTTTTTGCAAATGAAACCACTTGATATTCATTCTGCAAGGAAAACACCAACAAAGGAAAGGAGAACACCAACAAACATGTGATCTAGCGCTTGTCAAACCAGTGGCCCTCCTGGGCCTCAACCCTCCTCCTCCTGCGTCTAACACTCCAGGCTCCCTCCTCTGGGAAACACCCTGCTCTGGCTTCTGGAGCCCTGTTCTCTTGTTCTTCCTCACTCTCTTTTTTTTTGCGGTATGCGGGCCTCTCACTGCTGTGGCCTCTCCCGTGGCAGAGCACAGGCTCCGGACGCGCAGGCTCAGCGGCCACGGCTCACAGGCCCAGCCGCTCCGCGGCAGGTGGGACCTTCCCGGATCGGGGCACGAAACGGTGTCCCCTGCATCGGCAGGCGGACTCTCAACCACTGCGCCACCAGGGAAGCCCTTCTTCCTCACTCTCTTGCCTGACTTTTCTCTAGGTCCTCCCTGGGTCCTTCTTTTCTCATAAGGCTCCACCCTCAAGCTTTGCTTCCCTAGAGTCTCCCACCGGAAAAATCTCCTCTCTCACCTCTCGACTTTTTCTCACAACCCAGTGTCTCCCAAACTAGCCCTGGCCTTCCTCCGGGGTACAAAGTCGCTGATCGTCTGGGGGACATCATACCTCAACACTTCAAACTCAGCCCCTCTAAAATGCAGCCCCTCACCTCCCTCCAAGTATCTTCATGGGTGCCGCTGCTTTGGATATCTCAGTGTCAACTTTAGCTATTTCTTCTCTACTCAAGATTTCCAATTGAGTAGATTGGAAATCAGATAACAGATTGTGTCAATTTTTCCCTTCGTGTCTGTTCCTTTCCTGTTTCACGGCTATCACCCATTTCCGGTCTTCCCTGAGTTCCCCCCAACCCTGCCTTTTCCTTGGTGGACTGTGGTCCTTGTCTTAACTGGTCTCCCTGTCTCTGGTTTCTGCCTTTCCTTCCAATCTCATAGTAGGTACTCGATAAGTATTCGCTGTAACATTTATAGAACTCCTAGAAGTTTGCAAAGCACATTCATACTCAACATCTCCTTTTGGAGTTTCAAACGTTTTCCACTTGAAGCTTAAGTTTATTACAAGTAGCATTCAAGGCTTACAGCCTGATTTCTGTTACTTAATGCAATCACTGGAGCTACCTCTAACTTTGTACCTTGTAAATTAAAGTAGCTCTTAAATTGCTTTACTTCTGAACATTCAGTGTCTTGTGCGGCCTACAAGCTAAAAGAGGAGAGCATTTCAAGTCAAGGAAAGCCCCCTCGCCAAACTGCTTTTTCCTCTGCCGATAGGTTAAGTGGACAAAGAAAAGGCCTCTATGTAAAGGTGACAGTAACAGCAGAATCAAAAAATTAAAAGAAATTCCTTTCTGAAGATTTTAAGATTTTAAAAAAGATTTTCCTACTTATCCAGTTGGAATCCTATTTATGGGTTAATCTCCAACATCCTTGCAGCCAATATTCTAGCATGTTAACAGGAAAATTCTAATAGTTGAACGATAATTCCTTGCTAAGAGAATGCGCATGACCGTTATCATGACTGTAAAAACACAGTCATATGTTTGGTCTTGAATACCCAAGTAAGTGCCTTGTAGGAGCTCAATAAACATTTGTTGCATGAACAAATAAACAAATGAATTCAGAGAAGCCCTTACTATTGTTTATAAATTAAAAGCGTATGTATTCACAAGTGGATGGAAAGGTATGTTACATTTGAATAAAATGAAAACTTGCATTGAAGGGCCAGAAGTATGATGTATCAACTACTCTGGTCTCTTCCGGATCCGCTCCAACTGACTGCCGGGGAAGCAGGTGAAGGGGGGAGAAGCTAATGTCAGGCATTGCCCACCTGACTCCACCTCTCTGGAGTTAAGGTTATAAGGTCCTAGAGGGCAAGCACTTTCCCTTGAACTTCACGGCGCTAGCATTGTGCTTTACATACCGAATGTGCATCCTAAGTGTGGTCTGAGACGCAAAGCCCTCTACGACCTGCCTGCATTTTCACATTTCAAGCCTTCACATCTCTTCTTCCTTACTTCACAGGGTTATTGTGAGGAGTGAGTAAAAACACAGCACTTAAAGCCCTTAACACACTGCCTTGCACTCACACACAAAAGTGCTTGATAAATGATAGTTGTTATTATCACTATCTGGGGCCCTGTCTATGCCTCAAAGGTGAAGTTTAGTGTTCTGGGCTGTCAATACTCATCTATGCAAACAGTGTGTGTCCTGGGGACGGGCTCTTCACGCTTGTATCCTCAGCGCCTAGCACGGTGGTCACCCTGCAGCAGGCCCAGAAGCTGACTGTATGACTGAGCGATCGAGATGCGAGCCCCAGGCCTTTCCCCACCCAGCCCACTGGGTCTCTCTGAAAAGTCATTTAACCTCTCTGGGCCTCAGTGACGTCTGTGGGTCCTTCCGGCCTGAAGAAGAGACCTACAGAACCTCCCACGACAGTCACTGACAGAACTGGAATGAGAAGCCCTTAGTTCCCCCTTCATGTCTCCTTAACAACAGCTCGCCTAAATGTCATTGTCACTTTGTAATCCCCAAACCTGGTGGATCGCTGGCAGCAAATCATAAGCTCCTTGGGAGTGGTTCAGTCCCTCAGAAAAAACATTTCCTATTTCACGTAGAGTACGGAGAGATGTAAATTCAGTTACCTCAGTTAGAACAGAGCAGGCTTAACAGAGTTAGTTTCTCGTGCTTTGGAAGAAATCACTTGGAAATCCTTGGTTCTGAGTCTTCCATCTCCACCGCATCGAGATCTAAAAAGAAGAAAAAAAGCAGTGTCCCATAACTGGGTGCCAGGACTGAATATATCAGCAACAAAAGTGATTGCAATTAGCCTGTGCACTGAACACCTACTGTAAGTAAAGCACTGAGCAAAGTGACTGACACATGCGACTTCATATAGTCCTCACAGGAGACATTCCCCCATTTTTACAGCTACATAAAGAGGCTCTGAAAGGTCACGGAATCTATTCAAGGTCACAGAGCTAGTTTATGTTAGACCTGGGACTTAAATGCAGGTTCAACTGATTCCAAACCCTGGGTTATTAACCTGTTAGTCAGGGTTTAGAAACTTTGACAGTGACCCACCATTTTTAAAAATCATATTATATAAAATGAAACCCCAAAGCCTAAAAAACAATGCTTACTCTTATTATGTGCAATGCACTCTGATATTTTCTAGTCTACTCTATTATTTTTTATATTGCATTATATATTCTATATCTTCAAAAAAATCCGGTAGTAACCCACTAAACTGATTTCGCAATCTTCTAATGGGTCTCTACTCTTGTTGGAAAAACACTACACTCAGAGATAGTACCTCACCAGAAGTTTCTCTGAAACCGCGGACTTAATCCTACGCTTTTTAACCATGAGAACCTGACCGAACAGTTGAGCTTGATAATTAGGAGAAAACTCTTTAACCTTTAAAATATGTATAAAGCACCGTAATACGTATCATCCATAATGGATCCTGAGAAGAGATATTCAATTTGGGCCAAAGTCCAGAATGGAATTAGTCACTTACCTATAGCAGAGGAGTTATAAAGTGGCACCGCGGACAGACTAAAATCTCAGGTGATTTATAATATACCCTGCAAAGAAGTGGCTAACAGCGGGCGGTCATGTTGTACCAATAGAAGAGACTTAACTACTGCCGAAGTAGAAAGCTGAGATTGCAAGCCCCTGGGGGCAGGGCCCTGCCTTTGCACGTCCCCTTCAATTCCAGGGGCTCTGGTGTTCGACCAAGGAAATGCTCAGGTTCCCGATGGGTCAGGACCGGGGTCCGAGTCGCAGTCCCGGAGAGGGGAGATGCGGCTGTTAGCGCAGTTCCCAAGCCTGCTGGACTGGCGCCCGTCACGTCCCCAGCCCTTGGGTGCGCATTTGTCCCCGGCCCCCCACCTTCCAGCACAGCCGCGCAGATGGGCCACTCGCTGCGGCGTAACGTGCCCGACCCTGCGGCTAGACCCCCTCCCCCAGGGCGCGGGCCCGGGCGTCCCGGCACCTGCGGGCGCCGGGTCGCCGTAGCAGCTCGGGTCTCCGACGTCCGCGGAGCTCCCAGCCCTGCGCCAGCGTTCCCCTGCCGGGTTTCGAGGCTCCCTCCTGAGAGAAGAGGGGGCGGGCCGGCCGCGTCTCGCCCACCCGCCCCGCATACGGCCCCTGCGGTGGCACTTACAGGGCTCGGCCGCTGCCCCGCGAGCGCGTTCCCCGGGGGTCCATGGCGCTTCCGGACCCGCGAGTCAGGCCGCGGCGTCTCGCAGCACCGCCCAGAAAATGGACGCCGGCGGCTCGGCTCGGCCGGCCCGGCCCGCCCCCGGCGTGGGGTTGGGGACGCAGCCTGGCCGGGAAGAGGGCTCCCCGGCCTTAGCCGCGGGCCGGATGTCGGAGCGTCAACGCGCCCAGGACCCGGCCTCGGGACGTACTACGACCCCGCGAGGCCTCAGGCCGGGGCGGGGTGGGGGGAACCCACGACGGCCCCAAACGCCAGGAAGGGAGCAGCGGCCTCCGCCTCCCTCTCATGGGGGAGAACACAATTCAGAACCTGCCGCGAGGGCAGCCGCGTTAGGGGCTTTACGGCCACAGAGCCTAGTCACCATCAGAACCAGGCCTGGGTCCGCAGAGGGGTCCCTGGGTTCTGCAACCAGATTCCAGAGAACATCTAACCTTTGCACATTTAAGAGTCAGGCTTCAGAGAAGTCAACTGCAGTTTTAATTTAAATTCTCAGGAATCGAGTGTCACCTGCGCTTTCCCACGGCTGACAGGAGAGGCCTAGATTGATTTTCCTAACGTGCTATAAAAGCTAGTTCACGCAAAAGACCCGGGCCTCTGCCTGAAATAAAGCGCACTGACTGCCTGCTAGGATCTCTCGTCCAAGATTCAGGGACTGCTCATTGAGAAAGTATTTACTGAGGCCTGCCACAAACTCGCCCTGCGGAGGAGCTAACAGCCTAGTGCTCTAATGTACAGGTTTTGTTTGTTTTCTACAAAACCATCCATGTTCCCTGCCTTTTGGTAGTATGAGTCTTATTTTAAAAGTTTCTTTTGAAAAGATTCATTCCCAGGTTACAATTTATCAAGGATAAGAAGTAGGTTCTTTGCACGCCTTACATCCTGTTTTTAGCTTGGAATACAGCGTACACAATTCTGCATCCTAGTTCCTGATCACGTTTTAAGATTGTGATCATTCTGATGAATAAAGGAGATTCCAATATTGCATACAAAGCGGTTAAAACATTTTAATAATCACAGAGAAATATACTGACTTAAAGTCAAATTAAAGCATCATGTAATTTAAAAATAAAGACAGGGTTTTGAAGGTTGATAGACTGGGCAACCTGCACACACACGTACACTAGCAGGTCGCAACCTCCTCAAATCCAGTGCCCTTTATTCTTTCTCCGTGGGTCACGTTCAGAAAGAGCTATTCCACTAAACTGCATTTATTAACTGAGGATTCATCTTCGCACTTAAAAAAACCCAACAATCCTGCAATGTTTTTGTATACGTAATTGCCAATCAGCTACAAAACCTGAGCGAACACGTTGTTAATCATGGATTCCAAACTAAGGAAATCTGTGGTCTGATTGCAAGTTGATGTGTTTCCACTGAGGCTTTTGGGAAAACTAAGGCATAGGGATTAGGAACTTCTAGTTGGGAAGTGCCAGTATGAGGTGCTGTTCTCTGTGCTGCCCAGCGGTTGGAAGGTGGGAGGTGGAAGAGTGAGGCAATTTGGCCTTTGGATTCTGCCTGCCTGGGTTTAAAGCCCAGCTTTGTCAATTACAAAGCTACTCACTGTGTGACTTTAGGCAAATTATTTAACCTCCCTGAGCCTTGGCTTGCTCATCTGTAAAATGGGGCTGATTTTCATATTACGCTTACCTCATAGGGCTTTTTGACAGTTAAATGGGATAACACGCGTGAAGCATCTGCATACGGCTGTCGGTGCTTGAGGTCAAGTATTCAAAGTTCCTACCATCCAACCAGTAAGAATCGTAGTTCCCATATGTAAAGCAACTTTTATACCATGGAAATTTTCCATGGATAGGCTGCCAGGGTCACATGGGGAATGACATAAAGGGATTTTAAATATAGGTCTGACTTCACTTTCTGTGCTGCTAACATGTTTCAGGTGATACCTTGATCAGATGCTGTCAACAGCTTGCTAAGGGTGAAATCGGCTCTGGCTTTCCTAAGAGGCTTAGCAAGTGAATGGCTCCTTACATCCACTTTGGAATTCATAAACAGTAGCATTTCTTTCTCACTAGGGCCAAATGTTTCTCCAAAAGTGAGTAGATTTCCCCTAAATTGTTATTAATAACTAAAATATCACGGCAACAGTTTTAAACACCACAGCCTAAAACTTACATAATCAGACTGTCCTTCAAAATTTTCCACCCTTCCTCATAACCGGTCACAGATTCTCTCTCTTAATCATTCTTCTTAGTATGGGGAATTATCTGGAAATTTCCAAGAACGTCCCAACTTGTCATAATTTTATTCTTTTCTGTAAAAATGTATTCCTTTCAAAACAACTAAATGTGATATATTTTTATATCCTTATAATATTTGTCATTTCAATGCATTTGCAAATAAGAAAAAAATATCCTAAGACTTTTAAGATTCTCTCCTCTCTTAAATTTCTACTAGTTCTTCAACATCTCCACAGCATGGCCCCTGATCCTTTTCTAGCGGCCTTTTCTAGGAAGCTGTCCTTGATTTGTACCTCATTTCACTTAATCCCCACATGATTTCTGTTATGTTACAACTGCCTGTTTCAGCTTTCTGATTTAAGACTCTTGGCCAATTTATTTACTGCCCCCCTTCTTTCTCTTTTTTAAGGTTTCAATGTTATCATTACATAGGAAAAAATCTAAAGTGTGTCCCTTTGAAACCCACTTGCTTCCTTTGTTTCCCACCATGGGTTAGGAATCTGTAACTCGTTCTGCCTCCCATTCTTCACGCACTATTAATTTAATTTATTGTTTTACTTCTCTCTTCCCCTCATCCTGGGTACTCACCAAGTTCTGTCGCTTGGCTCCCTCTTATATGGCTGCTTCTCTCTTTCCCTTTAAGCATTTTAAGAAAGTCCCTGTCCAAATCATCTTCTCTAATCTCCACTACATTCCTGAAAAGCGTCCTGTGATGTCGTGTTGAGAAGTCTACCAAGGGCCTTGCAGAGGCAGTGTGTAGAATGCAGGTGGCAGCTTCCCGCCCCTGGGAGCCAGGCAGGAAGCAGTAGGAACTGGGGCCTACAGGATCATTCATGTCCCACCTAAATGGGGAATGGGGTTGTCACTACCCAGCCCCAGACCAATTGTTGCCAGGTGGTAATGCCAGATCTGCAGAATTTTCCAATGAAGCCCAAATCAGGATTTTTATATAAAATATATTCTGTGTCTTGATCAGGTCTCTAGCTGTAATGACCATTTTACAGAAAGTCTCTGAGACAGAGGAACATGTAAAGCAGTTGGGGGACGGGTGGTGGGATGAAATGGGAGATTGGGATTGACATATATACACTAATATGTATAAAATAGATAACTAATAAGAACCTGCTGTATAAAAAATAAACAAATAAAATTAAATTTAAAAACAACAAAAAACAGCACCAAGGAATGTAATCTGAAATTTCCGATTTCGGGAAACTCTATGAGTCAAATTGTTTCTTCAACAAAATTTTTATGACAATAGCAAGGATGAAAGAAAGAGAGGGAAGGAAACCTATAGATTAAGTGAAATTTAAGGGAACATTAATTGGACTGTATGGACCTCATTTGGAATTGTGCTTTGAACAAGTTTTTTTGTTTGTTTTTTTTTTAAATGACCTAACTGGACAAATCTGAATGCTGACTATGATATTTGAAGTTATTTAAGAATTACTGTTATTTTTTGGTGTGATAATGATGCTGTGGTTCTTTTTCTTTTTCTTCCTTTTTTTTTTTTTTTTATATAGCAAGTGTGTACATGTCAATCCCAAACTCCGTAACTCTCCCTACCCCAACCCTTCCTCCCTGGTAACTGTAAGTTCTCTGTGAGTCTGTTTCTGTTTTGTAAATAAGTTCATTTGTAAAGCAATATCATGTGGTTATTTTTCTTTCTTACTAATCAATATTTTTTTTAGGATTCCATATTTTTAAAACTTTTTATTTAGAACTATTTCAAAGTTATAGAAGAGTTGCAAGAATAGTACCAAAAAACTATATACACTCCAATCATATCTTTTTAGCTATTTTTATTCTTGAATCATTTGTAAGTTGCAAACATTCTCTTCCACACCTAAATACTTTAGCATTTATTTCCTCAAAAAAAAAAAAAAGCGTCTTCTCTTAGTATCCTTGTCTTTTAGAGAATCATACTAAAATATTTAGCAATAAAGCGATAGGATCTGGGATTTGCTTTAAAATAATACAGGAGAGGATTTACATGAAACAAGATTGGCCAGCCATTGAGAACTGTTGAAGCTGGGCGAGGACTGTACAGGGGTTCATTAAACTAGCTTTTTCATATTGTACGCGTGTTTAAGATTTTCACGATAAAGTTTTAAAAGATTATGTTAATGAGAGACTTTAAAATGATATAAAATGCTTATGATATGATATTAAGTAAATAAAAAGAAGATACAAAATTGTCTATATTATCTCAACTATTAAAAAAATCGCCAGGCATAGATAAAGGACTGAAGGAATGCACGCCAAAATGTTAACATTCCGAATTAATTCAAAGTAGATATATATTACTTTTATAATTAGAAGTAAAAAATACAATTCAAAAAATAGAAAACAGAAAGTTGGCAATGGATTCAATTAAAATTCTTGTTAGAAGTCAAACAAAGTACATATATGGGTTGGACTGACCAATGGGCCCCCAGTTTGCAGCTTTTGTCTTAGAAAATGGGTCCGCAAACTACGTCCTACAGGCCAATTTTGCTTGTCACCTGTTTTTGTACAACCTTCAAGATGAGGATGGTTTTGACATCTTTAAATGACTGAAAAAATAAACCAATAGTAAAATAATATTTCATGACATGAAAATTAAATGAAATTCAAATTTCATTGTCCATAAGTGAAATTTTACTGGGACACAGGCACAGCCAATCATTTCTGTATCTATGGCACTATGTGTGTATATATATAAAATATATATAATTATTATTATACTTCATATTATATATTAGTATGTTTTTAATTTCATCAATAAAGAGTTCATAGAAATTTATTTTCTTTGTTGTTATATAAATACCTACATATCATCCTCACTTTTGCCTTGATCCACAGAGCCTAAAATATTTACTATCTGGCCCTTTACGGAAAAAGCCTGCCAACCTCTGGCTTAGAACTGGGCTTCCCACGTGACCTAAAAGCACCTTGGTTTAGCAGAAAGTGCACTGGACTGGAAGTTAGGCGTGGCCACTTAACTCTCTGAGTGACCTGGAGAAATCAGAACTTCTCCAGGCCACAGTTCCCTCAATGACAGAATAAAGTGAGTCTAAGTTTCACACAGCAACTGAAGTCTGTGCTTCACGTTCCCGTAAGAGCTAAGCAAGAAGTACCGGCTGAGTAATATTCCATTGTATATATGTGACTCAGCCATAAAAAGAAACGAAACTGAGTTATTTGTAGTGAGGTGGATGGACCTAGAGTCTGTCATACAGAGTGAAGTAAGTCAGAAAGAGAAAAACAAACACCGTATGCTAACACAAATATATGGAATCTAAGAAAGAAAAGAAAAAGGTCATGAAGAACCTAGGGGTAAGACGGGAATAAAGACACAGACCTAGTAGAGAATGGACTTGAGGATACGGGCAGGGGGAAGGGTCAGCTGGCACAAAGTGAGAGAGTGGCATGGACATATATACACTACCAAACGTAAAATAGATAGCTAGTGGGAAGCAGCCGCCTGGCATGGGGAGATCAGCTTGGTGCTTTGTGACCACCAGAGGGGTGGGATAGGGAGGGTGGGAGTGAGGGAGATGCAAGACGGAGGCGATATGGGAACATATGTATATGTATAACTGGTTCACTTTGTTATAAAGCAGAAACTAACACACCATTGTAAAGCAATTATACTCCAATAAAGATGTAAAAAAAAAAAGAAGTACCGGATGATGGCGGCATTACGCGCTGGTGTGCCAGCAGGGGCGGTGCTCCTGGAGACCAAGGAATTCAAACAATCAGAATATCCACTGGTTATGGTTTACCGGGCACTCAGACCAGGGCCTGGAAAGGTGGGTGAAGAGCAAGGAAGACAGGCTTTGGGGGCTCCAAAAGCAGAGCAGCACACCTGTGAGGGCAACGTGACTTTGGGCAAAAGAGTTTCTAAAGTCTGCTGCTAAAAATGGGTATTTGGGGTCTATCTCCAGGCTGAGCTTTGTGGAAAACCAAAAGCATTTGGTCACAACCCATGTAAAAATCTGCTCATTTAAAGTTTAACTCAGCTCTGGTCAAGTGACGGCAGCAGGGCTGGGGGGTGGTCTCTGGCATCCTCAGCATGTAGAATAGGAGCCTTGGGATAGAAACTTCATAAGCTTCTGGGATAAATCACCCTTAAGGATGCCAATCTGCGGGCTTTTCATAACAGTCAACGTGGGACAGTTAAGCCCTAAGGCCAACATTGCCGACGAACCAGACAGAACATGAGAGCACCCAGTCCCTACACAGCAGGCCCGCAGCCTGCATCTCGGGGGCTCTCCCAGCCTCCTTTTACTCGTTGCAACCCCTCCCACTCCTCCCATGTACCCCACGCCCCCATCTTCAGGGTGCAGCACAGCAGCCTGCCTCCTGACTGCCCGCTTTGTTCCCTCCTTCTGATTTTCCACACACCCCTCCCCGCCTCCTTGCTGCCCTCTCCCCACTTTGCCTCCTAGATGGCCCTTCCACAGTGT
Source organism: Globicephala melas (assembly GCF_963455315.2). Lineage (NCBI taxonomy): Eukaryota > Metazoa > Chordata > Mammalia > Artiodactyla > Delphinidae > Globicephala > Globicephala melas. The sequence continues at coordinate 123,912,562 of NC_083317.1, forward strand.
TTCCCGAATATCCTGCATTTTCTGATCTTTCAGTGATGCCCCTCTCTTTCCCTACTAAAGGTCCCCCCGCTTCCCTTCCACAGCTCAAGAAACAAGAGAAAAGGGGAAAACATTACAAGGGCACTGCCCTTCTGGGATTTAACCACATTCTCAGCTGGTGGCTTTTGTTTTCTCGTCTCACTGACTTGTAAGGCCCTCGGGGCAGGGACTCTACGTCATGCTCAGTGCTGGGGAAGATGGGCAGGACTGTGAGGCCTTAATTAGAGTAAGGCCTCAGACAGGGTAGAAGATTTGAGCAGGAAAAAAAAAAAAAAGAATTTCAAAATATCTATTTGGCGGCAATAACCACGGGGTAAAGTAAGAGGTTTGTTTAATCACATAAAAAAAAAATCATGAAAGTCTTCACAGCATTCTATGAACGCAGAAAAAATATTTATACTGGCATTTTAAAAACAAAACCGAACCAGAAAACAAACTTCCTCCACAGGCCAAATATAGTGACTGCAGAGCCAAATGCTAGTCTCAAGCCCTGAACAGGAATAGCTGCAGAAGCAAGAAAGTCATTAAAGGAAAAGATGCAAAATGAATGACAAGATCAAAAGAGCCATTTTCTGGTCAATGAGATGTTTGGGCCATGGCAGTGCCATGCTGGGATCACCTAACAAAGACAAGGGCTTTGGCAATTGGTCTTTGATTTACCTGCTTCCCACAGAAGCAGAACAGCCAGCAGGGAGACCCCCACTGTCTGTCAGGGAAGGTGAAAAAGCAGAAGCGTCTTGCCTGCATCACGAATTCACATTTTTGCATTCAAGGCCTTCTCAACTTAACATCTGCTCATGAACGCGAAAGAGTGGCAACCGTTATGGAGGTCACCTGCTAGGCCAGGCAGACCAGCTTGGAGAAGGGCAGCCAGACATACGGTGGCTTATTAGAACCAGGACATTTTGGGAAGGTGATTGAGGATGAGACACAGAGTCCCAGGGAAGAACCATCTTTTCCATTGGTTGAGATGCCCCCAAACTGAAGGCTAGCCTTCAGGAAACAGTATAAAAGGCCACGAAGAGAGCAGCATGCCATTCATCTCTTTCTGGAACAGAGAGGATATACAATTGTACCTGTCCCTAGCCTTGTGAAAGTGGACATGAGCTTCACAGGGAATTTCGTGTCACATTTCCATTCTGCCTGGGTTGTAGTGGTGCTTGTCACACAGCAGATGCTCAACAAATATTTGAAGAAGTGAACTGAACAGTTGAAGCCCCTCCCCACTGATGGGCAATATTCTACTACAAAGAACTAGAACATTCTTCATGCAGTGGAATGTTTTATGGCTAGTCAAAACCAAACAAAGTGTAGGGAGTCAGCCAGGCCACTTCTAACTTGTGATAAGCAAAGCCCACTAAATTGTGAATCAGGGTTAGAAGGTGCTTCTGAAACATTGAGAAGACTCTGAAGGGTCTTATGGTTTCTAAGGTGTAGAGCAAACCTATCCCTTTGTTCTTGGAGCTTCATGAGCAGACGAACCTAAAAGGCATGAAAGAGTTCTGGTTCCGAAGAATTTCCTTAGTATTATTTGTTCAAATAGCAAAAGAACACTCCAAGCAGTGAGGTCTTTAGAAAGCCACCAACAGAGTTCTGCAGAAACTGAAGCGTTGGAGGTGTCAGAGGTCAAAGACAATTTACTGGCAAGGTGGGACAGACCCTTCCACCTCTTGCCTTTGAAAACAAAAATTAAAGGAAGTGGCTCTCTCAATGTTTTGCCACAAATTGAAGTTCTGGAGTTCTTAAGAAAAATAAAGCAACAGGCTTCCCAGAAATTTCCTTGCTCCGGGATTCCTTTCTTCCGTGGATTTCTTGAGCTAGCACTGAATCTGTGCCCAAATTTCAATACCACCTAGGACTGCAAAGTCCAGAACTTCACTGCACCTTCTGAGGCCGTGTTGCGGTGGGTCTGGGTCAAAGGCAATGACTCTGCTGGCACTGAGTCCTGGGAATCTGACTAAAACCAGCCATGCGGGCCTGGCCCACCGTCTCGCTTCGGGGGCAGCTTACCTAAGTCAGGCTCAACGCACCAAGTCCTCAGAGCTGGCTCCGATATAACGGCAGTTACTCGTAGAAAGGAGTTTTGTGGTCTGAGCATGAGCACCCCGCTTCCTGGTAACGCTCTCCATCAGCCCTTCCCCTGTCTGCATCCATGTCACCATCCAGGTCTCCACCTAAATACCACTCCTCCGGAAGGAGTTCCCTGGCCAACCATTCTAAAGTTGCTCTTCGGGCTTCCCTGGTGGCGCAGTGGTTGAGAGTCCGCCTGCAGATAAAAGGGACGCGGGTTCGTGCCCGGTCCGCGAAGATCCCACGTGCCGCGGAGCGGCTGGGCCCGTGAGCCATGGCCGCTGAGCCTGCGCGTCCGGAGCCTGTGCTCCGCAACGGGAGAGGCCACAGCGGTGAGAGGCCCGCGTACCGCAAAAAAAATAAAATAAAATAAAGTGGCTCTTCGCCTCCCAACAACACACCCTTGTTTTTTTAAATTTTATCTTCTCTTTCTCCTTTGCACTTGTCTTCTCCAATTAATTGTTTACATATTTATTTTTGTGCCCCTGGCCCCTACCACTCCACCACACTAGGGGTGGGTCTATGAGAGGCAGGCCCTGGTCTCTCCTGCTCATTACTATATTTCTAGCCTCTGGAATATGCCTGGTATGTAGTACGTACTCAATATATTTGTTGAATGTTTAATTACCAAGAAAGACATTAAGAACAGCATTTCCCTTGGAAGGGAGCTGCTAGAATGAACCATATGGTACCAAGGAACTCAAAGGCTTAGCGTATTAAAGAGAAGATCGTCTTTCTAGATCCATCTCCCCATATCAACCAGCCCTAAGATGTGGTCTGGGTACCCATCTCCTCTATGGGGGATCCATGGAAATCGCTGAGGTAGATCAACATCCCTCTAGTAGCAAGAGATGCCATCTTGGTAATCTCACTGTGTTAAGGCTCGGAAAAACAATCCCTATTCTCCGAAAAAAGAGTTGAGAATTTTAGACTACCAATCATTCAGGCAGAAAACCACAGATTTGCCCATTTTGTTTTGGTGGGAACAAGGCAGTTGTTTGCACGTTCTTCCTGTCGCACCTGCTCTGGCCTGCCCAGTGTAAACACCTTAGCCAAAAAGTACAAATGGGTCAAGCACTGCCTTTCCAACAATGAGAAGGGATAAGTGCCATCCTCTACAACCGGCAGGAAATCCAATGATAATTGTAAATGGGTAAGTTTAGAAAAGCTTTGTGCCTGGTGAAATATGAAGGCAAAGCATTAAGGCGAAACACAACAACGTAATAAATGATAATTCTTCTTCCTTTCACTGGTCTATGAATTACAATGACAGTGGTACAGTATACTTCCCAACAGTCTTATTTGGCTTTCAAGCTCCTTGACGTGTGTTTAAAATTCTTTTAGGAGAGGCCAAGAGCAACATAAATGAATAATGCCACAAAAAATCATGAGGTATGAAAACCTATAAGGTAACACAACCACACTTGAGTTAAAAACAAAAGGATCGACATTTTACAGAGAAGAAATACACTGTTGAATCTCTCAGGCATTCAATTGTAGGGTAAAACAATTCCATTGAATCCATCTAATCTTGTGATTAAGATTCAAATGGGTTCAAAATGATTAATTTGTACCGGCCTATCAAAATAGAAGACATTGAGTTGTAATCTTTCCGAACAGCAACAGTGTTTTAATTACAAATGCTGGGCTCATTATTTGCTCAAGAACGAGTGACAATTAGCTTGATCCTACTGCAACTGTTAATGCTACTGATACTGAAATAAACAGGCAATGCTGAATCAGGGTTCCGACATTTCCCTTCAGTTTACGATCCTCTGATTGATGCTATATGCAAAATGTACTTAGTCTTTTTAAGTCACAGGCAAGAAGGAAAATGGCTCCCAAACAGCAAAAAAAAAAAAAAAAAAAGGTATTGCAGGAAGGATATTTCATGGCAAGCCCAGAGAACAAAATCACCGTGAGATGAATCATGTTCTAATATATTGAACCAGAGAAAAAACTCCAAGCAAAATATTTAAGTTGGCCTCAAAACAACAATACAACAACAACAACAAATCTTTAGCCCATTAGAGGTTTGATTTGATAGACAGTGCTTTGGAATATTAGACAGACTGCTAAGATAAAGCAACTATTTACACAGATGGTTCTGCAGCTCAATGTTCTACATACTGGAGCAAACCTCAGGGAGGTTTTGGGTTTGGCAGCATCTCCCTCCTAACACACCTACAAAGATGGTTGCACAGAGGCTCCATGTGCACTTATAGTTGGGGCTGGGGTGGGCTTGGGTTTGGGTCCTTCTCTACTGAGAGCTCGGAGGTTACCAATGGAGGGATCAGGCAAAAACAATGGCATAAGCATTTTCTGATTCTCAGAATTTCTGAGATATCTATTGTTTCAGTGGCGCTGCTGAACTCGTGATAATGAAACTACACCTTTGCACAACAAGCCTTGACCAGCATTCTGGAGCACATGACAAAGAAAACCTGAATTTTGAAAGTGCTGAGCACAAAGGGGAAAAGAAAAAGCTCTTACTGTGCAAGGTTTCTATGTATAGAAATATGGCTTAATTTTTAAGGCTTGAAGACCGCATTTATAAATGTCTAAAACCAGTTCAGACTCTACACAAGAGGAAAAAGAACTGCAAAATTTTCATGAAACATTTTTTTTTAAAGACTATCTTTTGCATATCTGTTACTGCATTTTAAAATAAGATGTGGTTACTAAAGAAACAGGTTCTGGCCCAGTGTTAATTTGAAACTAAAATCTATTTGAGAAGTTGAGCTCAAAGGAAAGAACCCATGAATTTATTTTGAAAAGTGCTAGAATTTGGTGCTTACAGAACCACAGCTGTATGGTTTGCAATGAACCATTCTAGGGACTCTTTCATTCAGTGAGGCTATTTTTCTTCTAACAGAGCCATCTATATTTAATAGTTCCCCCTTTAAAATTGTGATTCCTCATCTTCCCAAATAATAGATATACAAATAATACATTTATTCTTGTACATTATCTAAAATTGATTTTGGAAGCCTCTAAGTTTTTATTTTCATCTCTCATATAACACGTTTAAAGACCGCTTCTTAAAATTTAAATATTTTAAATGTTTCTTATTAAGCTTATTTGCGCTGTTCAAAATTATCTCCAGAAGCCCATTTATTTTTAGTTTCAAGCTAAAATGGAGCTGAATCCACAGACTTTTCAAAAAATTCTTTTGTGGTCTAATGGCGCCACACCTATCATATATATGATTTTTTAGGAGGAATCATCTCACTTTTATAGCAGAATCATTTTACAAGTTTATAAAAGCTATATATTTGTATAGTATCTGAATAGGAAAGGCCATCCAACTGAATACCCTCCCCTCCCAATTACAACTGTCTTATTTAATTTGTTTTAAAAGTCATATTTTAATCTATTTAATGTTCTTGCTACATGGCTCAAAAAAAAATCTATAAAACATGCAAATTTCAACCTACCTGTATGTATCACTTAATGCAGTGTTAGCATCACAAGACATTCAGCCATTTTTATGTAAAGCGATGGAGACCAACTGATTTCTCCGTCTTCTTGCTCTCAAGTTTTAGATGCAATTGTCACACACACACAAAACCATACGCAGAACAGCTTGAATGTACTGTGATCACGAGAACTGAATTTATCAACAGGAAAACAGGTTTGAAAAAAGAAGTTTCTCATCCAAGGTTTCTCTGAGGCTGCAACCAAGGAAGTAGCGTGTTGAATTTTTTTCCCTTCCTCCTCTGAGAGTTCAAAGCCTGGAGCTGACCACTGCAAAGGCCACTGTCACATCTGCTGAAAATCAAACCACTGATACCAGTACTGAAAATACAAATTTGAGAACCAAGTTGTTTGTACACCATGGAGTACATAAGAGTTAAAAATAGATTCCACCTTGCCTCCTACCCGCATAATAAACATGTAAGTTTCAAGTGTTTAATTTGATATTCACATTAATTAACAATACAACATACATTATTTAAAAGACAGCAAATGCAAGAAGAAAGGGGAGACACCATCTGGTAGCAGAGTTTTGTTGTTGTTTTTGTTTTTAGTGGGTTTTTTTTTTTTGCCTTTGTTAAAAAAAAAAAAAAGGTAAAATTCTATTTTGAATGTGATGAAAAGCAAACATCCGGAAGCAAATGAATCGGAGCTGAAAGGTGATGCTGAAATAGCTAAGGCTGTAATGAGGCAAAAACAAGTCTTCGCTACCAGATGATATGGCATCCCGAGCATTTACATACTCACATCTGAAATACTAGGCAACGTGTAATGAATTCTATACACAGCATGCACACACACAGCACAAGCACGGCTAATCCTGCCTGCCATCTTAGGCTTGCAGAAGCAAGATACGCACTGCAGGCAGCACACGAGCACTGGGGAAGGAGGAGGCAAAGGACAGCTCACCTTAAATGCAGTGTCTGATTAATGTTGTAAGTGACATTGCATATCAGCCTCAGAGTCTTGGTTCAACTGGGTAGGAGGGAACAAAGAAAAATGTCATCAACTGGTGATGCAAGATGAGCCCAATCACTAAACACTGTTTAGCAAACTCCAAATTCTGCAACCAGACAGTAGAAGGCATTTCATACAGTTCAGCAGAGCTGCTGCACAATGAATGTTCCCTTCTGCTTCTAAGAATCAGACAATCCTTTTGCTAAGGAAGAAAATAAGCTGGAACGAATACTGTCACATCTTCTTCTTGAAGAAAGCTTTCAATACAGTATGTATCTGGTTCGGGATGCATTTTATAGACTGCTAATTTCATAGAATGGCTAGCAACAATGACAAACACAAACCTTTTAAGCTACTGCAAAGTAAAGAATAATATTATAAAGGGTGTAGCATTTCTAGATTATTTTTCAGAATCCTAAATGGTGCCGGCAGGCTTGTAGAAGAATGCATGATCAGCTGTCTGTATCCGTGCTATAACCTCTAACCACAAGCCATGTAAATGTATTCTGCTAAATGTATCTGCTGTACAGAACGGCAGATACCTCCCCAGTCGGAATGGTATTAAAATGTGAATGAATTTGCTTAAACTTAAAAGCAGAATAAAAGCACTTACAGAAAAATAAACTGATGCTGAGTTCCTTTCGATGTATAGCTGACCATCACGAACGATAAAATAAAAGCTGTCCTTACGACGCTGACCTAAATAATGTTAAGTCTTGCAACAGCATACTGTACTTGCTCAGAACCTAGGAAATGCAAAATGATTTTTCTCCTTCCTCCCCCTCCAAAAGCTAGAACGTAAAGTAACAAGCCGTTAACAGGAATACCAAAAGGCTTTGTGTATATATATTGTACATAGTGTAAGGGAAGAAATGGTGTTGAGCTGACATGCAATGTTTCTTTGTTTTACTTTGAGGCTTAGCTACGCTCCCACGATGACATTGACATCACGGAGGTCAGGGCTGACACTGGGGTGCTATCTGTTTTATGAGTGAAATGTTTTCCGAAAATTAAATCTCATCTACTCAAACACCGAATTTCATGTCTTCTTCAATATCCCCTCCCTACTGCCGCTGCTCAGGATTGATGGGCTTTACTTTGGCTGTATGTAATAAATTGGAATCACCTTCTGTAGAGACTCCAATACATAATCGTAGGAATTAATTTTTTA